>NC_090927.1:799046322-799346322 GCF_040938575.1 Ambystoma mexicanum
AAATTGTTGGGATCATCTGTAGAATGTCTTCAGTCCTCACCCCGGGTGGCAAGCTCTTTCCCAAGGATGTATCTCTGATGAACTGGAGTTTCTGAGAAGGTATCATATGGGACTTCTTGTAATTGAAGGAGAAGCCCAGTCTGTGAAGGGAGTGGCAGGTGACGTTAAGATGATACATGACTTGTTTGGGAGAAAACGCCCTGATCAGTCAATTGTACAGGTAAGGGCAGAGGTGAAACCCCCCCCTCTCCTGAGACTCACTGCCACTACCACCATCAGTTTGGGGAAAACCCTCGGGCGTTGGAGGGCCTGAAGGATCTGAGAAAGTGTGACCATCTTGAACTTGTCCTTCCTGAGGAACCTGATCAAGTATATCAAGTCAAAAATGGGTCTCAGTCCTCCATCCTTTTTGGGTATTAGGAAATAAGGGGAATACCAACCCTGGTTCCTCACCGCTGCAGGCACCGGTTCTATTGCACCTTTCTCTAGCAGGGTTAACATTTCCTGCACAAGGAGCGGATCGGGAATCCTCCAAGAGTGGTTCCCCGGTGGATTGTTCTGAGGTCTCCGTATAAAAGGAAGGCAGTAACTGGGGGCTATGTTTTCCAAGGCCCAAGCATCCGAAGTAATGTCTCGCCATTCTTCCAGATGCTGAGACAGTCTGCTTCCCACTGGTGAACTGTGACTCAAGACCTCAGAGAGGTTTTGAGGCAGCTGATGCAGTGGCAGATGATAAAGATGCCCCTGCTTGAGCTGGCTTTGCACCTCTCCCTCGTCCACCACGAGGGAATCTTCTTTGGCCCCTTTGACCAGCCATTCCTCTCGCCCTTCCAACTGAGGAGTGATAGCGAAATGATCTACCCCTCCAAGGTTGTCCACTAGGTCGAAAAGGCTGAGATTGCCTAATAGTGGCACTTAAAAATGTGGCTGCGCCTTCGAGGTCTGCAACTTCTCAAGACTGTCATCAGCCTTGTTGCCAAAATGGTGAGACCCATCAAAGGGCATGTTGAGAAGTCTGGATTGCACATATTGGTGCAAAACCAGACTTCCTCCACAACACAAATCTGGCCATAAAGGTGCTAGTAGCCATGTCTTTACTGATGCTGTCAGCAGAATCCAGACCTGACTGAAGAGACTCACACATGGCTTTGTTGCCGTCTCTAACTATGGCTAAGAACCTGTCTCTTTCATCCCCTTAGGGAATGTGCTCTGCCGCCATGGAAATGAAGTCCCATAGAGAGACTGTAAATTTTGGAAGGGCACATGTGGAGTTGGCTGATTTGAGGGCCATAATCCCTGCATAAAATACCTTACTTGCCCATCCATCTACTCTTTTGTCGTCTCTATCTGAAGGGATGGTAGGGTAAGCCGCTTGCCTAGAAGCAGCATTAGCTGCCTGTACCACCAGACTCTCTGGAGTGGGGTGTTTTGACAGGTAGTTGGGGTCCCTACTGGACGGGAAGTACTTCTTTGTCAAGTTTTTATTTACAGCCGGATTGGTTTCTGGTGATTCCCAATTCGTCGCCACCCTTTTTTGCATTGCAATGTGAAAAGGTAATATAGGATCTGACTGAGGACTCTTATCCGGCATGTCTGTAAGATCACCCTGTTCGAATGGCAATGGAGGCCTACTCCGCCCCATGTAGTCCACTACCTTGGACATGAGTGCCTCCTCAGCCTCTGGTCTCCCAAACTCCAACTCAAGTGAGGTGTCTACCGCACTGGCTGTCTGCAAGGTGTCATAAAGGTCTCTAAACCTTGACTCCTCTGAGATAAAACTTTCTGGTACATTTGGCTAGCATATTGGAGGCCAAATGTAGCTTTGTTATCTGAGGGCTCATTATTCTCATATATAGAACTAAGGTACTTAAAATAGTCTTTTCTTGGTAGAGGCACATAGGTCTTCTGAGGTACGAGAGGTTTTATGAACAATGGATTCAACGCTCAAGGAGCCGTCAAAACTTTTTTCACTGGCACCATAGGCTTTGGTGGGGCGCTCAGCGTTGATGGCGCAGCTGGAAATGATGGCGCAGCTGGAGTGGATGCCTTCGGTGTCGATGTAGAGGGTTTGGCTGGCATCAAAGGTGAAGGCGACCTCGACTTATGCTTGTGCTTTTGGCTTGATTGATCCTTCGATGTTACATCATCGGATCGAGGCCTCGACTGCTTCCGATGAGGATCAGGCCTGCATCCCAGGTTTGAAGGCGCCCAGGATTTAGGCTGAGCCTTTTCCTTCCCGGCTTCTTTCAAAGACGTGGTAATAGCATGGCTTGGAGGCTTTTGTTTTTCAAATATCTTGAACATCTCTGCTTTGATGGCCTCCCACTCGGCCGGAGTGGATTTTTTTGTTGTGCTAGATCCCTCTCAGGGGACCCATCCGACGAAGTCGATGAAGACCACCTACGGTGCCTCTTCTTAGACTTCTTTGACGAGTGGTGGGAGCCACTCCTCGATCTCGTCCGCTTAATCTTCTTCCTCCGAGGAGAGTCACCTCTCATCTCAATCGGTCGAAGGTTTTTTGGTCGGTATAGGAGATTTGGGGTTTCGACCTACCATCAATTTCCCCTTTTGTTCCTTCAAGGCCTTTCCTGTCATCGACTGGCACTTGGAGTAGTCAGAGGCGTTATGGTCTACCCCAAGGCACCAAAAACATATACAATGAGGATCGGTCAATGACATTTTTGACCCACAGTCACAACACTTTTTTAACCCGGTCTGCGGGGTTGTCGGTGTCGACGAAGAAGACATTTTCGATTTCTCGAAGTAATTAAGTCATCACGAAGTGAAGAAGCGCGCTGTATTTCTCAAAGCAATAGCACTTGTGGAAAATGGAACTGAAGCCAACAGGTGCTGTGCGTGCGATATATGCCGTCAATGGCATCCTCGACACAGAGGCCTTCGAGGGACATCGAGTCGACGCCATCGCCACACAGCGCCCTCTGCCGAAATGTTTTGCCGAAGCTGGATATCGAATGTCAAAGATGAGGAATACGTGGGAGGACAAAACCCATTCGAAACTGAGAACTATCACCCCAAAGTAGATTCATAAAGAAGGAAAATCATATAGTAGCCCATTAGAAGAATTACAGAGATGGATCAAAGAAGTCACAAGAGACTATTTAAGAATGATATACTAATCCACAGACCGATACTAGAAATATCATGGAGAAGGGAGCCATTCTCTGAACCCAAGTTAGTTTATATAGTGATAGCGTCAGTGAGGATAATTTTGGATAGGGGACTATTTTATTTGGTCTTCCATGGCAGACTGACAAGCTCCTTAATTAGTAAGATATGTAGGGACCACCCATAGTTATAGGGAAAGGTAGGCCTTACAATTATTGTTTTAATAAACCATCTTAAAATATGTCACATCAGTATCTGTGTCTTCCTTCTGGCTCACCACAATGGCCACTGTGTTGTGCGTCAGGATCAGCACATTCTTGCGCTTCACAGACGGAAGGAAAGCGACTACCCTGATTGCCCTCAGCTCCAGCAAGTTGATGCGTTCCAGAGACTCCACGGGAGACCACAGTCCGCTCACCATAAGGTGTGACAGTTGAGTGCCCCCAACCAGTCAGAGAGGCAACCGTGACCACAGTCACCTGGGGTCAAGGTTGGCAAAACAACTCCTCTTTCAGCAAGTTTTCTCGCACAGCCCACCAAGCAAGATCCTGAGCCACCTGATCAGAGACCTGCAAGGGGTCGTACATGTGGCCCTGAATCTGCGACCATTGTCATCGGAGAAGCCACAGAAGCAATCTTATGGGCAGCCTCGCCTCAGTCGTGACCAGGATGCAGGAGGCCATGAGGTCCACAGAAGTGCAGGAAGGTTGAGGCCAAGACTTGTCCTTGGGATTGGAGGACATTGACCATCCGAAAGATGTTCGCCACTCAATGCTCAGCGGGAAGGTTCTGTCCAGGCGAGTGTCGAAGACTGCACTGATAAATCGGAGGAACTGAGACAGCGAAACCTGAGACTTTTTGAAGTTCAGGGAAAAGCCATGGTTGTGTAATAGAGTGCATGTGTGGGGAAGGTGGTCCGACACTAGATCTGGGGAGCCAGCTTGGATGAACCTGTCATCCAGGTAGGGGAAGACATGAATGACATTCCGAGGCCAGCTGCCACCACTACTAGCAGCTTGGTGAAAGCCCTGCAAGCTGAATAAAGCCCAAATGGCAGGACCTTGAACTGGTAATGGTGTTGGCCCACCACAAACCTTAGGTACTTCCTGTGCTTTTGATGAATCAGCACATGGAAGTAGGCACCCTGAAGGTCCAGGGAAACCAACCAGTCCCGCAGATCGAGGGCTTGTAGAATCTGGGCTACAGTAACCATCTTGAACTTGTTCTTACGTAGGAACAAGTTCAACAGCCGCAGATCCAGAATGGGGCACAAGCCACAGTCCTCCTTCGGCACCAGAAAATGGGTGGGGTACCACCCCTGCAGAGAACTAGATTGTGCTTTTCGACAAAAGAGGATGGACCTTCTCCAGCAGAATGGGGTCTGTAGGCAAAGGAGTGACCAGAGGGTTGTGATCTGGGGGTATTGAAGGAATGGAAGGCAATATCCCAGCCAAATGATCTGTAAAGCTGAAGTGTTGGGTGTGGTCTTCGACCATTCCGGGCTGAACAAGGAAACCCTAACCCACCCCCCAAAATCGGTGATGAATGGCAAAGCCAATTACTGAGGGTTGTCACCCTGGGGTACGGCAGGGACAATGGCCGCTGAAACACTCCCTTGCTGAGCACCCCTTCCTCTACCTCTTGGGAAGTGACTTCCTTGCCTTCTTCCTGGGGCAGGCTGACCACGGCCCTTCAGGGCAAAGGCGGGAAAGGTAGGAAAACCCCTACCCCGAGATGACGTCTGTGCAGAAGGCTGTTGTATTGCTAGCCCCAAAGACTTGGCAGTCGCCTTGGATGACTGGATCTTCTGGAGGGCATCAGCTGTCTCAGCTCCAAAAAGGTTGCAGCCGTTTGCCGTTGAACGGCATATCCAACAGCCTAGTCTGGACATCGGCGGCAAACCCTGATGTTCTCAGCCCAGAGTAGTGCCTGACCACTGTGTTAGTGGCCACAGCCCTCCCCACAGTCTGCTGTGTCCAGTGCTGACTGCAGTTTCTGACATGCCTCCTCCTTGCCGTCAGAGAGCAATGACAGGAAGCCGTCCATCTCTCCTTCTGGGACATATCAGCCGCATTGGCCACCGCCGTCCAAAGGCAGAAGAAGAACTTAGCCATGGCGCAGGAGGCATTAACGGGCCGCATTGCAAGACTACTTGAACCAAACACCTTCTTGCTCCATGCGTTGAACCTCTTGCTTTCTCTGTCCGGTGGAAGAGCGGGGAAGGTAGAAGTCTTCAGGCTAGCTGTTGTGGCCTGACCACCAAACTCTCAGGCGAAGCACAGGGGGAAAGCAAGGCTGGATCCAAAGGAGCAGTATGATGGTTTAGTGCCAGATCCCTGTCCGCTGCCATAACTGAGGCAGATTTCTCCCACACCTCCAACACGGGGGCCTCCACTGCCACACTGAAGGGTAGGAGTCTATTTTTTTGGGGACATTGTCCAGAATATTGCAAAGTTCATGCTGAACTTTGGACCTGGATGGAGCAGATAAACCCAGAGTACTGGCAACCTTAGCCGTCAAGCACTGGAAAGCAGCATGAGGCTTTCCTGGGGTGGGCACTGGCAAAGATTCCTTGGTGTTGCGGCCACTGGCCCCCTGCAGGTCCTCTGCCAGGCCCAGCACATCCTCACGGTCCCCGCTGAATTCTTCCAGGAAGTCCCTCATCTCCCTAGAACACCAGAGGCTCAAGCCCAAAAGGAACCTGGCGTCGTCCTCATCATAGATGTCACACATCCTTAACATGAAGGTTTCCGTAGGGAGTGGAACGTTTTCCTGTGGAGCCACTGTGCCGCATACGCCAGTGTCAAGGCCACTGCTCCAGATGGCATTGGGGCCAATTGGCACAGACAGACCTCTGTCTCCGTTTGCTCCAGGCCTGAGCCCTTAGTCATGCAGGAGTGGTCGCCAGAGGGGACCCTGCTGGTCAAAGCAAACACAGTGGGATCATGCAGAACTGTAGCCAGAGCGGATGGTGCGGTCAAAACAGGCGCGAAGGCCAGAGCCGCCGGCACCTTCGCGAAGATGTCCACCATCTTCAGGCGGAACTCCTCCCATTCCTCCGGTGTGGAGAACTGCATAAGAAAACATACTGCACCTGATGCTCAGGGGTCTCCCTGGAGCAGTGAATCTTCTTCAAAGAAGACAAATGTCAGTGAAAGGACTCACTTGGGGAGAGGGACCTCTTCCAAAGCTGCTTCTTCTAGTACTTTTCCTTGCGCAGAGTAGCTTGCTCCTCTGAGTATCTTACTGAACTGTGCAACCTCGACCGAGACCGCAGAGCAACACCCTTGAAGACGAAAGTGAAGATCTTTGCCGCCAGTCTCTCCTGGAGGGCCTTATCAGCTAACAGAGTGCCTGGAAAATAGAAACTGAGGTCACGGGGTGCGTCGGCACTATATATACTGACCCTGACATGTTTGGGGTGTGGCAAGCAGAGGCATCGCACAAAGCAGATGGAGTTGTGCAGTGCCCCGTGGTGGCGGACATTTTTCCAGAAAACAGCTAAGCTGGGACAGGGATATCATAGATTAGGAATCTGTGGGAGAAAACAATCTATTAAAAGTATATTTTGCACGTTAGCCTTTGGAAAATAGGTGGAGCAAAACCAAAACATATTGAAACTTACACTGCACATGAAAGTAATGGGAACAAAAGAGTATGGGGAAAAAAAATAATGTGTGGGGAAGGAATTTTTCAACCAAGAAATTTCATGAAAACATAGAACAGCATCACAGATGGCATGCTGCTCAGTTGAGAGGCATTCGGTTCTGACAGCAGAGAAGGAGGACCGAGAGGGAAAACCCAACAGGCACAGGGTATGAGCTTTGCCAAGTGTAACACTTTTCACACATTTGTGTTAGCTTCTTTAATTGCAGATGCTAAGCTAAGGGTTTTATGCCTATTTTAGCACCGTGGTAAGCCATGCAGCATGGGGAGAAGATAACTTGGACATGGGAGAAATACAATTCTGTGTTATCACCACAAAAATATGCATAAAACTCCCACCCCATATTGTTTCTATTAAGGAGTACATAACCAACACCAATTACTATATAAGTACTTGGGTCACTAGTTTAGAAATAAGTTACCTTTAAACACTGTTTTTGTATCTCAGTGTATGTTTTTACTTTCTAGCCGGGAATCAAGGATTGACCAAGGAGTTATGAAAAACAGCTCTGAGGGAATAAGTGCAATCAGACCCAATGTGACACTATCAGGAACATATAATTGGTGTGATGTTGTTTTATCAATGCATGTGAGATCAGCCATATGCTGCTTTCAAAAGAACGTTGGCAGAAGAATAGGCTGGCTGATATGAAATTCTGATATAATCTTGATAACATTTTTCAGATTTATTCTAACCAGTTGCACTACTGTTAAAGTTCATCTACTTTATTACGCCTCAACGCAACACAATAGTTTGTCATGCTAAAAAGAATGCCACAAAAAAGTTCAACTACCATGATGGATCCAATTTAACAGTTGGAGTGCTCTAATCAGGCAGGGAAGCGTTATGGGTCAGTCATAAATTGGACTGTAAGTAATGTGGGTATTGCATGAAGAGAACAAACGAGAAGTGGAGGCATGTGCGAGAGGAGAACATACATGAGAATAAGATCAGGACTTCTGACTGAGAAAATATAGTGAGCAACAAAGTATGGCTGCCATTTCTTTTTAAATAACACAATGGTTCCCTTCCAGGCTCTGCCTTTAAGTAATAGTGAGAATTCAACATTAAGATCAGTCTTAAGAAAAAAGAAAATGCATTACGCACTTCATAGACAACTTTTACAAAGGATGTTAACACAGTAGCAAAAATGTGTATGTAATGTGTGGTTTCCAACTGGAACTCGATGCATTATTTTGTAGATTCAGTACTGTGGCAAAGCGCCCATAAATTCAGAAAATAAAGCCGAGTTACCTAGAAAACGGAGTTACACTCACATTCTCACCCCAAGATATAGCTGATGCATGTGGTAGTTTGCACAAACAAGTTAACTGCCAAAATCCAAGATAGATCACATGACCGCCACCGCAAACAGTTAAAATGAGGGAAGAGCAGAAAAGGAATGAATAAGTTAAGCGCCCAACAGTTACTAACTTGCTACAGAAAGGAAAGATGCTGAGAGAGAAGCCACCAAAGTGGCGAACCTACCAATGTGCCAGGGTTTGTGACAAAAGCAGACTCCTGTACCTAAACAACTAGGAAGCAGAAAGACACAGGATATAAATCCAGGAGCAGTGGAGCATAAGGGCCTGTTAACCTTAGCACGCTATAGCAGCTAGGAGTTGAGAGAAAACTGGGAAAGGAGAAGGCAACACAGAGGGAGTTTCGGACAGAGAGTGGTGGAGGTTGAGAATGGGAAGAGGCAAGACATGGGAGAACGCCAAGATAGACTGGTCAATTGGAGCCCAAGAACTTGAAGGTGGTGACAAGAGATGTGAATGGCCCAGGACGTGAGGAGTGAATAAATATTCCTAGCAAACGAGAACGTGAGGCATCATAGGAAATGCGTGCTGTGAAAGGTGGTTTAAAGACCCGGTGAGAAGCTGAAGATGATGATGTTGGTATGCATCAGAGACAGGATGGTGATCAAGCCATCACTGACATCACCACACATGACTTGGACACAATCTTCTTACAGAGTCCTGGATAGCATCCACCATCAAACACATCCAAGAAGTCCTCTTTACCAATGGCTAAAGCATTCTACAAAGAGAACGTCCAAATAAGATGGTGGGAGGACTCACAATCATTCACAACTTATCATGGCCATGCACCCAACTGGACGCTGCCACCTTCGGCTCTTTTGAAAACCTCTCCTGCCCCTTCCCATTCTCCAAAACTGATAGTCACCTTCCACCTCATCAACAGACCACCCATGTCCAACACCACCTCCTTCATCAAGGAATTCTCAGACTTGGTCACGACCCTGTCGCTCACACAAGCCATCATCTTCTTCCTCTGAAACTTCCACATCCCTGGCAACCCAAAAACCCATAAGGAAGATCTCCATGCCATCTCAACACTCTGAACCTCACACAGCACACGAAAGACCCAACACACAGGAAAAGTAATACCCCCGACATCATCACTGCCCTGTCTGCCCTCCATCACAGCTCTCCAATTCTGCTCAAATGGTCGGACCATGTGGCAATCCTCTGACATTAGTTGCAACAACCGAGTCAAGCACACCCATCGTAAAACAACCGTTCAGATAATTCAAGAAATTCCCAGAGGAAGCTTTGAAGCCCTCACCAACCTCCACCTCACATGGGCTGATATACCACAGACTAACCAGGACAGTGACTCACTTCTCCAAGAACTTTACAGCACTCTTGCAATCAACATCAACCACCATGCCCCAGTGAAACAACACATCCTCAAGTCTAAACCTTCTGCACCCTGGTACACTCAAGAACCCAACCTCAACAAAAGAACCATTAGAAAAGAAAAGACTTGGCGGCAACCCTATGACTCACCTGACCTCACCTTGCTCAAGGAACCTCGTGTTACAAGCAATTGATCACCACTGCCAAGGCCAACTGCTACCAGAACACCATAGTCCAGGCCACAAAAAAGCCATCAAGCATCTCATCAGCCCCCTTCCATAAACAGCCATACCGCGCTCATTTGAAAAATTCTTTCTTCATCAACAAGAGCAGCCAGATCCGCTAGAACAGACACCGTTGCCACAAATGACAGCACACCACACACCTCATCACACCAAACCACAACTACCTGGGCATCTTTTAAGACAATCACCATTGAAGAATTGACTACCACCCTAACATCCCTCCAGACCACATTGGACAAAGATGACATCCCCATGCCTCCATACTGAAGATCCTTCCAACTGAAGCAATCCGCACTTACCTGCAATCATCAACAGCTCCCTCACTGAAGGTTACCAGACATTTGGTTGAAAGAAATTGGTCGACCAGACAAATGGTCGAACCAATTTGGTCGAAAACCAAATGGTCGAATTTCTTTTTTTTATTATTTTCACCTTTTTTTTTTTTTGGGGGGGGGGTCCCCCCCCAACCCCCTTTTTTTTCTAAAAACCCATTTTTGTAAAAAACGAAAACCCGAAAAATAAATATATAATTAAAAAAAACAATTCGACCATTTGGTTTTCGACCAAATTGCGTCGACCAAATGTCATTCGACCAGTTTTAGGTCGACCAAATGTCTGGACACCCTCACTGAAGGCTTCTCACCCTGGACTCAAGACCAGACAAATCCTCCCGCTTCTCAAGAAACCAACACTGGTCCCCGACAACCTTAGCAACTACCGCCCCATCATCCATCTTCCCTTCCTAAGTAACATTCTTGAGAAAGCAGTAGTCATGCAACACCTCTAAACACATCGCCAACAATGTCCTTGATTCCTACCAATGTAGCTTCAGACCCAGAAGCAGCAAGGAAGCTGCACCCATCAAGGTGATTAATGATGCCCTTAACATTCTCGAGTATAGCCATACTTGCCTCCTAGTTTTCCTCCACTTCTCAGCAGTGTTGAGCACAGTAGACCACCAGACATTCACCAACATTCTATTTTACTGCATGGGGATCAGCAATACCGTCCTGAGCTGATTCTAATCCTACTTTGCTAACTGCTACCAGTTTGCCCAAATAGATTCTTCCAGATCACCAACTCTACCCTTCACCTGTGGAATTCCACAAGGATCCATCCTCCCCTCGCCCCCTTCAATCTTCAACCCTTACATCTTGGAACCGCTCTGAACCCTCTTGGCTATACACTACGTCCATATCAATCTCTAAGGCTTCAAACCCCAGCTGGCCACTAGAGGGTTCTATGTCACCAGACACCTTTCCTTCAAGGAGCACCTAACACGGAAGACGGCTGGGTATCAAGTTTCCCATCTGCAGAAAATCAAGCCCTTCATCCCAGCAAGCAAATTCATATCTGCAGTCCAAGCCTTGTTCCCCTCCCGCCTCGATGGTGGCAATGCCCTTCTGACAGGCCTTCCGACGACCACCATGGCAGCCCTGAAATGTGTACTACATGCTGCGCATTACTCAAAAGACTCCACAAATTCGACCACATCACCCTGACCCTTCCCCGGCTCCCGCTGCAAGCACGTATCACCATCAAACCCTGCTGCATCCTTAACAAGTATCGTAACAGAAAAGGTGTCCTAACCATTCAATTCTTTATGCATCAATTTTCGAAAAAGGGTTCACAATAAATGTTCATAGGTTCCCAAATCTAAGCATCAACAAAAGAATAATCACTTTATCTTTCGTAAAATCAGATAGTGGGGAGGGGGTTATTTGCCTGCCTCTTATTTTCTCTCTCTCTCTCTCTCTCTCTCTCTCTCTCTCTCTCTCTCTCTATCTATCTCTATCTCTTTCTCTCTCTCATTTATTTCATTTTTTTTCAAATGTAGAAAAACATCTTACTCACAATTTTCATCATGGGTGTTGATTTCTCTAGATTTATATTCCTATTCTAGTACTTCCTAGGCAAGATAGAGGTTGCCTTGCTTACCATCTGCGATTTTGAGGTAAATAAAGTGATGAAAAATAAAAATAGATTTAAAAAATAAAATAGGCGAAAAAGAAATTCTGCAAAGTTGCATTCGGCAAAAGTGTAGAATACACTTTGACAAATTAGCTATTTTCTTGTTGTATTAATAGCACTGGCACAGCACAGATCAAATGACATGTATATCTTGTACAATATGCTGTTTTGTCTATTAATTTTTGGCAAAGAGTATGGAGTACGTAATTTGGGAAAGAATTTAATTATCTTTGGGGACACCGAGGTTAAAACTCACATGAAAGGCAACTTTACGATTTTCTTGATCTATAAACTTAAACCATTCAGAACTTACTTCTTTGAATCTCTTCCACAATGAAAGGATCAAATCGAATTTTGTCAATGCTCTCATCCCGGCAATATGTTTGGTAAATCTTCTTCACCTCCTCATGAAGGGAGGTCATTTCTTCATCTGTTAACTCAGGTCGCAAAATTCGGTCATTGAATTCCTCTGAGAACATAAAGAGAAGACCATATCTTTAACGGCAAAAGTACTACACATTCAGTTAGATTACACAGCATGGACCTCTGCACAGAGCTAGCCCGCTAACAGACCCAATTCTACTAAAAGGAATGTTATTTAGCACAAATAGAGAATGTTTTCAGTACTGTGAGGGGTCAGAAATGCGAGACGGAAACAAAGGTAAAGTTTTCTTAAGGTTTGCCATTCATTAAATGAGAAAAGGTGGGATAAATGCCTATATATACCTATCTTTATAAGAAGATCCCTGCCTAGCATACTAAAACTAAAGAAAATGACTTAGTGTCCAAACAGTGTCTGACCCTCACAATATTACAACAAAATTATACAAAGAACGTATGGCTAATTTTAGTTCAACAAAACAATGTATCAATTCAAACTTAAAGGTTTTTGAAAGTACTCCTTGTGACCGGGGTTGGGATCCTTCCCCTGGATCAATTCAGGAATAGTTCTGATTCAACAAAGATCTGTTCAAGGTAACATCCCGTTGACACAGCATATAGCTTTTCCGCAAATGTTTGTCCACAATCCAAAAACAACTTGTGTTTTCCACAATATCCTTCTTGCAAAGGTACAGGTCTTTCTTTCACAACACAAGTTCAAAACCAAAGCAGCTGCTCTTTTCAGAATGTTCAACAAGTACTAGCATGTCACGCCTTCAAATGACCTAGTTTTGTCAGGGTAGCACAGCAACCACTCTAGATGCACCTTTTTCAAATGAACTACTTTGGTCAAGATAGCACAGCAACCACTCTTGATGTGCCACAGCTTCTAATACAAATGATAAGGTTAATAAGTTATTTGATTCAACAACAGTCTTTCCACCACACCTTTTTGGCTATAAACTTATTTCTGCTTGCCTGCCAGGACTAACCTACTATGATCCCTTTCCTGGTATACTCGCCTGTCAGGAAGAAAACTCCTACAACTACAATCAAAACTGATGGCAATATTGCCCCAAGATGGTCCACACCAATCTTTCTTGGAAGGATGGTTGAACAATAACTACCTTTTATTATCGTGTCTTGACTCTTGGTAAAGTTTGTTCCAGTTTTACCCAAACTGGAAATTCAATATAGAAGCATTGTTCTCAGATTGTCTCTTAACTATTTCTTGACAGCTTCTGGACTGTTGGCAGTTCGGGTTACAAGTTTCCCCCAATTGATATCCCAAAAAGGGAGAGGTGCGTCCTTGTTGCCTCTGTATGGTTTCACAGTCCCTTGTAAAGCGGGATATTTGATTTCCCCAATACATATCTCCTAAAAGGGGATTCATGCCTTTTTTGTTTTATTGTGATTTTCTCACAGCCTCTTGGCGGCTTTTAATGTTGGTTATAGGCTTTCCCCAATTGTAGTCCCCTATAAGGGAACTTACCCTCTTGCCAGTTCATTTCTTTTATTGTTCGATACTCAAAATCATTTGATTTCTGCTTGGTTTCCTTAACTGTTCGGTATTCTAAATGATTAGGTTTCTGCTTTATATCATAATTGTTCGGTATTCAAAATGGTCAGATTTTAACAATTTTGTAATGCGTATGTCATGATCCTTGCCCCTGGCCCTCACTGGCAAATCAGCCTTCCAGTTAGGGCCAGGTCAAAGGCCTTAAAACCTCATCCAAGACTCACTTGGAGTCAGTCCTGGCGCCTTTGGCGCCAGGCTCATAACCATCATGAAGACCAACATTAGAATGGGACTATTTACTTGGGACTATTTAACTTGGGGGGGGGAGGGTTCTGCCAACATGGAGGCACACACATAGCTCAGTTACAAGGAACTGAGCTATGCGCTCTAGTCTTTTGGGTGTGGCAGGCCTGGGACTACTTTACCTGGACTACTTTGGGTGTGGCAGGCCTGGGACTACTTTACCTGGACTACTTTGGGTGTGGCAGGCCTGGGACTATTTTACCTGGACTACTTTACCTGAGACTATTTAAACCGCACCCAAACAGCAGAACATGCTTTGCGTTATTCTGCTGTGGGCAGCGTAACACTCACTGTGTCCAGTTCTTTGATGCCAGCATGCCTGAAACCAAGGACCTGCAGAGAGAGAAAGAACACTACGAAACTTACCTGGAACAGTATCCAGTCTTCAATCCATCGCTGGCTTCAGTTCCACTCACCTGAAGGTACGAACTCCATCATCCTGCACCGCATGCATCCTGGAATACCATAACTTGGAAAGAGGAGAAAGAAAGACAGTCGCTGCTTCAACAGTTACACCCTCTGCACGGCCTGCAACATCTTTCACCTCCTTCTCCTTCCTCTGCTGTGCCTCATTTTGGGATTTAAATGTCCCGCTCAGGTGCCTTGGTATGTAACAACTAGACTGCACCTTTTGGTAAACAGCATCCTGAATCCTCACCACCTCTGAGCCTTTACTCCTCATCTCAGTGCCATAAGCATTACAGGTACTAAAGCCCATAATGGTATTGTGTTTAGTTAATTCTGACTGCTTTATATATTGTGAGTTCTTAGAGTGAGGAGAGGTTGTAAAAAGAGTTTGTGACCCAACATTTTAGAGTGAGGATTTGTACCCAATGCAGAATTAGGACAATTCAAGGCTTTCACAATTAACTCTTGAACTCCTGAAACACAAACCTCATTATGTCTAAATGACTTTCCATAACATGGTCTTTGGGTAGTTATATGGCAGGGACTTGTACATTGATAATATGCCATTAGGCATCTAGGAATGATTTGACTTTGATCTTCAGCAGAACATGAATACCTGAACTCTCCCAACAGAGTCAACATTTCGCCCAGGTCATCCACCCCCTGATACCAACCCCAGGGTTAGGGTCAGGTAGCGGCGGCCTTTCCCTGGCCACATGGGAGGAGACTTTAGGCTGGGGTTTGTTGATGACTCCGTAGGATTCATCACAATACTCAAATGTTTACTCTAGATATGCTGTCTATAGTGTGTGTGCTCTTATTGTAGGTGGGATACAGCATTACCATGACAAAGTAGAGTTTGCTTTGCTAAAAAAGCAAAACAGATGCAATCCTCCAAACGTTATAAGGACACCTCATATTTTAGTTACTACCTTTGAACATTATAAAGGCCCCTTTCTCGTGCAGTTACACATACACAGGCCTAGGTCTTATTAAAAAGGAATCCAAAATATGTTTCAACTAGTAAGGATGTAATCTTTCAAAGAACACACCTTTTGAATTTGATATTACAGTTACTCTGAACATTCACCAAAATATTATTTAAGGAGTATGGGGAGTCCTTGCTGCAGTCATCTGTAGGCTTTTGCAGCAACGTCCTCTCAGCCACCACAACATTCGGACTACTGCTGCTGTTGATTCCAACCAGTATATTCCTTCTCCGTCTTTTACTCAGAAAATGTCCCCTTCCTTATACTTACCACCTAAATTGTTCTACTTCATCCTGAAATCTTAATTATAAGCAGGATACCTTTACTCCTACATTTTGTCCAAATCTTACTTTCTTCCTTCTGGTAAAACGTAGCCTACTCCCCACTTTTGACTCTTTTTGCCGAAATAGGTCAAGGGACCCATCTCATTGTGTTTTGCCTTTTTCACAATAGTAAATACCCTAAATCTAAAAATCTGTTACAAATTTTCCACTGCTTGCCCTACATTAAAGACACCTTTACCTTAATCATTCTTTTTTAGGTGTTTATTCTTAAAATTCCCAAATTTCTCAAATACGCCTCTATAAAGTTTGTATATGGCACAAGGTCAATTAAATGGGTTTCTATCAATTTCTTATGCAGAACTACCTACTTAATCGTTGGCACAAAGACTTGTCTGAATCTTGATAAACTGACATCACTCATGTCAATTTGATCCTAGCTATAATTCATCTAAAGATACTCGATTCAGATCTCTGTGTGGTGGATGAAATCTTTTTCCTGAAACCAGTATTGCCCACGAATTGTCTACCGATTTTTTGTGGCTGGAAACATTTATTATTGTGCCGCAATGACCTGAGATGGCGGGCTGATGCCTGGCAGCAATAGCCCACTGCCCAAGTTGAGGGTCCCTTAATGCAGCGGCAGTGCCGTTACTGGCCCAGTCTGCCTTCTGACGCGGATCACATTGCTATTAGCACCCGCGTAGCTCACACTCTGGTGCTAAGGGTCTGTTTCAATTTTCTTTTAAAAAGACAATGTACGCTGCTGCCTTGCACCGCTCAATATTTAAGAAGTCAATTTTTCTTGTTGATGACCAGGACATCATGAACAAGGAAAAGAAACTCTAAATATACAGTGTGGCGGCGGGCAGCAGTGTTAAGATTTCTTTATTTTTTCATTTGGAAAACACACATAGCACTCGCGTGTGAGCCACGTGGGTGGTAAGGGGTGAAGGAGGAGGGAGGAAGGAGAATGGTGCGTGAGCTAAGCAGCACATTGGCTAGCTTCCAGGGTTGCAATGAGAGTGACGGGTCTTACGAAGGAGAGGGGAAAAGCAGGTAGAGCAAGAACTGCTGTGCAGAGACAAAGTGGAGAAAGTAACATCAAGAATTGGTAAGTGCAGAATAGGTGGCAAAGAAAGAAAGAATTCTACAGGGAAAAGGGGAAGAAAAGAAAAACAAAAGGAACTGGTAAGTAGAATATGAAGCAGAGAGTATGAGCCATGATGAAGAAGAAAGGAACAAACGTAAAAAGCAGCGACTGCTAATGATCAGATTATATGCCATAATTTCGAATTAATACATTTGGAGGCAACGCCAAAAAGGCAACTTTTTAGTGACCCATCTTAATTGCTTGTTTTCCCTTTTACGGTGAAATTAGGGATCCCAACATACCCCATCTCCTTATCCATCCTACCATTTATTACGCTCTGTACCCCTTTCTTTACGGATTTTGATTTAATTTCTGACTTTTACTGACATTTTCCTGACTTGAATTGAGTGGTAGGGAATTAATCAAAAAAGCATTTTATTTTATTTTGAGTTCATCTTTTTATTATCTTGAAACTGAACACAGGATCAAGAAAAGGGCAACATATATAAAAAGGGAATGAGGAAACAAACATGGCAAGCAGTGACTGCTGTACCCGTATGTTTGAATGCTTGAAGTTGAATCGGCACTTGCACAGGTGCTCGTTAATTGCTTGAGCCAAGTGTATTAATATAACAGTGTACTGTTTGATGCCCACTTCCATGGACACCACTCACTAGCACCTACAAATCACATTGGGACATTTAACCCCTACAGAGTCACCTGCTGGCAACAACAGGTTTTGTTCTTACATGCCCGCCGGTAGCCAGACACCTCCGGAGGTCCCAGAATTGATGGAAATCAGCAGAAAGTCAGATAATTAGGACTATGTGTTTCCCATAAGCTAACATTGGCATGTATAACATAGTGGCAACTGCAACATAAAAACCAGTATCCCGCACAACTAATCAGTTGCAAGCTTTGTTTCCAATTAGAAGCAACAATCTCTGTTGAGGACAGAGCCGGAACCCTGTCTGGTGCTCTGAGTGCTACTAGACCGGACGGGGGAGTAGGGCGCATATTGCGCAAGTTTATAGGGTGCTTTGAGAGGGGAAAGCAGAGGGGGTATTGAAGGTTAAGGAGAGGTGGACATGGGGCGCCCAATACCAGATAAAGAATGGGCGCAGATCTGGGAATTGGTTCGGAAAACATCCAGAAATGCCCGCTTTCAGCTGGTCCAGTTTAATATTCTACATAGGGTATATGTTACCCCAGTCGTGCTCAAGGCTATGAATGGGGATCTTTCAGATGCATGTCCCAGATGTGGATCCGCGCAGGCAGGGTTCTGGCATATGGCATGGGAGTGCGAGACAATAGCCGAGTATTGGGAGGGGGTTCTTAATGGAGTCAATGGGGTGTTGGGAACCACCTGGGACCGCAGACCGGAAATCTGCCTGTGGGGTAAGCTGCCGGGGGGGATAAGGCATGGATTGAGGAACAGAATGGGCCGGTTCTTGCTCATCTTAGCTAGGCGTCATATGGAGATAGCGTGGAAATCCCCACAAGGCCCGGCGGTTAATCAATGGCGGAAGGATGTGCGGAGATGGGGAGTAGCGGAGTTAACGCTGCTACAGAACGCAGACTCAGAGGCGGAACGTGTAGATGTAACGATTCACTGGGCTCAATTGTTAGATAACTTATCAAGAGACAATTATTTACGACCTCCGTGAAGGATTGGAGGCAGGAAAGCATAAATAAGGAGAACAAATGCTAAAGGAGAATATGGTGTTGGGAGTTGTTGGCTGAACCAACTAGATTGTATATATTCATGGACAAGGAAGAGCTGCAGGCTGGGGCCGATACGGGGAGCGGAAATCAACAGACTTATATGGACACTGAAAGGGGTGGGGAGTTGGGGGGGTTGGATGGGCTGGGAAGTTGTTGAAATTGTTCGATTGGAAACTTGGACGATGTCTATGGGGAGGACTATGGGGTTTTGGGGGGAGCAGATGGTGGGGGGTGGCGTTTTAGGATTGTTATAATAAAATGCCAATAAAGAGTGTTTAAAAAAAACTCTGTTGAGGGACGACCAATCTTGAGATTTGTTTGATGGCAACAGTTTTGAACGTTCAACATTCTAGAGCTGAATACAAGAGGCTCCTCTATCACACAACAGACCTGTAACTGTTATAGATACCTGCTAAATATGTAAAATAATGACTTACCTGGAAGAGTATACAAAGTACTTGGAGAACTGCAAAAATTGTGCAGCCACTGCTTTGTTTGAACCAGCAGTTGGTTACACTATATTTCTGTCTTTCTGTCCCTAAATCCTGTGTGAAAAAGTAAGCATTGGCTGCCTGACCAAAGTTACCCTAGGAAACGTGAAAAGAGCCTGCATAGATCTGATTGGTGACCTTAGAGCTTGAACACAGTCCTCAGGAAATTCCTCCATACAAACCGAACTACACCAAGGTACATGATTTTGCAGCAAGGCGAGTTTAGGAGGCAGTGTGCATCTATCCTTGCATGTCACATTGCTGGTAGAATCAAGCCTTTGTGAGTTTCTGGCTTGAGTAGAGTCAGCCAGTCTGTTTCCAGCCTGTGACGCATACGTTTGTACTGGATCTAGGGCCCAAAAGCACTTGTCAAACAGCACTGATCAGAAACGCAGATATCTAAAGGCCACTTCCGCCTGTCCTCACCACTCTTGGGGGGACTCTGTATCACCAGTGCGCGTGTCACACCACCATTTCACCATTGTTTTCACTCCGAATCACGCTGCTGTGCCCTCCACCTCCTGTTGTCTCTTACCCATGACCCTCTCACCTTCCCCTCCACCTTGAATGTGCAACTGTAGTGCCCAATGTCCTGCCAACAGCCTTTTGCATGTCACCCTTCTCCCAGCGGCCTTCCTTCCACAAACGGCCCGTATTAGTTGAACACATTCCTGTGATTTTGTTTCAGACCACAAAAGAGTATTGAGGTAGTCTGAATACTTGTGCAAGAGACCAGTGGTATGTCAGCTTTGCTTTTTCTCCTGGTAGGGCTTTGCAATGACAATATAGAACACAAGTTTAATGCTGTAGAAGGCTTTTGAAGCATGATAACTGCTAATTTCGGTTGTTGGTATCCTGTTCCATTAGGACTTCCCTACAGTGAGAAACAGCTGCTGTTTAGAGCAAATACGGCAATAGAGAAGTAGAGGAATGTGGTCAGGATAGTAATCTCATGTGATTTACAGATAATTTTATTGGGCACTTGCATGCACAATATTATTTAGAAAACAAAAGAAAATCAATCACCAATGCCACCTTAAAGAACAGCAAAAACAAGTACTAAACAAATGAGTGAAGTAGGAGGGTGTGGCCAGACCGGGGCCTCATGTGGAGCTGAACGCATGGAGCGCTAATGAAGCCGATCAACAACTAATTAAATAACAGGCTTTAAACCCTGTCAAATATTTAGGGGGCTAAGCAATCCTTTTCCAAGAACACAGGGGTGGGAGGGTTGACACAAAGCAATGAGCAACTTGGCTGACTAATACTGGAGAGGTTTTGGTGAAGCCTGCTCCAAGATGGCACCTCAAGATTGCACCTGCAATCTAATGGGGATTAAGGCACCCATGCTAGTTCAAGGTTACGATCATGTGTCCTGAGGCCTGGTCAGCATATTTTCATGGATGACTGCAGGCTGGGATGATTGGAATCACTGCTCTTTTCAGTTAATCGTGCCCATGCTCCTCTTGCAGCTCTCAACTGCAGTATTTGAAGACTGTATCACTAGTGTGCGTCAATTTCCCACCAGTCAGCTATCGCATATAGTGATAACGACTCCTCAGCAGTCGGGTCAACCAGTTTTTCCAAACATTTTGAGAGAGATGGGGAAGGCACACAGACAACCGTCAGATTCCGCTTTAGATCACGATACACAATATCGTTCCACAAAGGAACAATGAACAGTGGTTTTTGCAGAAGTGATTAAACAATTGGAGGCTGAATATTGCACTAAAAGTTATAAAAGTTGTTTGTCTAATGAGTGCTTGACTACTCTAAACAGTGGTGTGTGCTATGGATGGGGGGCGGGCTCATTTTCAGTGGGAGCATCTTCAGTGAACTTTGGCATCCCGCATCGGTCTGCACCACTACTGTGGGTGCTAACCACTTGCTGCTTTGAATCCTCTGTAGAGTACCTACAGCAAACATGTGCCAATTCACAACAGTGTAAAGTAATCATAGGGCTACTGAAGTTGATACATTTGTCCTCTGTTCTGCTGCCAGGAGTCAATGCGCACCATATAAGAATCCTAGGAGCTGTGTACACTTAAAGGGGTAGTTCGGTCAGAAATGTTATTGGCCCAATCGATCGGTCATGTATTTTAGAGCATAGCTGGTCCTTAAAAAAATGTCCAATGCAACTTACCCGAGTTTTTCTCACTTTAACACTGGGGTGCACAACATAAGGCCCGCGGGCCAAATGCGGCCCTCCATCCCGTGATGTGCGGCCCGCCAGGAGTGTTTACTTTTGTAATGAGATACGGCTCACTTCAAGCAGTCGGCCGCATTTCATTGCTTAAGTAAACAAACAGTTTGCCCTGGAACATTGCTGGCTAGGAGGCCAGCAGTAGAGACGGTCATTTGTATTGGACCTCTTAACAGCACATTGGCCGCCTTCCTTCCCAACCGTGCATATTTTAGCATTTTCCACGTTCCTTCAAGAGGAATTAAGGTGCTGAACAGAAACATGTCATTGTCCTTTGAAATGCAAAGTGACTTTAATTTTGTGCCCAGTCAATGGCGCCACACTTGCATAGTGACAAGAGTGTAAGTGTAACAAAAGCGTTCTGATTCAACACTAGATTAGCAACGGAACAGGGGGCGGAGGGGTGCAAATTCTATTTCATATTAACGCCACAGTTTTATTTTGAAGTTAATTTGCCCGAGAATGCTGTGTAGGGAAATGTGATGGTGATAATTTAGTAAAATTACAAAAAAAGAGGGAACCAGGGTAAGGGGCTCTGCAGTATTTTATGATAGATGTCCACAATGGTTCTTTTTGGGAGTAGAAATCATCAAATGGAGCATTAAATGAAGCTGTATATTAAGGCTTTGTCAATCTCTACTTTGCGGTTCATTTAATTTCCAAAAGAAATTCACGTGCCAGAATAAACCAAGAAAACCAGGACTGAGCTAGAATCTTTGGAATTGAATGGGGGCCCTATGGGTGTGTACGAACACCTGTCATGCTTCTGGGGAGGGCAGTACAAAATTAAATGTTCATGCCGATACGTTCTTTCATAAATACCCAATAACCATAGCACACACCCACATAATGCAAATAAGGGTTTTGGCCAATTGATTGAATGAGTGTAGGGATTTACCGAAGAGCATGTAAATGGACTCTGCCGGCTCATCTGGCACCCAGAGGTAGGAGGGAGCAAGCTTATAGAGTGCTGCTTAAAGGGTGTGGCAGAGTCCCACCCCAGACCTTCAAGCAAAATGCTCCTCGGCATGAGAGGGAGGGAGGGAGGAAGAGGAGAGAAAGGGACAGAGTAACAGAGAGAGATGAAGAAGGGAGGAGATGGAAAGAAACAGAAAGAGACAGAAATAGTAACACAGGGAGAGACAGAGACACAGAAATAGTAACAGTGTGGAAGAGGGATGAGAAAGAATGACAGAAAGAGAGACAGAGAGAGAGAAAGAGACTGTGAATGTGGCATTGGGCAGCAGCTGAAGATAAATATGTGAAGACAGTAACAACATGTGTTCATTTGTGTGCAATATATGGTACTGAATGGTGTTCCAGCTCCCTGCACTTGCACATTAAGTGTTTATCTGCTGGGGATAACCTAACATGGGTAACATTGGGGGGTCTTACTTACCGGTAACCCTCACTACTCGTAGTGCTGTTCTTCCTAGTCACAGTACTTACTCTCCGAGGGCCCGACCTTCATGACTAGGAAGCTTTTTCTGTTTAATTGTTCTTGCTTCACACCCTTGCTCATGTCGTGTGGTCACCGTTGAACCAATCCACGCAAAACATTAGCAGTCCGGCCCACAGTACGCAGTTTCGAAGGTACATTCGGCCCTCCGAGAAAACCAGTTGTGCAACCCTGCTTTAACACATTGTAATTGTTTATTTGTACAGCGCTTATACACAAGTGAAGTGCTTCAAAGCGCTTCAAGGCGGGAAGGGAGCAAGGGAAAATCAGTAGTCATTCTTGGGCCTTGAAGTTTTCGAATGATCTAACAAAAAAAGTAACTAGCGTACTAGGCTGGATGGCATTTCACCTAGTGCAGGTGCATGAAGTTTCACATTGGGGAGGGGAAACAAAGAGGGGACAAGAAAGAACTTACTAGGCCTAATAAATTCAGGTCATGCAAGTGTACAGACGGAGGTGCAGGGGGGGGGGTGGTTTCAGTGCACCCAGTCCAGAAGGGCCCTGGGTTAAGTGCAGAGATGTTACCTCTCTCATGGAACATATGATTAAGTGCAGTAGGGGTTACCCCTCGCATGGAACGAATGCTGAAAGTGCAGTAGTGATGGGCATAGTGTAGAGGTCCGGAGGCAAGTGCAAAGAATGGCAGGGTAGCCCGGGACCTGTGAGGCTCTGGAGGTGAGCCAGGTGACCAGTCAACAAAAACTGAACAGAGTTAGGGGAGAGATGGAGGAGTGAGGCTGGAGAGAAAAAGTGATGCGGTAGCAAGGGAGAGGGAGAGAGAAAGAGGAAGAGAAGAGGAAGGTCTTGAGGAGTTTACGGAAATGAGTTCCGGCTCAAGGCGGAAAGAGGCAGGGAGGCTGTTCCAGAGGGAGACACCTGCAGAGGATAAAGATCTACCCCCAAATCTATGCTTGGAAAAATGTCTCATGCAGAGAGTTGAAGGAGGCCAAGCGGAGATCTCTAGATGGAGAGTATTTGGGAAGAGAGAGTTGTATATAGTGCGGGCCCTGGCCCCAGAAAGCCTTGTGGACTATGCAGAGGGTCTTGAAGTTGATCCTAGCACCCTTCGGGAGCCAGTGGAGGGATTTCAGCGCCGAAGAGATGTGGTCCCGGGCTTGAGGCCAAGGATAAGTCTTGAGGTTCTGTTTTGGATGAGTTGTAGCGGGCGGAGAGTAAAAGTAGGCAGATTGAGAAAGTGGATGTTGCAGTAGTCCAGCCTAGAGAGAACGAGGGCCCTGGAGACGGTGAGCCTTTGGGGGAAGGTGAGAAAAAGTAGAATACCTCTGAGGAGGTGCAGCTGGTAGTGGGACTTTTTAGAGATTCCCGAGATGTGAAGAGAAGAAGAGAGGGAAATCCAAAATGACCCCCAGGTTTTTTGCCTCACTAGTAGGTGAAGGCGCAGGGCCAAGGGAGGCCGGCCAGTGGGAAATTGGGACAGCGGGGGCAGGGGTCCCAATGAGGATGATCTCGGTCTTACTGGCATTGAGGCAGAGATCGTTTGCAGCACACCAAGACTGAATTGCGGACAGACAGTCAGGAATGAGCGAGGAGGAGGAAGAGGCCGAGGGTACCCTGAAGGAGAGCGGGGTGTCATCCGCATAATACTGAAAGTTAGAGGTGAAGGTAGAGATCAAGTGGGCCAGAGGGGCAATGTAGACATTGAAGAACCACAGGGATAGGTTAGATCCCTGGGCGACGCCACAAGTGGAGTGATAGAGGAGAGAAAGGACCCAGGTTCCACCTGGGAAGGACGGTCAGCGAGAAAGGAGGCAAGCCACGCCAGGGCCAGATGTGAGCAATGCACACTGCATGAGGAGCGCTCATCGTGTGCATGGGGAAGGCACAGGTACATTGTACATAGTCCCACCACATGGCTAGGATCTGCATTGAGGTAGGCAGGGCATGTACTTGCACGCTGTGGCAATTTTATATTCTACTTGTTGCGCTGTGTGGACTCTCGTGCTTGTCCATTACATTGAGCAGGGGTCATGCATTAGCAGTTGTACTCACCCCAATGCCTGGGACACTGTGGCCCTTCACTACCCCCCCCTCGCCCAATACACAGGGATCATGCAGTGGCAATTGTACTCACCCCAATGCCTGGGACACTGTGGCCCTTCACTACCCCCCGCTACCTCCAATACACAGGGGTCATGCATTGGTAGTTGTACTCACCCCAATGCCTGGGACACTGTGGCCCTTCACTACCCCCCCCCCAATACACTGGGGTCATGCATTGGCAGTTGTACTCACCCAATAGCCATGTGTTTTGTCCCGCATAGCGTTCCATGTAGCGTGGTAATGTAGAATTCTGCAAGACCATGGAGTCGTGTAGAGACCCTGGGAAACGTGCAAAGCAATGGGTGATCACTTGTCCAGCATCGCAGACCATCTGGACATTCAGTGACTGGAATTACTTCCGATTGCGGTACACCGCCTCGATTGCATGTCCAACTGTCAACTCCATGTGCGTGCAGTCTATTGCACCTATGCAATTGGGCATGCCTGCAATGGCATGGAAGGCCAACTTGGTGGCAATGACCTGGGCAAGGGTACGGGGTAGGAAAATGTACTCCGACGCATGGTGCAGCAGCGCATCCAGTACCTGGACGAGTATTCTGGAAAAACAGAGTTGTGGCAGCCCGTGCAGCTCAACCAACAGTGTGCTGATATGTCCCGGTTCCGAGGAAATGCAGTACCGAGACTACATTCAGCAGAGGGGGGGAAAGGGGGGGGGGGGGGGTGCAGTCCGGATTCCAATGCGGCTACTGATGTCCTCTTCAATCAGGGTGACAATGGATATGATTGAGGCCCAGTCAAGCCTGTATAGTGTGTGGATTTGAGCTGGGGTCAGGTTCCAGGGTGAGACCCTGTTGCGGGGAATTGCTGGCTGCCTGCGGGGTGGTGCCTGCTGCATGTTTATGTTTGGGATGGGCACGGGGTTCAAGTTTTGCCACCTGCGCCTCCTCCTCCTCCTCCTCCTCTGCCCCACTGCTGCCACAATGTGCACTGCTGCTTGTAGGTTCCCTAGCCCAAATGCTGCTACAGCAGCTGACAGCATGGTTGTGCTGGATGGTGGCCCGGGTGTGGGTGTGGCCCTTTTGTAGGCTCCCAGTGGCCTATGAGGTGCAGCTGGCCTCATTTTGCACACCTGGGGCCTGATTCAGGTCACCTGCCACTGTTTAATGCCATGTCCGCGGTAGCGGTGATACCGCTGCAATGTTCACAGTGTTTCCGCCTCCTTCGTGGCGGTATTTCCATGCCCGTGCCACTCGTAATAAGAGTGGTGTTGAGCATTGCCGGTGACTGGGGGGGGCGCCGGCGAGTTGACACGCTGTTTCCGCACACGGAGTTACCCGCGGGGGTCGCTTTGCGGTGATGGTGTTTCCGGGATCGCAGGTCGGAATAAGCCGGTCCGGTAAACGGTGCCGGTACAGTTTTACCGGCACTGTTAAATCCGGTACGGCCTATACGTAATGAGGCCCAATGTCTAGTAAGTTTGTTTTTGTTTTGAGCGCATGAGCCAAAAGTGGATTTGTTTTTTTTCCTTTTCTCATGTGCATTTCAGATTTAAGAAGGCTCTTTCAGCTTTGTTTGTAGCTGGCGTATTTAATTGATCTCTTATCGCTGTCAGTTTCTAAGGATTTCTTTGGTCAAAACAATGTTTATTGGTTTTACAAAATTAAACTACCAAATCAGGACAGTAGTACAAATGGACATATACTCATGGTTAGAGAGGAGCGAAGCCGATTCCATCAAATATCCAATACTGAACAAAGTGACACTTTCACATTGGAGTGACAACCACCCCTTAGTATGGTGATACAATCAGACAGCGTCTGCCCAAGCAAGCCAGATTTTCTCAAACCTATCAGGGCAGTCTGTCCCTATAAATCCTTTCCTCCACAGCCATACATCTGTCCATATACAGTACCCACTTTGACATCTTGGGGATTTCCATCGCTTTCCAGTTCATGCCGATGTTTCGCAATTATCATGACACTTGATATTTTTTTTTCGTATCTGGAATATGCTGGTCCCCTGCCATCAGCACACTGCAGCTGTAACTTCGGTTCCAAAGGGATTCGGTCTGATAATGGCAGACACTTTCCCTGCCACCTTCTGCCAGAAGGACTGGGTTCGCAAACATACCCAGATAGTATGATAAAAACGACCCCTTCTCCGCATGACAGCGTAAACAGGTAGAGGCAACTAACCATCCCAGCTAAACAATGCTTCCCAATTTTACAAGTCTAAATCTGAATGATATGGCCACCTTGCAGGGCAGTATAAGGGCTTCTTGACATTCTTCTGCTTCCAAGGGGCCCATATCCCCCTTCCACTTGAATTTGAAACCTGTCAGGGGTCATCTGTTGAAACTGCATAGCTTTTGGAACAAGGTGGAGACAGCCTTCTGAGCCAGAAGTGCAGTGTTAACATTCGCCTCCAGAGGGGACAGAAACGGGCCGTCCGTGGTCCCATGAAATTGTGCCCACATGGTGTGCCTGAACCAGATGTACTGGTATAGATCCTGCTCTGTTAGCTGGGCACTTTGCCATAGTACCCAGAACAAGTGGATGTGTCCCCCACCAGCACATCCGCCATGACCTGAATGCCTTGGCTGTATGTGAGCCGTCAGAAATGTGAGGCAGACTACGTTGTGGAGTTTTCTCAACAAATGCCCTTTTATAATAGTATAAGGTTGGATTAACGCCTCACTATCCCTACCCTGATGAGAATTCCCTTGCCTAAAATAAATTAAAGGAAGCACTAATAAAGGATATCTATCTCTCACACTTGTACATATAACAAATAAACAAGGAAATGCATCACCGGTCAAAACAATACCGATTGAATTCACAAGGTAACCAAAGCCTCTCTTCATAACCTGGGCGAACTCTCCTTCCCCAGGTTTAAACGTGATTCTACTTCACAGTTCAAGAAAAGAACACAAGGAAATCCTAGTTTGTAACAAAGTTCCAACACAGTTCAATGCAACTTCAACTTATCAACAGAAAGTTCCAACACAGAAGATATAAGGCTCTTCTTTTCCTTAAACAGGTTCTCAGTTCCTCAATAGAAACAATGATTGTCTTGGTCAGGATGATTTGCCACACTCACAACTTAAAGAAATATCACTTCTCTGCAACAGCCTTGCATGGCTCTTCTTTTAGCACCATAAACAACATAACATTTTTCTGTCAGGACCACCATGTAGCACTTCTACAACTTCCACCAGGCCTACTTCCATGCCAGGCCTACAATTGCCACAGGTTTGCCATCCGGATATACTCACCTGCCTGAACAGTGTTTCACAACAAGTGCTTTTGTGGTCAAAATCAACTGACAAGAGGCTTACAACAGCTTCACAGAATTCAACAAATTGCAGCTTCAAAACTTTCAACAACTTTTCAGGGAAAACAAGATTCACATTGGTGCTCTTTAAAACTTCTGCAAATGATGCTCCTCTCCTTCGGGATATCTTTTCCCAGAAGGGCAGCCTTTTTGCCACTCTTTTTTCCCCACTACACAAGTAACCAAAGACTGATAGGTATAGGGTTTCTACCTGCTTCGCCCTTGGTTTTGGCAATGTGTGTTTATTCCAGCTTGTACTATATGTTATACACACAGAGCTTATATACCTTGCATGAGTCCCCTTCTGTTTGATTTGATTTGTTTATTTGTATGACGCTCCAAGCCCGGAGGCATCTGGGCGCATTTCTTAGATAGAAGGTTACAGACAGTACAATGACAGAAATAAGGTTTATGCAGTTTACAAAATATACATTTGACTCAAGATATAATTTACAGGGTTTACAGTATGAGATTACTTAATTACATTTCTTACATATCATACATTTATGTGGCTGCCGAGGGTTAGGGTTGTGAGGCAGAAAGTTATCTAGGGCTCTTGGGCGAGGAGCCAAGTTTTAGCATTCCTGTGGTAGGCATGTTCAGTTCTTAAATGTAGGGGTAGAGTGTTCCATATTTCGGCTGCTATAACAGGGAAGCTGCTACCTCCTGCCTTTTGTTGTTTGAAGCTCAGTATTTTAAGGCAATGTGCCTGCGCCAATCTCGTCGGGAGATCTGAAGTATTGGGTGCAAAGTTCTTAGTCGGGTATCTTGGTGCTAGATTGGTGAGGCATGTGTTGTTGGCAATATTGGCTAGATTGTATTTGCCTTGATTTTAGTCTCTCTTGGCGTGGGTAATACTTATTGACATCAACTCCTAAAGTCGCCCGCTTGGGTTGCTCAGTTTTCCACAGACTCACACTTCCAAGGTTTCAGTAATTTGGTTTTGATATGATAGGTATTTGCTGCTTTGCCCTAGTTCGGTATTCAAAATTAACTTTTGAATTACTTTCACTCAGACGCGAGTGCTGCTTTGCAATCTTCGGTATTCATAACAGCCCTCTGAACTATTTTTACCTCCATGCGAGCATTGCACACTCGCTGAACGCCTGCTTTCAACACGCAAGTAGGGCATGGAGCACTCCGGGGTCACTGACAACTAGTGGACTCACCGGGTATGACGTGTGCTTCCATTCCTTCATTTACCTCACCGCTTACAAGACTTCTGCTGCTGTGGCTCCTCGCGACCCGGCAAACTGCTTATGTTAGTCCGCTTTCGCCCATGCCACTGAGACCTTGCTCCCAAGGCCTTCTGCTGCATGCCAGCCACCTGAGACAGCCTTTGCATGCTTCGCGCTGTGCAGCCTCTGCAGACCAGGTCACAAGGGAGCATGCTTTCCTCATGCATGCTTCCCGCTGTGCGACCTCTGCACTTCAGATTTCTGGAAACACAGACCGTCTCAGGACCGGCAGCTGATATCTGCCAAACAGTGGTCCCGGCCTCCGCTCTCTCCTCCAACTTCTGCCTGGGCTGCCAGTATGAGCCATGCTGCTACTGCTTATGGCTGCCTCTTTTCTTCACCAACAACAACAGCCCCATGGCCTGCACATGAGGGAGCCTTTTAAGCCTATCTGCTTTCCTCAAGTGTAGGTCATGTGCATTAATAAATTGACCACTTCTGCAACATTGTGCTGCTTCTTCATCCCAATACCTAGGGAATTAAGGGACTTGAAGTCCCTAATGGGAAAAATTAGGTGTTCTTATTTCTGTTGTTTTACCATTAGCCATTAATAGAGTGGGGCTTTGGGGAAACTTGAACAAGGGAGTTTCCCATTCTTCGCGCCTTGCTTCCCCCCTCATGTGATACTCCCAGAGAACACCACCCCCAGGTCGGGATCAGAAAGCCTCTGCCTTTCCCTGGCCACATGCAAAGTGTCCCAGTCTCAGGCCAGGTTTTCTGGGAGAATCATTGCTGATTAATCACACGTACCATTGAGAAGGAAATGGCAGTTTTGCCAAATCGGGCAGGTCTCGGTTATGCCATAATGGAGCCTGCAAGGTGATGATTCAAACTCCATAACTCGGGTGGAGCTAGCTTCCCTGTACAAGCTTCTAAACTATGGAACACACTCCCCACGCTTTTAATGGTAGAACCTTCATTTAACCTTTTCAAACACAACACGAAGCGTTGGCTTCACAACATGGACTCCATGACAGCCTAACCTCCTGATCCCAGCACGATTGACTGCTGACGGCACACTCTTGTAATTAATGTATTTTTTTTTTTTTTTTTAAAATGTATTTTATTTTATAACCACACAGTGCAACAGAACATAAATAGAACACATCAAGCCACAACAAAGGCCAAACAACAGATATGAAAAAGAAAAGAAAGAAAAAACAGAACAGAATTAACTTAACAATCCCCTTCCCTCCCCCCTATGAGCCTGTAGGGTGTCCACCATCATTGTCCGTTCCGTGTGGTGGGGTTCCGTCGCTCTCAGATCCAGCCGAGGTCGACCCCGTACTAAACAGTTCAGCCAATAGCACCTTCCATGCCGTGAGGGAGCTCACCTCTTCCTCCCCTCCCGCCCTGCTGGCCTCCCACCATGCTGTCGTCTCGGCAGCAGCCCATTTCTGGAGGTCACGCCACCATACCTCCACCCGTGGCCTCTGACAATTCTTCCATCCCATGGCTATTCTGCGTTTGGCAAGTGTATAAGCCAAATCTTTAAGCTTCTCCACGTGCCGAAGCTTGCGCGCCCTGGGGTACCCTCCAAGCAAACAGGCCCAGGCCGAATCTATCTTAAGTACAATGCCCCTCCCTGCCAGCTTCTGCGCCACTTCACTCCAGTAGGTTGCAATCACAGGGCAGGCCCAGAACATGTGAATCATATCAGCGTTCTCTGTGTTACACTTGGGACACGCCTGGCGCCCAGCGTCTCGAAATCTGGAAATTCTCAGGGGGGTCATGTATGCCCTATGCGTGATATATAGTTGTATCTGTTTAAACCTGGCATTCCTCGATACTTTTTTGTGGTACCCCAGGGCGCGCTCCCACTGCCCATCCGCCATCAGGGCCCCCATCTCTGTTTCCCATTCCAACCTCAGGTACCCCAAATCCTTCCCAACCTTTGCCATCAGCATCTCGTACAGCCTGGAGACCTCATGCCCGCCCTCGGATGCATCATACATAATCTCCAGCGTCGCATCCGGCTCGTCAGCCAATACGGTCTCGGGCCAAGTGCTCCGGACCTCCCTGACCACTCTGTGGAACGTCATGTATTGCCCCGCATGCAGCCCCGCCCCCGCCTCCAGATCTGCGAACTCCGCCAAGGCCCCATCCTGCCAAATGTCCCCCAAAGTGACCAGCCCCACTGACTCCCAGTATGTTCGCAGGATGGCCCTAAGCTGTCCGTCTTCCCCTGCCAAGGCCACCAGCGGCAGCTGCGGCATGCACGGCAGGGGATCCCCCATCATCCGGCAGGCTCTTCGCCACATGTTCCTGCCCAACGCTAGCATCTTAGGACGCCCCCTCATCCATGTGCTGGATACCCAAATAATCTCTCGCAGGTAGAAGGGGGAGCAGTCCTTTCCCAACAGTCTATGTTCCAGGGTTTCGTCGTCCGAAAGCCACTTGGCCACGTACTGCAGCTGCGCTGCCACGTAGTAGGCCTCAAAGTTCGGCAGCCTCACGCCGCCTTTCTCATAAGCCTTCTGCAATTTCCACAATGCGACCCTGTTACGCGTGCCCTGCCATAAGAAATCTCTACATACCCCATGTAGTCTAGCAAAAAACCCCTTGGGTATCATGTATGGAATGTTATTGAAATAATGCAGCAGCCTAGGTAGCACGACCATCTTAAGCATAGCACCCCGGCCCATCATCGCTAAGGGTAGTTTCTCCCAAAACCTCATGCACTTCTCGATCCTCCCCACTGCCAATTCAGTATTGTGCCTGTGTTCCTCCCCGGTCGTGTGATATACGTCTATGCCAAGGTACCGAAAGGTGCTTGTCGCCCATGGGATTCGCAATACTGGCAACCTCTCAGCCGGTATCCCCACATAGCCGCCCAGCGGGAACAAGGTGGATTTCCGAGGGTTGACCGCTATACCAGAAAGCCAAGCAAACCTCTCCATCACCTCCAAGACATATTGCAAGTTCTCTTCAGGGTGTTGGAGGTACAACAGCATATCGTCGGCATACAGGGATATCAGATGGCTCTCCCCCCCCACCTCTATGCCCACCGGGTCATACTGTTGCCGGAGGTAAATTGCCAAGGGCTCAAGGGCCAGGATGTACAACATTGGGGACCAAGGACATCCCTGCCTGGTGCCTCTACCTAACTGCCACCTATCCGACACTACTGCCCCCGTACGAACTCTGGCTAGAGGCGCGCTATATAATAATTCGGCCCACCTCCTGTACCCTGGCCCCATTCCGAAGTGATCCAGTGCCGCCAACAGCCACGGCCAACGAACAGAGTCGAACGCCTTGACCGCATCCAGCGCCACTATCGCCATTTCGCCGTCTTTGCTACATCCCCATTCGACCACTCTGTGTAGGCGTCTATGGTTGTGGGTAATGTTCCTGTCCGGGACATAGCCCGTCTGGTCAGGGTGAATCAGCTTGCCTATCACTCTCCTCATTCTAGCCGCCAAGACAGCTGTTAGGATCTTGCTGTCCTGGTTCAGCATTGACAAGGGTCGATAGGAGCCGCAACCGTGTCCCGGTGTATTGTGCTTGGGGAGTGGCACTATGACCGCTTCCCTGAGTGATTCTGGTAGCTGTCCCAGCTCAAACGCCTCATTAAACATGTCCAGCATGGGTGGGAGTACCTCCTCCCCATACGCCTTATAAAACTCGCTGGGGAACCCGTCCGCCCCCGGGGCCTTGCAAGTGGGCAGCTGTTGCACTATTTCTCTGAGCTCTTCCAGAGTGATCGGAGCATCCATCTCCTCTCGCTCTTCATCGCTGATTCTGGGCAGGCCTATATCCCCGAGCACTTCATCTATCTCCTCTCGGCTCCCCCCTTCCCGATCCTCATACAATGTTTGGTAGTATTCTGCGAATGCCCCATTTACCCCTTCTTGTGTATCGATCTCCGCACCCCCTTCAGTGATGACCAATCGGATCGGAGCCCTAGGGGTTTCGCTCTTATATAGCCAAGCGAGGAGCCTGCCTGTCTTGTCCCCACCCGCATGCAACCTCTCAATGTACTTCGTATAATTCAGGTTACAAAGTCTGTCCCAATGCCCAGAGCACCGCTGCTGCAGCTCAGTAACTACTTCCACATCGGTCCCACCCTTCTCCAATTCTTTTTCCAGCTCGATCTCGGCCTCTCGCAGGTCGGTCAGGATTCCGCCCATTAATCCCTTGGACTTCGCGATAGCAACTCCCCTCATCACCACCTTAAAAGCCTCCCACAAAGTACCAGCCGATTTGACACTCCCTGTGTTCGACTCAAAGTACGCGACTATCTCCTCCCTCATGTCCTCCTTGAATACCGGATCCCGTAGCGCTTCCGCCCGAAGGCGCCATGTTGGAATCCGTGCACGTGGGGGGCGCAGCCGCCAATGCATGATTAGGGGCGAGTGGTCCGAGAGGACCCTCGCCCTGTAGTCAATCTGTTCACACTCCGTAAGAATGTCTGGAGTGGCAAAAAAGTAGTCGAGCCTCGTGTGCAGTTGGTGCGGAGCCGAATAGTGCGAATACTGCCTCCCACCCGGGTGTCTCGCTCTCCACACGTCTACCAGGCCTAGATCCGCTAGCAGCGACTGCAACACCTTGGCCGCTGGGCTGGGCCTAACCATTTTGTCATCCGACCTGTCCTCCCTTGGGTTAAGCACACAATTAAAGTCTCCACCCCAGATTACTGTGCTCCCCATCCCTTCACCGAGTCTCGCGCACAGTGTCTTGAAGTAAGTCGCTGTGTCCTGGTTGGGCGCATAAGTGTTGATACAGACAACTCTACCTTCCACAATCCCCCGAACCATGGCCAGCCGCCCGTCCGACTCCACAACCTCCCCCAAGAGCTTGAACGGGACATGTGGTGCAACCCAAACCAGCACACCCCTGGCATACGCAGAGAATGTGGATCCAACCACTGTCCCCCGCCATTTTCTCCGCACCATTTCAAGTTTATCCCGTGTCAAATGCATCTCCTGTAACAAGGCCACGTCTATCCTCTGCCTCTTCAAATACAACATGACCTTATTACGCTTCAGGTAGCTATTCAACCCTCTAACATTCCATGTCAATACCTTAAGGTCTCCCATGATTTATCCGTAGCTCCCACTTCCCCCTCTGGTCTGATCGCCTCCCCCCAGTCCCGACTAAATCCCTTCTCAGTTTCTTCCCCAGGCTCACATAACAACTAACACCCCCCACCCCCCTAACCCAACCAACCGCCCAGCTCCATCCCTGGATCTCAGGCATCCCCGTGTTCGGTTCTCCACGGAAGCCCCCGTAGAGAACCCGACAGGGTGTCACACCCCACACAGTGACTAACCTAACCACACACTGGGGTACGAATAAAACGGCCCTCGGATGCCCCCTACACATTTATATCCGCGCTCGCGGACCATGTTCGCAACAGTTAAAAAGTGCATCCCCATCACAAAGTGGCAAAGACTATATTCCAGTCCAAATGTTCAAAGTCCGCCAGGCCCACTGTTTCACTTAACTCTCCCTGCTCCGTCCGCCATCTGCTCATCAGGCTCCTGAGGGCAGTTCTGCGCATCGAGCCATTCCATGGCCTCCTCAGGGGTGTCGAAAAACAGCATCTTAGCCTTGAAGAAGACCTTAAGTTTGGCTGGGTAGAGTAACATATACTTGAAACCGGCCGTCCGCAGGCGCCTTTTGACCGCACCAAAGTTCATCCGACTGCGCTGCACTTGTAGAGTGTAGTCGGGGTAAGCAGAGATGGTTGCCTCCCCTCGCCGTATGGTGCCCCCTTTACGAAAATGTTCCAGAATCTTCTCCCGGTCTTTGTAGTTGAGGATCTTGGCGATCACGGGCCTGGGCGGATTACCCGGCGGTGGCCTTCTGATCAGGGCCCTGTGTGCCCTCTCCACTGCAAATCCCTGCGTTAGGGCACCTCCGGTAATCTCCTGCAGCAGCAAAGTCTCAATAAAATCTGTGGGATTCTGGCCCTCAGCTCCCTCCGGTAGGCCCACAATCCGGATGTTGTTTCTGCGGGCCCGACCTTCTGCCTCTTCAGCCCCGCTTTCCAGGTTGCCTACCCTCTGTACCAGGGCATGGATCTCTCGTTTGTGCGCGGTGCATTCCGCCACAGTCGGGCCCATCTCCTTCTCCAGGGTCTCTGTGCGCTGGGCCAGGGTTCGCACATCTTGCCTCAGGAGGTTCACGTCCTCCTGTACCGCCCCGACCTGAAGTTCCATCGCAGTTTTCAGTTCGACCACCGCAAGTTGGAGTTTGGTCTCCCATGTCGCCTTCAGATCTGCGATCGCTGCCAGGACCTCCTGGTTCGTTCCTCCTGCGGCCATCTCCTTGGGCTGGGCCTTTTCTTTGCTCCTGGTCCCCTCGGTGCCAGGCGATGTCTTGGCAAATTCGTCGAGCGTGGGCTGTTTATTCTTCGCCCTCAGGAGCTTGCTCGTCATATCTTCGATCAGGAGCGTCCCTTCGATCTCGCTTAGGCCTCAGGCCTGGGGGCACTATGTCCCCCCGTCGCCACACAGTTTCGGCTACCTCCAGTCAAGCTTGCTTTCACTGGATCGCGCTGAACGTGAACTGAGGGAAACGCCTCCAGAATCCGGTCCCCGATCCTTTGTCCCAACATCAAGCGACGGCAGCCATTTTGTCTGCCGGCGAAGCTCCGGCCCAAAAACTTCACGCGGCTCCTGAGTACACAAGCGCTGCACAATCCCGTATGAGAATGCATCCACATGTGCAGCCGAGCTTCGCATTTACAGTCATCACCGTCTATGCCACATCGTAGCGGCCGTTGCGCGGATTCAGCCGGATAATGTTCGGATCAGCGGGAGCTCCCGTTCAGGCACGTCCTTTCACATGGCGTCCAAGCCACGCCCCGCCGTAATTAATGTATTTATCTTAGACTATGTATGTATGTATTTGCAATACTAAGTATGTACCTATCTGTAACTGTAACGTAACCCTTGTTTACTGCACCTAATTGTAACTGTAACCAGATCTAATTTACGCGCCCGTATGCCCCCGGGCCTGGCTGCGATTTATAAATAAAATTAATACAAATACAAAATGATCCCTTTCCAACCCATTTCCTTCCAAGCCTTACCCCAGACTCTCATCACTTGTTGTGATATTGGAAGCAGGTTCTTCCTGGCCAGCGGTCCATAAAGTGTCTGCAATGGGTCATTGTGGTTCATTGTGGCACGTTCGCGCCTAGAAATACTTGTGTACAGGAGCATTATTAATGCCATATCATATCACCTCGATGTGTGGGCTATGTGCATCCCCATGTACCCACCCATTAGCCCTATCCCACCATCCCATACAGAGCTGTACAAATTATGCAGAGCTATCCTGGGCTGCGAGCCCCTCCACAGTAGCTTCTGCACTGCTGATTCAATGAGTTGAAATTGTCAGTCCAGGACCAAAACCAGAGTGTTTTGCAAAATATAAACTAGTCTTGGCAGCGCCATCATCTTGAACATTGCAGCTCTCCCTAACAAGGATAGGGGAAGAGTCGACCAGAGCTGGCCATCCACCACAAATCTAGCAACCCTAGGTTGAAAGTTGTGTTCAGAAAATGAGCCCAGGCCTATCTCAACTCGCAAATATTTAAAAGGGACCTCAACACTATCCGCAAGGTGTCGCACTCTGGGATCGCCGCCTGGTCGTCACTCATCGGGAGTAGGACAGACTTCGACCAGTTGACCCGAAGACCACTATACCTCCCCTATTTCACAAGAATTTCAGTAATCTGCGGGACCGACATATAATAGCAGATTATCTGCATATAAGGAGAGATGGTCCTCCCGCCCGACGGCCGCACAAAGCCTCTGACGAGCGCCCCTCACCCGCCCTAAGCCAAATTGACAGGGGTTTCGTGGCTAGAATAAACCAGGCTGGGGTGAGGGGGCATCCTTGGCGTGTGCCTCTCTCCAACAGGAAGTGAACAGACTGTACCCCATTGGCCAGAACTGCCGCCGTACGGTGCAAGTACAACAACTGCCCCCATGTAAGGAAGGTTGGGCCGAAGTCCATTAATGCCATGGTTTCCCATAGAAAACCCCAATAGACTGAATCAAAGGCCTTTTCAAAATCCATGGCCACCAATGCCAGCGGGTCAGGGTTGATGTCCGCCATGTCCAAGGCCATATATAAACGCCTAATATTCATGTGTGTCGCCCTGTTTGGCAGAAACCCATTCTAGTCCAGGTCAATTAGCGCCAGCAATACAGCGAGCAGCCTGTTCACCAGGACCGTTGCCAGTACCTTAGACTCATGTTTTTTTTTTCAAACACATTTTATTGTTTTAAGTGCATAAATCGTACATGTAGAAAATAAGCAGAAGACAATTAATTCAAAAGTGCATACTATTATTTTACAGCAACTTCCGCCCTAACTGTGGACGGGGGTTTCCACCGGCGGCAAACGTGGGGGGGGGGTGAGGGTGAGGAGGGTTAGGGGGGAGTGTTTAGACTCCATGTTGAGGAGCGAGATAGGTCTGTAAGAGGCACATTTCTATGGCAGTTTATCTTTTTTGGTAAGGACTATAATCGTCACCTGGCGGAGCTCCGGCGGACACTCACCTGCCTTCATGCTCTCTTGGAACATTGCCAACATGGGTCCTGTCAACATTTCCCAGAGGTCAACATTTCCCCAAAGTATTTCCAACATTTTGCCGGAAAACCATTGGTTCCAGGCATCTTCATAGATTGGAGCGCCGACACCACCACTGCCACTGCCACTTCCACTTCCTTCGGGGTGATCTCGGTATCAGGTAATATTATCCCCACCAATAATATCGCCATATATATGGTCGTCGGGAAAGGCCATAGCCGATATTATTAGTGGGGATAATTTTTGGGGTAAATGGGAGCGGGAGTTGCAGGGGTGTCCCCTGCAGGTTTAATGGGTTAATATTGCCGCAAATATATGTCGCCATTATTGTATGGCGATATTTTTGCAGGGATGTTCCTCCATCTCTGAAGTCATAATTTGAGGGAGGCGAATCTCCTCCAAAAGATTTGCATACACCGGGTGCCCCCAGTCAGTTGGTATAGCACCCAATTTCTTAGAGTAAGCTGCGAAAAACTTCAGAGATCTGACTGTCCTCCTGTACCCATTCTCCCAATTTGTTTTGAATTCCTCGCACAAATCAAAGGCTAATCCCTCCATTCCAGCAACACCAGCAACTTCCCCCCTCTGTCACCCACCTCATAGACTCTAGCCCGAGACAACAAGTGCAGTAGGCATCTCTTTCTAGCAATTGCAAGCAATTCAAATCCCTAGAGCGGTCTTTCAGGGACTCACGTTCCAATCGCAATACCAGGAGTTCTGCCTCGATTTCTTTCTCGCGTCTTGCTTTATCTTTTCCCACCAAAACCAAACTTGACACCCCATGTATGAACAACTTGTATCCCTCCCAAAGTGTTACGTGACTTTAATTCAAGGTATTCCTTTGTTTTATCTTGAAGTTTCTCGACCATGTCCGGGGACACCCATTGTTAAGCATTGAGATGCCAGGACAAAAGGGTTGGCCTTGCATTTAACCCCATTGTGAGCAGCAGAGGGGCGGGATTGGTTGGAAATGACCCTAGCCAAAATGTGCATGTCCAACACTCTATAAATATCCAAGCCGGGCACAAAGAGATAATCAATCAGCAAAAGGGAAAGATGTACCCAGGAGTGAAAGGACGCACCCAACTCGCAAGGGTGCTTACAATGCCAAACATCCACCAGGCCATTGGCATTTGCAAATTCACTTGAAAGTGATTACTTCTTACGATTCTTTGCAGGATTGGGAATCTGTCCTTACCATCATCCATCACATTATTAAGACCACAGCCCACCACCCATTTATCTACCATATGCTGAACGAATAGGCTCTGAATCTCGTATAGGAGTTCCTCTGCAGAGGTGGAGGGGCATAGACATTCAGCAACCCCTGCACTTCCCCTCTATGTGAGCCCGTCGCCAACACAAATTGATCCCCAGCATCATGAACCGTCACCTGGACTTCAAACGGTGTGCGCTTACGCATTAGTATCATCACTCCTCATGCCCCCCCCCTGTGAAGCCCAGCATGGACACGCAGAGGATAATTGGACCTCTACAAAAACATACAGTCCGTGCCTGCCAGGTGTGTTTTTTGTAAGAAAGCAAATGTGGGTCTATACCTGTTCAGTAATTGCAGAACCATGCCCCTTTTAATCATGTCACATAAGCCATTAAAGTTGCAAGTTATCACAGCCACTTTCCGGTCTAACCCGTCAACCATCACCATGTATGTAACATCTACCCTTCAACTTGCGCCCACTGAAAGAATATGTGAATAAGAAACCTTCGGCTACCCATCAATGCATTGTCCTGTGATGACACAACCCCCCAGCCCAGCCAAACCATCCCAAACCACTCCATCCCGTTTGTCCAAACCCTTGCTCCCAACCAACCTAATCAACACCCCCGCACAGAAACTAGGTGCATCTGTCGCCCAACCCAACACATAGAACACCAAAATACTGAGGGTCCTCTCCCGTGACAAGAAGCCGCTCAGACACCCCCAACATTACCCCCTCACAACTTCCATTGGTTCCCTCCACCGCCCCGCAACCCCAGTGCCTCAAACCAATCCACATCCCAGCCTGGCAACCCTAGGCATCAGTGGAGTACCTACAGGAACTGTGTGCTAGTTACCAGCACATTCACTTATGACAGCATGTTTAACCCATTGACAACCTGCTAGTCTCCTCACAAGACTCTGGTGCAGGCCGGTTCCTCCACCCTGAGGATATCCTGGGTGTCATCTGTTCCTGACCCTCCCAGCACCTCCAGTCATATTGCCAATGTACCACCCGGTTGCACCCGGACTGTGTCTACTTTGTCTCTTCTCGGGACCCCCGGATGCCAGCCACAGCCATCATATCTTCAAGGCAAATGTTCCCCTTCCTTCTGCTGATTGTTCTCCTTTCTACCAGCTCCCAAAGTGTCTATACCCACACTTCCTCAGAGTTGTTAAAAAAATTATAATTTACTCACCGTAGTGACTAATGTACACCAAGTCCATAGTCCCCTTTCCTCCATACTGTATGGGCGTCCCTCTTTCGGAATGGGAGACAGAACCTTTTCCACCAGAAAAATCATCTTCCCCTTTAAAATTAGATGAATGCGGGGGCGTGGCCCTGGGAGCATGCGCTCCCCTGACTCCGCCCATCGAAAGGGGACTATGGACTAGGAATACATTAGTCACTACAGCAAGTAACTTATAATTACTCCTACGTCCTGTCCCCTTTCCCCCATACTGTATGGCGAATATAACTGAATGTAATCCCAGGGTGGAGAGGTGACCCTCCTTAAGAAAAGAAGTTCCTTAATACTGCCTGTCCGAAAGCCGCATCTGACCTAGAACCGGCATCCAGACAGTAGTGCTTGCAGAAGGCAGAGGGAGTGGCCCACGTGGATGCCCTGCTGATGACCTTTCACGGAAAGTGCCTCTGGAAGGTGACTGCCATGGCCTTAGCTCTGATAGCATGGGCATGTATGTTTGCCAGAAGTGGCTTTAGGCCTCCTTAATGGCCGAAACCATCCACCTTACTATGGATGCCTTAGAAGCCTGCTATCCTGGCCTTGACCCACCGAAGGTGACAAAGAGCCTCGGATTTTTCGGAAGCTCTTGGTTACATCCAGGTAGAATTTTAGAGCACGCCTGACATCCAGAAAATGCAGGATCCTCTGAGCATCGTCCTCAGGGTCCGTGAAAAAAGTGAGTAGCACTATCTCCTCATTTAGGTGGAACGAAGAGACTACTTTAGGCAGGAACGCGGCATGCGTTGTAAGGGGAACCTCGTCACTATGAAAGGTAATGTAAGGCTCGGCCGCCACAAGAGCTTGGATCTCGCTCACCCGGTGTGCAGACGTAAGACCCACCAAGAGGGCTGTCTTAATGGTGACCAGCCTGATGTCCGCGGAAGCCATTGGCTCAAAGGGTTTATGCGCCAAGTCGCCCAACACTATGTTGAGGTCCCACACAGGGTGTGGCCTTTTGATAGGCGGGTAGAGCCTGGTGAAGCCCGCCAAATTTCTTTTAACCACCAGACTGGAAAAGGAGAAAACCTCCCACTCCGAGTTTCCCGGTGGGCTCCGATGGCCGCCAGATAGGTGTGGCAGGTGTCTATTTGCACCCCTGAGTGTGTGAGGCGTGCAGAGAAGGATAGCACATGGTCCAACCTGCAAGTAAGAGGGTCAACATCCTTAGACTCAGCCCAGTGGCAAAACCTAGACCACTTGCTTTTGTACTGGCTCATAGTAGCATCGCTCCTAGCACCCTTTTTGATGTCTAGGTTATCCTGCGAAAGCCGCAGATGCTTCAATGTAACCTGTTCAGCAACCACGCTCCGAGGGCTAACTTTTGCGGGGCGGGTGGATGACCCTGCCCCTGGGCCCAATGGAAGGTGAATCAGAGGCTGGTCCGAGAAGCTGAGCAGCTCAGAGAATCATGGCCTCACCAGCCACCATGAAGCTATAAGAATGATATTGAGGTGTTGCGATTCCCTTATCTTGCAGATCACCCTGTGTTACACAGAATTATATGCAGTACCCTTTGGGAACACCACACACAATTAAGACTACAAGTGACAGTACAAATTCACATTTGGTATAAGCCTGTACTAAACAGTTAAAGTGGTAGCGATGGCTGAGCAGCCAGACTTATCTCAAGTGTAAGTAAGCAGTATCAAATAGTTACACAAAGGACAGCAATTACTATGATTCAGGCAAACACTGACTCAAGGTTTTCAAGTAAAAGAATATACATTTATTTCACTCTTCAGTTGTATAACATTACACTATAATAAGTAGTCTAAAAATCACACTCTTTTTTTTTTTTTTAATAACACATTTTATTGGTGTTTTTAGGAAAAAACAAGGTTAAACAAATAAACAACGTAAACAATCAATACATGCGCATTGCCGGAGAGGGTTACTGGCTGTTTCAGATGTTGTACACATATGTTTGCAAAGGAAAAAAGGGGGGGGGGACAGCTTTAGTTGAGCCCGCAGGCAGCGTCCAGTTGTTTTATAATCCTCATTGGGCATCTTCCCATTTCCTCCACACTTTCAGGGCTTTTGCCGGGCATCCTCTGGCCGCGTATACTCTGTATTCCGTTGCGACACAGATATCCACATCCGTTCTCCATTGTTCATAGCTCGGTATTTGGTCCGAGCCCCATTTTTGAGCAATGTTCCTTTTCAAAAGTGCGGTGGTGGTGAACAAGAGCAGTTTTTCATATCTAGATAGGTCAATTTCATCATCTATCCCCAATAGTAGTAGCTTAGGGTTTCTGGGAACTGTTTTCCCCATAACTCTAGAGAGTTCCGCACAGCATGCCTCCCAAAGTGGTTGTATATGTGTGCAATCCCATATGATGTGGAAAAAGGTACCCTCTTCCGTTTTGCATCGCAGGCAGTTCGGATCATCTATTCTTCCCCATCTGTGTAGGGCCACCCTGGGATAGTATACTCTGTGTAATATCTTTAATTGAACCAATCTAAGCCTTGATGAAATCGCTATCTCCCTAGGGAACATCAATGTCATGACCCATTCCTCCGGCAGTATGGCCCCCACGTCCGATTCCCACTTGGTCCGCAGTGACAGTAGATCTGGTGTGCCAAAGGAACTTATGGCACTATATAGAACCGATGTCACTCTCCGGGTAATTGGTTCCGGGAGTAGATTTCTCTCAATGGGGGTGAAGTCCGGTAGGGGGCTCACTTCGGGGAGGATGTTTCGTAGTGCGTGTTGTAGTTGAGCATAGTGGTAATGTTCGGTTTGGGGAAGTCCAAGTCGGAGAGCCAGCTCTGCAAAAGGGACCATGGTGTTATCTTTCACAACGTCTCCCAAGATGGGCGGACCTTGCCGGGACCAGTTCGGCCACCTGGGGAGCGTGTATACACCTGGAAGGTTCTTGTTGTTCCACAGAGGTTGGGCCTGCGATAGTTTGTCGCCCCATCCCACGAACTTGTGTGCGTCTGTCCAGATTTGTGTTAGCTGTGCGCGCATGTTGGGAGTAGCCGCGCGGTCTCTTTTCTTATAAAGGTACAGCATGATGGGTTTTCCAGGAGTGTCCGACTCTAGAGATTTGTTGTGTGGTGCATCGGTGTCGCCGTGTAGTTGGTCATTCACTTTCATCAATTGACTGGCCCAATAGTATGTTTGCATTCGGGGTAGTCCTATTCCGCCCTCCCATATGGATCTTTGGAGTGTAGCTAGGGCTATGCGTGGATGACCGTTATTCCACAGCAGTCTGCGGAGTGTCTGGTCTATTTTCCTAAATATGTTTGAAGGGATGTGTAATGGGGCATTTTGTAATATGTAGAGTAGGCGGGGTAGGGTCATCATTTTGAAGAGTGCAGCTCTACCCAGTAGTGTCAGCGGGAGGGATGACCAGTGACGGGCATCCTCTGCAAATCTTGTCATGACTGGGTACAGGTTTCTGGGCACATAATCAGTCAGCTTATTTGTTATTAGAATACCTAGGTATTTGAATTGTTCCCTTTCTACCCGGTAGGGACATTGGGGCGGGATCGAGTCTCCCTCTTGTTTAAGTGGGAATAAGGTGGATTTGTCCCAGTTTACTTTCAGGCCACTGAAGGAGCCGTATTTCTGCAGTAAATCAGTCACTATGGGGCAGGATCTGACCGGGTCTTGTAAGTAAACCAATAAGTCGTCCGCGTATAGGGACACCTTATCTTCCCAGGCTTCAGACCATCTAAATCCCTTCCATGTTTCGTTTGTTCTTAACAGTATAGCGAGTGGTTCAATCGCTATTGCGAATATCATGGCCGACAGTGGGCATCCTTGTCTGGTTCCTGTGCCGATTTCAAAGGGGCCTGACACGTGACCATTCACTTTCGTGACTGCTAGCGGGGATTTGTACAATAATTTAACCCAGCTCATAAACTGGGGCCCGAATCCCATCCTTTGCATTATCTCCCAGATCGCATCCCACCTGATAGAGTCAAAGGCCTTCTCGAAGTCTACGGCCAACAGGGCCAACGGGTCTCGGATGGTGGTCGCATTCTCCATCGCCATGAATAATCGATGTATATTCATCCGCGTGGATCTCTGCGGCATAAAACCACACTGATCCGGGTGGATCAAGGAGGGTATAACTTGCTGCAATCTATTGGCTAAGGTTTTCGCTAAAATTTTGGTTTCTGTATTGATGAGGGAAATGGGCCTATACGAACTGCAGCACTCTGGGGGTTTGTCCGCTTTGGGTATGACCACTATGGTGGCCTGTCTCAGGTCTTGTGGGAGGGACCCTTTGTTTCGGGAGGTTTCATACATTTTCAGCAAGTGTGGTGTAATTACGCTCGTGCCTATTTTCTTCCATACCTCGACCGGAAGGCCGTTGGGTCCCGGGGCTTTCCCGGGTTGAAGGTCGGCTATGGCTGCAGACAATTCATTCTCCGATATGTCGGTTTCTAGCAGGGCTCTTTGTTCAGGTGTCAGGGAGGGAAGGGTGATTCCCGAGATGGGTGTAGTGTCAATGGGGGAGATTGGCGGTCCATAGAGTTCCTTGTAGTAGCTTGCGAACTCTTCCGCTATGTCACGGTCCGCTGTCACTAGTGTATTCCCCTGTGTTCTGATCGCTCTAACATGTCGGAGCCCCTCGTCACGCCTCTCCAGCCACGCCAACATTTTGCCTGCCTTATCCCCGGTTTCGTACACTCTGGTCCGCATCGCTGCGTGTGCCTGTTTGGCATTGTCCAGGGCGACGTTTTGAAACTGTTTTTGTGCTAGCTGTAATTCGCGATGGGATTCTGGGAGGTCTTGGGATAGATGAGCTACCTCTGCCTCTTGTACTCGCTTTTCGGCCGCCCGGATCGCCGCGGCGTGTTTTTTCCTATGGGCTGCGATCTGGGATATGAGTTCCCCTCTCAGTACGGGTTTGTATGCCTCCCACAATGTTACAGGGCTATCCACTGAGGTTGTGTTCAGTTCAAAGTATGATTCTGTTCCTTTTTTGATATGTTCGACTAGGTCGGGGAAGCCCAGATAATAATTGTTTAGCCTCCACGTGGGTGGGGGAATCGGCCTGTGTGTATTGAGCACCATTACGAGCGGGGAGTGGTCCGATATACCTCTGGGTAGGAGGTGTGCATCGGTTGCTAGATGTAATTCGGAGATCGGGAGAAAAAAGTAATCAAGTCTAGATAATGAGGCGTGTGCTCCGGAGAGGAAAGAGTATTCTCTCGTGCCAGGATGCAAATGTCTCCACACATCTTTCAGGCCTATTGCGTCGGCGAACGTGGCTAGTTTGGTATGCGTAGCTGGATTTCTCGAGCGGATGTGTGTTCGGTCAAGTTCTGGGTGCATGACCTCGTTGAAATCTCCCCCCACCACCATCAAGCTCGAGGAGTCCGCCGCCAACATTGGCGTTATATCTTCAAGTAGTGCAGTGAGTAAGGTAGGTGGTGCATATACGGCTAGCATGGATATAGGCCGCTCCCAAAGAGTCGCGGTTATGTGAACGAATCTACCTCCTGGGTCCTGTGTGACGGATGAGAGGGTCAGTGGAAGTCGTTTGTGCACGAGGATCAGCACCCCCCTAGCTCCCATGGAGAAACCTGAGTGTATCGCGATGCGGTAATTAGTTCGCTTGAAGAGGTTGCAGTTTGTGCCCGCCAGGTGCGTTTCGGTTAGGAAGGCTACATCGGGCGTATAACGGTTCAAATATTGGAGTACAAGGCGTCTCTTGATACTGCTGCCTAGCCCATTCACATTCCAGGTCATTATCTTAATAGACCTGTTCTTGCTTTCAGCGGTGTGGTCAGTCATGGTGGTCGGGAATCGGACATGCCGGGTAATGTTGTGTGTATCTCCGGGCATTGCCCCTTATCCGCCCCCCTGGAACCCGATCCCAGCCTATTGCGCGCATTGATCTTAGAGCAGCAAACCAAACAAATAAACTCTGTCCTAAACACAAACTCCCTCGTACCCTCCCCATACTCCACCCCAACTGGAAGTACCTGTCGCCCCAACATTAGGCCGAGCCTGACAAGGGTCTGCTCGGACCGAACAAACAATCAATACATTCGATATAACTTCTTTGCGATTCTGTCGCCGTTGCTCGGCGCTGGTCCTATTACCTTTGTTGAGGGGGGGGGGCCCCCGCTCGAGCCGCCATTTCTTCAATGTGGGGGGGGGGAAAAGCTCTGACAGTGCATTGCTATCAGCATGTGTCCGCACACTTCAGTCGGCTTCTCTTGGTGGTAGTCCATCCTGGCCTTGTAGTGGTTGTGCATTCGGGGATCTGTCCGGGCGCGGTCTATTTCGTTCACGTTCCCTTCTATTTGTGGGGCCCCAATCTCCCTCCAGGTTATTTTCTGCCCAATTCCATGCATCCTTTGGGTCATTAAAGTGCACGGTTGTGCCATTATGGTAAATTTTCAGCTGTGCCGGGAACAGGAGACCATATTTGATGTTTTGGGTCTGTAGCTTCTTCTTAAGCTGGTCAAATGATTGGCGTGCTCTTTGTACTTCCCGTGTGAAATCCGGGAAGAAAGCGATTTTCGCGCCGTTGTAGGTCGTGGCTCCCTTGGATCTGGCCATTTGCAGTATCGCGTCGCGATCTCTGTAATTTAGGATTTTGGCAATCACAGTGCGGGGTGGGGCCCCAGGCGTTGGTCTGCCTGTTGGGACTCGATGTGCACGTTCAATGGAGAAAAGTTTCGAAAAATTCTTTGGGGCGTATAGGTCCATGAGTAGTTGTTCAAGGAATAGTTCCATGGAGGGGCCTTCACTTTTCTCAGGTAATCCCAGGATTCGTATATTGTTCCGTCTAGAGCGCCCCTCTCCTTCCTCCACCCGTTCCTCTAGAGTCTTAACACGTTGCAGTACTCTGGTCATCTGTTGATGGATGTTTCGGAGGCCATCTTCCGTGTTGGATATGCGGGTTTCCGCCTCTCCCGTGCGGGACGTGAGTTTCTGCAAGTCATGGCGTAGGAGGGACACTTCTGTGCTGATGCCGTCCATTTTAATCTCCATAGCGGTTCTGGAGTTGGCTATGGCGTTCATAATGTCTTTGAGAGAGGGTTCGGGTTCCTCATCTTCAGTAATTGCCGATCTTTCCTGTGTCGGCTCCGTGGCCAGTGTGGGCACCGCGTATTGTTCCATTTTGCTTTGCGTCGTGCCTCTCCTGCTCTTGTCCTTGCCCATGACCGTTGCAGTCACAACTTCGATGAGGATCCGCCTTGATGATTCTAGTAGCGTTGTGCGTGGGCCGGGGCACGGATTTAACTCTCGATCTAATCACAAGCGATTTTCTGGGAGCGGGCAAGCGGGAAAGCTGCTCGCAACCACTGCCTCCCGCCCACCCTGCTCCTCACCGTTTCGCGTGCCCAATCACGTGCCTCTCCGTCGCTGTCTGTCGCCCCTTGTTCTGAGTTGGCGGGCGCTCAACGCGGAGCGGAGCGGAGCGCGTACGGTTGGTCACTGCCTTCCCATCAACCGTTCGCTCCTCCTGTATGGCGCTGTTCTTCGTGCCGGATGTCAGTGGCGCACTATCCCAAGTCACTGTCGGCCATCTTGGATCGAGTTCGGCGGGTGCCACGCTCTATCACCTTCCACCGCAGTTATCTTCGCCTCCGGCCTCCGTTTTGTTACGGGAGCAACTGCAATGTGTCGTGTCGTCTGTCGGCCAACTTTTCGTAATTTTGCAGGAGTGTCGCAAGTCAAATTCCCCCAGGATTTGGCAGGATGTGTTGGCGGCACCGGGAGCTCAGCGAGCACGCGTCTACATCGGTCGCTCGTTGGCCACGCCCCCCTAAAAAAAAAAAAAAAAAAAAAAAAATCACACTCTTAATACACCACACCACTGCCAATAAGTTCCAGACAAGTTAAGCTCACAAAATGAAGTGGGAGCAAAATGGCACTCCAGCAATTTAAAAGGGAGGGAAAAACAAAGTTAATAGAAATTGAACCACACCAACAGGTAAGTACTCAGGACAATTGAGCAAGAGGAACTACAGTGATAGAATCAGGTAGAAAAGGCTTAGGGCCAAAGTCCATGGGTCAAAAGTCTTTGGCTCAAGATCACACAGTTCAGGGTAGTTGGTGGTAAAGTTCATGCCACGGATTCCGGACAAGGCTGGTTGGCAGAAAAGTTAGTTCAAAGACAAGAGAAGGACAAGCAGGGTCCGACCTTCCTGGCTATCCGGCCCACTGTAGCTCTGTACAGCGAATTCGACCAGAGGAGAAGTCCTGGCTTGAAGTTTGGGAGAACTGGTTGGTCCCAACAGCTCAAGAGAAGAAGTTTCCTGGAGGATCTTCTCTGAAGATTCGGACCTGCAGCAGGGCTTCACCGGGCGATTCAGTCATTGTAGGGGTTCTCTTCCATCAGCTCCTCATTGGTTCTTTCATTACAGTGGCGACTCTGCCTTTCCAGTCCCAGAGACCTGCTTTTTATGCAGTTTTCCCCCCATTCATACAGCCTGGCTGTCAATCACACAGCAGGGTGGCTGTCCTGGCAAGCACAGTCAGCCAGCCAATCAAACAGGAGTGCGACTTGGGTTACCAAGGGAACCCATCCAGGGGTCCTAAGACCCCTCCCTCACATCCTGCCTACCCAGACTTTCAGGCGTCTTAAGGAGGGCTTCTGTGCAGAAGCCAGCAAAAAGACGGTGAACAAAGGGACCAAACTTGGTTTGGCGCGCAGAGTAAAACACGAGAAAGACTTTAACAATAAGAAATGGCGACTAAACCCAGCCGGAGCCGAAATAAAATATATTTCGTCAAGCAGGTTTATGTTCGAGGCTAATATAATAGCCTAAAACAATACCACGGTTATATAAGATAACCGCGGTATGAAAAATAGGGTAGTTACCACTGCCACCAGCCAAGTCTTGATGAAAAGGGAGAGAAACAGTGCTCCGAGAAACAGACAAAAAGGGATAAGAATTAACCCTTTCCAATACTCCATGTAAGATGGGGTGTACTGGGTCTGTGGTTTAAAGAGACTACATAAAGTTAATGGCAACTTTACATGTTTCTGGGAGACAGAAGTCAGTCCCAGAAAAATAGAGTCAGTGGGAAGTCTAAAAGACAACCCTGCGTCACTGCACTGAAGGTGCTGTGTAACATAAAAATTATGCTCATGGAGTAGGTGAGGCTCCAGAGCCCAAGATCACACAAATGGTAGAAACACACACAACAAAACACATGTAAGAGTGGGGAAAAGGTAAACCCTAGAAATCCAGCAAAGCTGCTGAGGGACTCATTAGGTAAGGGAAATCAGCCATTAATGAGAATTATCCCTAACACCCTGTGTACCAGGGGAGTGGGAGGAAATGCATATACGTTTATGATGTTCCACTATAACGCATCGCCCAGGGAGCTTAGACCCTGTCCCTGCCAGGATGCAAACTGAGGACACTTCCTGTTGTACCATGTGGCGAAGAGGTCCACCTGTGGCTGACCCCATCTGTTGAAGATTCCCTGAAGGATCGGATCGTTCAATTGCCATTCGTAATTGTCCACTCCCAGCCTGCTGAGCCTGTCCGCCTCCAGGTTTGAATACCCCGGGAGGTGGATCGCCGTCAAGCATATACCGTTCCCCAGAGCCCATTTTCAGATGCTGACCACCACGGTGCATAGGGGAGGAGACCTGGTGCCACCCTGCTTGTTGATGTAATACATGCTAGTGGAATTGTCCGTTTGAATGAGGATCGTCTTGCCACTGATAAGCGTCAGGAAGGCTTTCAGAGCGAACCAGATCGCCTTCAGCTCTAGCCAATTGATAAAGGCCTCCTGTTCCTGAAGAGACCAGACTCTGCGGACGCTGTGGTTGTCCAGGGTAGCCCCCTAGCCCTGCAAGGAAGAATCTGTGGTGATGGTAAGCTGTGGTGCTGGATGGGTCTGCCTATCCTCAAGTTGCAGTCCGTGCTCCACCAGATATGGTCCTGGTATAGAAAGGAAGGGATGCTGACAAGTTCCGCCGGCGAACCCCGCTCCTGACTCCATGAGACTGTAAAGTGCAGCTTAACCGTCTCATTTTGAGCCGGGCGTGAGGCATTGCCAGTAGACATGCCACCACGATACCCAAGAGGTGCTGGTACAACCATGCTGAGGTCACTGATCTGCTGAGAAAATGGCCCGTGGACACTCTTGATGGCTGTGATCTTGTCCTGCAAGGGAAACACTCTCTTGATGCTCATGTCCCTGATGAGGCCCAGGAACGCCAGACTCTGCATCGGCTGCAGCTGTAACTTCTTCAGATTGATGGAAAATCCCAATTCGTGTAGAGCAGTGATCCCCAACGTGTAGCTCGGGAGCAACATGTTGCTCGCGGCACCGTAAATTGTTGCTCGCCAGTTGTTTTGGGCCATGGTGTCTAGGCCTAGAAGGAGGTGCTGAATGGATGAGACCTCAGTAGCATTAGAGCCAGGACAGAGACCTGGACTGGACTGTGCAAGAATGTTGGCCAATGAGCCTGCTGTGGTTCCAATTGGCTTATTTTTGTAGATGCAACATTTGAGTTTGTTGCCACCATGCAAATTATTTTTCAGTAAATGTCCTTACTTATTAAAGCAGTGTCGTTGTTAAAACCCTGTCATCTTCAAATACTTTGCCCAGCTGATGTATTAATGAGCCAAATAATTGAACCTTGTTTGTGTCCTGGAGGAAATGGTCCTATTCTATTCCTTTGTATAGATAGCAGGAGCATAATGGACAAATACCTGGCACACATACCCAACTTTCCTTTATTCATAATTTGCATGCACTGCTTTTTGTACAAGTCACGTTTGTGTTTGATGCCAACATTGTCATTGTTTGATACTCTCTCAATCTGACACTTGGAGAATGGGCCGATAAGGCAAATGCATGACACAGTTTTCATTATTAATTTGCCCTATGTTCAATTCCAATTAAGTTAATACTTTTAAATTAACAAGCCAATGGGCATCATTACGACCTTGCCGGTCCGGAAAGAACAGTAGCAGTAAAAATGCCAACGTTCTTTCCGGACCGGCTGATTCAGAGTACAGCAGGCGGGAGGTGTCACTCCCGCCAGGTCTGAATGCCACCCGCCTGCAGGTGCAAATGGAAACACCGGCTCCGTCATAGACGGAACCAGTGTTTCCATTGTCCCCATCCCCATGGAGTCCTATGGGACTATGGGACTCCATGGGAATGGGGACTTGCAGAATTCCACCTCCGGAATTTCCGGGTCATCGGGGTCGTAATGCCCCAGTGATTCCAGGAATCGCAGAGGTGGAATGGTAATAGGGGTCCGGCGGTAGCCTGCTGGTTTTTCCAGTACGGTTACCGCCCGACTCGAAAAGAGGCCAATGAATCCAAATGCCCAGCTAACACCAACACACCACTCTATGAAGTGGTCGTCAAATGCTCAATGTTTTTACCAATGTTTGCCACTATGTTTTGTGTAAAATCCCTTTGGTGCAGAGATGAAAGGTTCCAAATCCTTTAGAAAATTATCGTTTTTATTCCTAACCTCTTTTTCACCAAAGTAATAGGCCCCAGGGTCTTTAGAATGCACTATTTGGCATTACATGAAAAAAGGATTCTCAGGATGTAAAGCAGGGGTCCCCAATCTTTTGTGCGTAATGAGCAAAATGTGCATATCAAATTAAATGGTAAGCAACATCAATTTTTCGACAGAACATATCGGTGCTGAGTTGGCGGAAAAATGACCAACACGAATTACAAATTTAATAAACTAAAGACTGCTAATAGAACATTTTAATTTGCAGTACAAGATATCTAGAGCACGTGCAATTTTAGCAAAAATACATTTACAATGCCTTTCGCTTATTTTGACATTAAGTGGTTGTTTATAGGAAATGTTGAGGAAATTGAGTTGCGACCAGTCAAGTTGTTCAAAAATATAGTCTGACTAAATAAACATTGACAGGGCTTCGAGTTCTTGAGCATAATATTTCCAAGAAATTTAGTGCAAATATTTGGACAGTAAAATTGGCCACAAATGAATAACTGATTTTCAGGTGTACTTTGAGATTCTGCCAGGGATTTTCTGGAACCTTTAGTGGTAAATGGTGCATTCTTAAGCATACAAGACCAGTGTTACTGTTCCTCAGTCATTGATTGCTGTATTATGGACTTTTTTTTCTTCAGGAATGTTATGAACGTTTGCATTTCTGATTGAACAGAGTGATTACGATCCTCACAAGTTTGTTTTCCAATGGTCAGGGGTGTAGGCACCACAGAGATGATGTCCAACAGCCAGAGGGGCTGGTTGGCGATGCCTACGCTCAATAAGGAAGCATTTGAAAGAATGACTAATTCACAAGAAATTAAGATATTCTCTCAAAACTGTTAAACAGATCAGAGGCCACATACAGAATTGTTGGTTTGTTTGAGTCTTTGGTTAAAACTATCCAGGACTGAAATATTGGCAAACAGCATCTCCCAGTTCAGGAGGTCCAGGTTATAAAGGAATGCCCCATGGTTCGATGCAGAATGTAGAATCTCGAAAAGAAAATGATACATGATTTAATGAGTGGTGCACAAAGCTGGTCAGATTTATAGTTTCAAAAGAAACACAAAAAAGAATGTATTGAGAAATAATGGAAGCTTTTTTGAAGGACATCACCAGCCCCCCATGGTTATAGTCTAAAAATTGCCAGTAAGATATTCTCCAAATGTGTGTCGCTCAGACTGGAGATGTGGGCTCAAAGTAACAATATCTTGAAGCCCTCCCAGATGAGTTTCAGGGGAGGGCTTACATGTGTGGACCACTGCTTCACTCTGAGCAAAGAGAAATATGGTAAGGTTAAGGGGGGAAGATTATTTGTGCCCTTTTTCAGATTTGGAGAAAGCATTTCATTTGATTGATGGAATCATATTGTGGCATCATTTAAATTGTATTGGGGTCCTTAATGGTTTATTAAATCTTATCCAAATGTGATACGCAGACATCTCTGTGTCGGTCCAATATACAGGATAGGGCAATTATACATTGTTTTTCCCCACCAGTAAAGGTGAAGCAGGGATGTCAGGTGGGCCCCATTTATTCCTTTAAGACTTTGACTCTAGTACTTCTCTTAGGAAAGTTAATCCACCCTCTCTGAAGGGGACATTTTAAAGCATGCTTCTTTATGCTGATGACACTGCTATTTTGGACTTGAAGACGGCAGGTCTCCAACAGGGCCTGCTATACACAAATGACTATTTTGCTAACTATAGTTTGAAATTAAATATAATAAAAACAAAGATGATGGTGTTCTGGAAAAGGATGAAGCCTTGTAGCTGGTGTTTAAATGAATGTAGAGATGAAGAGATACTCTCATTTTTATTTGAGCCTACTCTTATCAGAGAGTGCTGTTTGGGTCCATTTTAAGGAGACAGCTAAAAGGGCATCATTAAGGATCAAAGGGCTATTTACATTGTTATTTCAAGCTTGGGGCATTCAGATTGGACAAGTGCCTGGAGGTATATAAGGCACAGGTCTGCTCCTGATATTTTATGCAGGAACATGTGGGGTGGTTCAAACTGTAATGTCCAGGAGGAGTTGCAAAATTAATTCCTGTGCCATTACCAGTTCGGCCTCAAGGTACACCTTGTAGCACCTTATGAGCTGAATTTGAGGTGTTAGTTTAAAGGTGTCGGGCCAGTTAAGATGTTTTACTTATTTATTAAAAGCAAATCATTGAGGCCTCCTCTGGTTTAAAAAAAAAAAAAAAGAAAAACACTTGTGGTGCTTGGGGATGGACGTGGGTTTTAAAGGCACTGTCCATTTAGATAGGGAGAGTGGGATATAACTACATTTGGCACATTAGGTCGACGCAAAGTATTTCTTAAAGCAAGAGTTTGTCCGTTGGGGAGAGAGGCAGATGTCCAAAATATGCATAAGCTGCCTTCTTTAGCTTATATGTAGACTTACATACACATAGAAGACGGCAATAAGAAATATGTGAAATAAGATCCCCAGAATGCAGGAAGCTGATGCTATTGGTACGTTTAAATGTACCCATCCCTCAATAAATGTAGGAGTGCAGGAGGAAACACAGTGTGCCTGCAAAATGGGAGTCGCTTCATTTTATATTCATTTGTCGTTGATCCGGTTTTTATATATAGCATCTTTGAATTTGTTAAAGCTGCTTTTTTATTTTGGGATTGTTCTATAGGAATATTATGAAATACGATACATGGGTTTAAATGTTGCTAACTTAATGAAGAAATCAAATTAAATAAATATTGAGTAATACTGGTCATTACATGTAGGCTTTATTTTAGAACAACTTGACTGGTCGCAACTCAATTTCCTCAACATTTCCTATAAACAACCACTTAATGTCAAAATAAGTGAAAGGCATTGTAAATGTATTTTTGTTAAAATTGCACGTGCTCTAGATAAATTGTACTGCAAATTAAAATGTTCTATTAGCAGTCTTTAGTTTATTAAATTTGTAATTTGTGTTGGTCATTTTTCCGCCAACTCAGCACCGATATGTTCTGTCGAAAAATTGATGTTGCTTACCATTTAATTTGATATGCACATTTTGCTCATTGCGCACAAAAGGTTGGGGACCCCTGGTGTAGAGTATTCATGAGGGCGGAGGAGGTGTCATGAACCGCCTCTGGAGATCTCGCCCTGACGAGCCAGTCGTCTAGATATGGGTAGGCATAGTGACCTTGGGCCCTGAGAAGAGCTACCACTGCATTCATAAGCCTGGTAAATACCCTGGGGGCTGAATTGAGGCCAAAGGGTAGAACCTTGTATTGGAAATGGAAGCCCATTATCCTGAACCTCAGGAAGGACCGAGAAGGCTGCCAAATCAGAACGTGTAGGTACGCGTCCTTCAGAGGACTGGGTAGTGGCGCCGGTGGGCGGAGTCGGGAGAGCGCATGCTCCCAAGGCCGCGCCTCTAAATTTAAAGGGGAAGAAGATTTTTTCTGATGAAAAAGCTTCCGCCTCCCGTCCCTAGTGAGGGACGCCCATACAGTATAGAGGAAAGGGGACGGGACGTAGGAGTAAGAAGGATCTGTCATCCACTAGAACCTTGAGTTTGGCCAGGTAGAACATCATGTATTTGTGGTTCATGTCCCTCAACTTTCTTTTTACTGAGTCACAGGATTTCCTTTGCCTTTGTCCCTCTTGAGTAAAGTCTGGAAAAATCAAGAGCCTGGTGTTTTCAATCTCATATGCCCCTCTTCTCCAAGCGTCCTGGAATAACGCATCCCGGTCTCAAAAGTTAAAAGGTTTTGCAATGACTACACGGGGGGGAGCCCCCACCAGTGGTGGCCTACCAGGGACTAGGTGCGCCCTCTCCACAGTGAACCATTTGAACAGGCCCTTGATGCCTATTTTGACCACAATGTCCCTCTCCAGAAAAAGTTCAATGCTGTGGCCTTCTCTGCCTTCTGCAAGCCCTAGAATGCAGACATTGTATCTTCTGGAGCGACCCTCTTCATCTTCGGCCCACGTTTCCAAGGCCTTAGTAGCTGCTGCTAGCACGTCCATTTGAGCTTGGGGGGGGTCTTCACTGCATCTTCCATGTTTGTTAGGGAAAATTCTCTTATAAGGCTAATTTCCCAAACCTAGTGAGTCCCCCAGCAGCTTTGCTGGATTTTTGGGGTTTGTTTTTTTCTCCTGCTACGAGTGAGACTCTTTTCCTCCCACTCTTAGGCATGATTTGAGGTATGTCTTTGACTTGTTATGTGCTTATGGGCTATGGGGTTTTCTTTTTACTCCATAGGGTATCATCTGTTTTTGGTATGTGTGTTACACAGCACCCTCAGTGCAGTAACACAGGGGTGTCATATTGACCCCCAAACATAGACTCCATACCCTGGGACTGACTACTGTCTCCCAGGGCATGTAAAGTCACCATTGACTTTACTAGTCCTAAATTGTGAACAGAACCAGTACAAACCATCATATTGTGGAAGTACTGGAAGGGGTTCATTATATTGCCCCTGGGTCTGTTTTCAAGGGGGCACTGTCCAGTCCTCCCTTGTCGAGTTTCTGGCTGGTGGCAGTGGTTACCACGCCAAATATTCCACCTGAATATTTCCTATGGGATTTTCCTATTGATTTTTTTAAATTTTTTTAATGTTATAGTTTTATTCAAAACTTTTCATTTATCCAAGCATTCTTTCATTGACCGTAGTCTCCATACTATCCTATTTCATTTTCCTTACTACTTTAGATACTGCTATAAATCCACCATTACAGTTGTTTATGTACTCTTCATCATAATAATAAGATTCCAAAATTGAATTATGACAGTAGTGAGACTCCTATTATTCCCTGACAGTATTAGATTCCATCTGGCCTGACTATTGAGTTTGTTTCCAGATGTTGATATCATTTCTCGAAACCAGTTTCTTTTTTCAAAAAACACAGGGCAAGTCATGATGATATGATGGAAAGTTTTGAGCGTCTGTTCTCACAGAATCGACAAAATGCTTCCTCTTTCGAGATTTGCCTGTTATTTGCCGTGACTTCCTGTGTTGGGAGTTGATTCAGTAGAAGTCTAATGAATTGATCCCTAATCTGCCTATCCGGAAATTGCTTCAGATTCGTAGGTAAGACATTAAGTGCACGGCTGTCCAATTCACAGTTCAGGTTCATCTGGTACCGTGATTTATCTGTTAGAGTACATATCCAATCATTTCGCTGTAGTCTTTGTTTAGCGCATTGAGGGCGATTCACAAGCATCACTGTTATACTATTTGCTGCCATCACGCCATTCATGACGTTCTTCCATACTGCTAATGCCGTGTTAGCCACTGTATTGTTTCTTTGTTGGAATAGTTCATATGCTGGGATTTCGACCTCATTAATCATCTTTCTATAAAAGTCGATTTTTTTCCACTCTACTATTGATCTTAATGATTGGGTCGCAATCTCATGTCTGATTCTTTTGATAGGGAATGAATTCGATAACCCTAGGATTTTCCTCCAAAACAGGCCGTCTAAGATATCCCAAATTGATTGGTCGAGATTTATCATAGACTCACTCCCGTAACTAGGAATCGCAGTCACTTTCTGTCGATAAAATATGAGGATCGGTTGTAAGGAGTATTTTCCAAATTTTCTATGTATAAATAGCCTTTGTCTCGCCAGTGAAGCTGTTTCTGTTCTTAAGTGATTTATCCAGGGTGATTCTACTTCTGATTGATTCACTAGGACTCCCAGGTATTTGATGCTCTTCCCGTGGTCAATTTTTGTTCATTCATGTAAAATCGAAAGGGCTGTTGATTTCTTTTTTGTCCTTTTTTTGCCGAGAGTGGCATGAGTCTTGTTTTGGTGGTGTTTATCTCTAAGCCATTTTCCAACATGTAAGTTTCCAACTCCCGTAGACTTCTTTGTAGCCCTAACTCTGTTTTATCTAAGATGACAATGTCATCTGCATACATCAAGCGCTGAATCTGGTGGTTGTTTATTTTAGGTGGATTTACCTTCTGAAAACGAGGAGGATCAGGGAGATCCATGGTATACAACTTAAACAGCATAGCTGCAAGAGGACAGCCCGGTTTAAGACCATTTTCTGCTTCAATAGGTGCCGACAATTGACCTTGTTGTGAGAGTCTAATTCTTAGAGTGGTATTGCTATATAGTTGCTTGATAGGTTCCAATAGCGTCATTGGGCAATTCCACTTCTTTAGTTTTCCCCACAGTATTCTCCTATTTACCATATCAAAGGGCATATGCAGGTCTATGAATGCTGCATATGTGGTATGTTTGTTAACCAATGCCTCCTGTTTCAATAGATTCAAGATCATTAGATTTACATGAGTACCCGTACTCTTGGTGAATCCAGTCTGCCCGATATCAAATTGCTTATTTTCCTTGATCCATATATTAAGTTTGTTGAGAAGAAGCATTGCAAAGATCTTCCCAATCGGATCCAAAAGTGCGATTGGTCTGTAGTTTGTAGGTAGTTGCCTATCACCTGTTTTATATATTGGGATCAGAATTGCTGTTGTCCAAGTAATAGGTATTTGTTTCCCTTTCTCAATTGCAGAAAATAGATGAACGCAAAATTTAGCCCAATCCTCTGGATGTTTCTTTATGAGCATGTTACTTAGGCCGTCTGGGCCTGGTGCCCTTGATGAATTGAGGTTTTTTATGATTGTTAAGATATCCTCCAATGTCCAGGAGTTTGTCCAAACAGTCGTTTCATTCTGCTCTATTCTGATGGAATGATTTCTCGTTGTACATTTGTAGATGACCTTAAAATGATTAATCCATGTAGATTCTGCAATCACCTGGATTAGTTTATGATGGTTATCCATTTGCAGATCTAATAGGTTCCACAATCCTCGCGTACTGTTGGTTTTCAAAAGAGCTAAGAATGCTTCTGCATCTTGTTGTAGGAGCAGAGCTTTTGCATTCTTTGTCCAATTTCAGTAACTTTGTTTTGCTAGCATTCCATGAATTGGCCTAATTCTTTCTTTTTATTTCAATGATCGTTCTCTGCAGTTCTTTTTTTTTGTTTACTACTTGTAAGTTTGTAAGTTGTATGCATGGGTGTGGCTTTTCTTAGAAGACTCTTGTTTATGGATCTTTCGTAAGAATGGTGAGAGTATCCATTCATAGTTTATTTGATCCATGCCAAACACTGCAGGACTGGTGTATGTACTTACTAGTTTTTTCATTTGATTGTCATTGATACGCAGTCGGGTGACTCCGGTATTAGTTTCCATGTGAGGTAGATTAATTTTGCTACTTTCACAATACGGTGCTTTCCATGTAATACTGATAATATGATGATCACTATTATCTGAGCTTATATTGTCTTGGGCCGTTACTTTGGAGATCATGGTGGCGACATATAGATGTAGTCTAAAGTGGCTGAGACTTTTCCATGTGTCCAAGTCGTACTTTTTGGACTGTGGTTCAGTTGATTGGTACAATAGAGCTGTCGCCATGTGGTTTCTTTATTCCATATTTTCGCTCTCGCTGAGAGTTGCGTTTTCTCAATCGCTAATCCTTGTTGGTCAAATAAATGTATATTAAGGTCGCCACATAGAATTATTTCAGTATCGTCTGATTCCAGCACTACTTTATCTACGGCGGAGAAGAACAAGTTACTTCTTACCTGGTAACGTTCTTTCGACGGGATGTTCCTCTGACGTTTCCTTATCTTTGATAATACGTTTCCAGCTTGCTGGCCTCGGAAATTTTTTCTGTAGAGGGCGCTGCGCGTCGACGTCCGCAGAGTCGATGTCCCTCGACGGCCACCGTATCGGCGCCGACGGCATCATGCCCATAAATAGCCACGCGCTGCGTCCGTTGCTCAGTTCCGTTTTGTAGCACAAGAAAAGTCATGCCTGAATTGGTTATTGACCTTGAAGGAGCGTAATCTGCAACCACAAGGGAAGTATCACTGCGGGGATGGTTGGGAGGGGCAAAAAGGAATACGTCGGAGGGACATCCCATCGAAAGAACGTTACCAGGTAAGAAGTAACTTGTTCTTCGAAGGGATTGTGTCCTCCGACGTATTCCTTATCTTTGATAGACTCCCATAGCAGTGGCATGTAATTGGAGGTGGGAGTGAGAATGTTATGCATCCCTTTAGGGATGGACCGAATGTAATAAGGCCTTGCCAAATCTGGTCTCTTGAGCAGTGGCAGAATCCAGATTGTAAAATTTTGTGAATGTATGTGCGGACGACCATGTGGTAGCCGCACATATGTCCCGGACGGGTACCCCTCTTTGGAGAGCCGAAGAGGTTGCGATACCCCTGGTTGAATGAGCCCTGAGATTTTGGGGTCGCTCTTTCCCTGCCAGTCCGTAACATTCCAGGATGGCCAAAATAATCCACCTGGAGATGGTTTGTTTTATTATGGGTAGTCCCAACTTGTGACCTGAGTATCCTACAAACAGTTGGTCTGCTTGCCTGATCCTAGCCATTCTGCTGATGTAAAAGCTGAGAGCTCGCCTTGGGTCCAGCCTATGTAGCCTTTCCTCCTCTTTGCCCGGATGGGGAGGAGGGTAGAACGAAGGTAAGGTAATTTTCTGAGTAATATGAAATTCAGAAACCACCTTTGGGAGGAAATTAGGCTTCACCTGTAGGACAACTTTGTCCTTGTGGAAGATTGTATGTGGGGGTTTACAGGAGAGAGCTTGTAGCTTGCTCACCCTCCTAGCAGATGTTAGTGCTACCAATAGGACAGTTTTAAGCGTGAGAAATCTCAGCGCGCAAGAGTGAAGTGGTTCGAATGGAGTGCCCATTAGGAAGTTTAAGACTAAATTTAAGTCCCATAAGGGAACCTGGAATGGTTTTGGAGGGTAAACATTAGTTAGTCCCTTGAGAAATTGTACCACTAGAGGAAGTTTGAAATACAATGGTTCCTCTGCAGTGTGCTTGAAGATAGAAAGCGCTGCGAGATAGCCTTTTACAGTGCCAACTTGAAGGCCTGAGTTTGCCAAGCAGAGTAGAAACGATAACACCGTTGGTGTACCACATGAAAAAGGGTCGATATTCTCTTCCCTACACCAGCTGCAAAATTTGTTCCAACGGCAGCGGTATAAAGACTTTGTTGCCGGTCTTCTGGCCAAAAGCAACACCTCCATGACGTCATCAGGGAGATCCCAATCCTTGTACCTCACCCTTTCAGAAGCCAAGTGTGAAGGTTGAGGGTTCTGGTGCCTGGATGGAGAACCTGACCTACCTTCTGCGAGAGAAGATTCTCTTTGAGTGGAAGACGGATTGGAGGACAGATGGACAAATCTAGAAGGTCCGGATACCACGTTCTCCTTGCCCAATCCGGGGCAATTAGGATCATGGTTTTCCGGAATCTTCTCAACCTCCTGATCATTTGAGGAATAACGGACTGGTAGGAACGCGTAAAGGAGTGGAAACTCCCAGTCCACTACGAACGCATCTCCTAGAGCTCCTCTCGGGGGAAATTCCCTTGAACAGAACAGATCGCACTTCCTGTTGGTGCTTGTGGCGAACAGATCCACCTGAGGGGTTCCCCAAAGGGCGAAGATCTCTTGAAGGACTTCCTGAGCTAGCTCCCACTCGTGGGAGACTGTGCTCTCCCTGCTCAGAGCGTCCGCTGTCAAGTTCTTCTCTCCAGCTAGGTGGACTGCCGATAGAGAGAATCCTTCTTGGATTGCCCAAAACCAGAGCTGCATCGCCTCTCTGCAAAGTGGCAGTGATCCTACGCCTCCTCTTTTGTTGAGGTAGTGCACGGCCACCGTGTTGTCCGTCATTATCAGGACATTTCTCCCCTGTACTGATGGCAGGAAAGCTTTCAGCGCTAGTCTGATCGCTCTCAGCTCTAATAGGTTGATGTGTAGTCTGGACTCAGATGTAGACCAACGACCGCTGATGGTCAATTTGTTGGCATGGGCTCCCCACTCCGTGAGTGAGGCGTCTGTGACTACTGTTATCTCCGGCCATGGTTGCCAAAACAATTCTCCTTTCAAGAAGTTCTCTGGATAGGCCCACCATTGAAGGTCGCGGGCTACCATGTCCGGAATCCAGAGGAGATCTGTCATTCTCCCTGAGAATTGCGACCACTGACTTCTCAGTGCCCACTGAAGAGATCTCATTCCCAGGCGAGCCTATGGCACAAGGAAGATGCAGGATGCCATGAGGCCTAGCAACCTCAAAAAGTCAAAGGCTGGGAGACGTTGGGCATTTTGAAACTTGGTGACCATCTGTAGAATATCTTGAGCCCTCACCTCTGGTGGCGAGGCTTTTCCCAGGGAGGTGTCCAGGACCGCTCCAATGAACTGGAGTCTGTGATGGTATCATCTGTGACTTCTTTAAATTGAGGGAGAAGCCCAGTCTGTGAAGGAAGTGGCAGACATAATCTAGCTGGGCCTGGGCCTGTTCCGAAGATACAGCCCTGATCAGCCAATCGTCCAGGTAGGGGTAGACGTGGATCCCTTCCCTCCTTAGACTCGCCGCCACTACCGACATCAGCTTGGTGAAGACCCTCGGGGCGGAGGTCAGCCCAAATGGCAGAACTCGAAATTGATAATGAGAGTCGCCAATTGCGAACCTCAGGTATTTCCTGTGTTTGGGATGGATTGGCACATGGAAATAAGTATCCTGAAGGTCCAGAGATACCAGCCAGTCCTGGAGCTGGAGGGCCTGAAGGATCGGAGAGAGAGTTACCATCTTGAACTTGTCCTTCCTGAGGAACATGTTCAATTCTCGTAAGTCCAGGATGGGTCTCAGTCCTCCGTCCTTCTTTGGTATGAGAAAGTAGGGGGGAGTACCAGCCCTTGTTTCTGTCCGCTACAGGTACCGGCTCTATGGCACCTTTCTCTAGCAGGTCTATAAGTTCCTGCAAGAGGAGCGGATCTGGAACTTTTAGAGAGCTGTTCCCCGGTGGATGACTCTGAGGAATGTATAGAAAGGGTAGGCAGTAACCTTGGGCAACTGTCTCCAATGCCCAAGCATCTGACGTTATAGCCTGCCATTCCGTCAGATGGTGAGTTAACCTGCCCCCTACAGGTGTATTGTGTGGGAAGGCCTCAGAGTGGTTTGGGGGCGGCTGATGCAGATGCCGAGGGTAAAGAGGCACCTGCTGCTGCTGCGGATTTAGTACTTTTGACCCGTCCACCTCGGGTGGATCTCCTTTGGCCTCTTTGAGCCGGCTGTCCTCTGCCTTTCCCGAATGCAGAATAATAGCAAAAGGACTTTCCTCTCCCAGAGGTTCCTGAGGGGCGAAAAGGAGTTTGGTGGATAGCAACTCCTAAAGATTTTGCTGCTGCTTTAGAAGTCTGTAACTTTTCCAGACTGTCATCAGCCTTTTTCCCAAATAATGAAGAGCCGTCAAAGGGCATATTCAAAAGTCTGGCCTGTACATCTGGAGCAAAGCCCGACTTTCGCAACCACGCATGCCTGCGGTTTGTTGTACTTGCCGCCATGGCCCTGCTGATACTGTCAGCGGAATCGATGCCAGTTTGAAGTGATTTGCACATGGCATCTTTGCCATCTTTAATAATGTTAAGGAAGGCTTCCTTTTCCTCTCCTTCGGGTATGCAGTCAGCCGCTGATGAAGCACACTCCCGTAGTGTGTGACTGAACCTGGCGAGCGTACAGGTGGCGTTGATGGACTTCAACGCCATACTACAGGCAGAGAAGACTTTCTTCGCCATAGAGTCGTACCTCTTGTCATCTCTATCCTGTGGGACAGTAGGGTAAGCGGTCCTACTGCTAGATGAAGTTGCCGCTTGAACCACCAGGCTCTCTGGGGTCGGGTGTTTTGATAAGTATTCAGGGTCAGCAGCCGCTACCCTATACTTGGTTGACAATCTTTTATTGACCGCAGGGATAAATTCAGGAGTTTCCCAATTAGATGCAATTTTCCTTTGTAAGGCTGCATGGAAGGGGACCACCGGGTCCTCCTGTGGGCCTTTGTCTAATATATCTGTTAGGTCATCCTGTTGAAAAACAGGTGAAGGCGCAGACCAACCCATAAATTCAATAATTCTTGCCATCAGGGTTCTATAGGGTGTTTCGGCATGTTCCCCTGGGTCTGGCTTAACAAATTCCACTTCTGGGGAAGTGTCCAACCCACTTGCCTCATGTAGTGACTCCTGTAGGTCCTTCAGCCTTCTTTCCTCAGAGGTGAAATCCTCTGAAATAGGCAGTGTGATCCTCTGTAACCCGAATGTTTCCTGGTCAGAATCTTCCCCCTCTTCTTAAATTGAAGATAGTCCAGGGTACTCTGACCTCTGAAATGGTGTAAAACCCATCTCTATGGCAGAAGGAGCCAAACTCGTCGTTATTGGGCGAGAAAACGTCGATGTCGTCGACACCGATGTAACATGCTTCGAAGGCGCCGAGAACGGCGTCGAAAAAACTGGAAGGGGTCTCAAAGAACTCGAGAGGATCAGGATCCTACTCGAGGGCATCGACGACGGTCTCGGCGTCGTGCCAGAGGCCCTTGGAATCACCGTTGGCTGTGGAGTGGCCTTGGTCCTCTTTTTCATCGGCGTCGACGTCGATGATGGCGTCGAGTCTATCGACCGATGCGTCGAGGAACCCTTCGACAACGGCGTCGATGGCGCCGATCCGTGCGTCGAAGGAATCTTCGACGACGGCGTCGAAGATGGTGCCTTCTTACCCGATGGCTCATGGCGCTCTCGGGTGGAATGTTTCGCCGGGTGCTGCGACTCGCGGCGTTTTGATTTTTTGGGTTTTTCACCCGGGGTATCACCCTCAGCGGTCTTCGAGGGGGTCGAGGCCGCGTTCTCGAAGACGCTTAACATTTTCTTTCTGAATTCCTCCCACTCAGCTTGAGAACTGTGTTTAGTGGGACAGGAGACACTTTCTGGGGACACAGATGACGACGAGGAAGGGGACCTTCGACGTCTCTTTTCTGAGTGTCTTGATCTCGACGAATGGTGGGAGCTACTTCGAGATCTAGAATGGGAATGTTTTCGACGGCGAGGAGACGAATGCCTCGACTCAGCCGACGAAACTTTCAAGGAGGTTTTGACTGACTTACCTCTCTCGAGCTTCCCCTTGCGCTCCTTCAAGGCTTTCGCCGTCATGGACATGCAGTCCTCACACTCCGAACAATGGTGCTCGGATCCCAAGCACCACAAGCAGATCCTGTGTGGATCCGTTATCGACATTTTTTAACCACAGTCTCGACATTTCTTGAAGCCGGATTGCGGCGGCGTCGGTTCCGATGAATAAGCCATCGAGAACGATAAGGTATATTCGAGTAGATATAGTTAGTTATCCTGACTGAACTGAGCAACGACGTTCCGAGGCCCCACAAAGTGCGGAAAAACGGAACTGAGCAACGGACGCAGCGCGTGGCTATTTATGGGCATGATGACGTCGGCGCCGATACGGTGGCCGTCGAGGGACATCAACTCGGCGGACGTTGACGCGCAGCACCCTCTACAGAAAATATTTCCGAGGCCAGCAAGCTGGAAACGTATTATCAAAGATAAGGAATACGTCGGAGGACACAATCCCTTTGAATAATGTATCAATGAATTCTTCCATTTGAATCGCTGCCTGGTTCCAATATATATTGAATATTGCTACTCTCTGCGCCGGCGCTTGCACCAGGATTCCAGATGTCATCTTAGTACTCAAAATTTCTACTATCGTTAATTGAATCCACGGTGAGATGTTAGTAGAATCTGCCACTTGGATATGTTCTTCCATTTTAATCCAAGTTAAGAGTCCTGCTGATGGACATCCTTTTTTTACGTGATATAGCAGGATTCATGACCACTGTGTATCCGTCACATCCAGGCAGGATATCAATCCATGTTTCTTGTAAACATATAAAATTATATTTACAGAGATCATCCATATTTAAGCGAAAGAGATGAGAAAGTCCTCTGGTATTCCAAGTACACAGAGTCAGTGTAGTAGTAGATCTTTTAATTGATGGTTATGAATTGTTTTTTCTCATTGATGTCATCGTCCTTTTTGAGGTTTCCTCCTCTCTCCAGAATGGCATATTAGTAAAATGTACTTGCGTATATTTATTGATCACTCTTTCTGCTGAGCTGACTATTCGGCTTTTTGTAGAGATCCCCGGGGAATGTGAACCATCATTTCCCCCTCTCTCCTGTTTTATTGATCTCTTCACATAATGCTGATGTTCCCCTGTTGGTTTCCTCGTATTTGTTGTTACAGCAGTACATGAGAATCCCAATTTCAAAAAGAGGTGTGCCTCATTCATAATCTTTCCAATATTCTCTGTATTAAGAAAATGTACGAGAATCGCATGTGAATTCTTTTCATCCGTGAATTCCGCCAGTTTTATGTGTCCTGTGTTGACCCATCTAAGCGCGGGGATTGCGTGTATCAGTCGCTAAGTATTTGTTCCATTTAAGATCAGGTCATGTTGGTAGTTATGGTTTGTAGGGTATCGATAGGATTAAGAAACAAAGGTTGCCGCAGTTTAGATCTAATACCTGTGTCTACACTATTTTTTGATTTGTTGGTTCTTTGACTCCTCGCCGAGTATTGCGATGTAAAATCTTCGCTGTCTGAAATTGATTCCAGAAATGTCTTCACAGCTAAGGTCTGTATAGATGGGCTCTATGGTGTAGCCTTCTTCATAACAGTCAACAATAATTAAAGATTGATCATTGATAGAAGCTTGCGAGTCCCAGTTACTGTCTTGCTCTTCTTTAGAATAAGTAGAGAGGTTCAACAATGCTTCTTGACTAAGTGCATCTCTTCGCTGTCACTCTGTCACTCTACGGTTGTATCAGATGTCATATCATCCATCACAGTAATATCTATTTGTATCCTTTCGGTCATATTAGATTTTTGTGGCTCCACTATCCTGCTTGTATTTTTATTCACTTTAGGGGTTGTCAAATTGCGTAGGAAGGCTCTAGACACATTTATTTTCTTTTTCGTTGTTGATTTAGTATTTTTTTTCTGTGTTTGTTGTGGAATATTGGCGATGTTCCTATTGTTGTCAAAAATGGCAAAATTTTCCATTGGCTTTTCAGGTAAGGAGGTCACAGCCTCAGTGACTTCAGTCGTATTCCCACCTCGTTGGGTACAATCCACGGTCAATGTATCGATTCTACCCTACACAAGTTCTAACTGTGCATGCGCTATTATTTGTGACACAGGTTCCTTTTGTCCAGTTGCATTTTGCGATTTTACACTAGGCGGCAGGTGCCTCTTCGCTAGGATTTCCATCATACCTGCTGTCAATGTTGACTTCTCGTCATGTTCTCTTTTCGCCATTTCAAATAGCCTGGACTGCCATAGGTCACTTGTTTCAGCCTCTTAATTAAGTCGGTTGTGTATCGTATTTATAAAAGACTCCACAAAAATCTGTTTCGAGTGGATGAGAGCCAACAAAGTTGCTTGATCTTTTTGCGCATCGCAATTACTTTCTAATAGCTTCATGATTGGTATCATCGCCTGTGAGGTTATAGCTAACAGCAAGTTTTGTAAGTGTAACATAGTTGTGGGTATGGCTTCTGTTATTTTTGTCAGTGATACGTTTGGTTGGCATTGACAGAAGTACTTGTTATTCGAGGTGTGATCTGTTGTTGGGGAGCTATCTCCGGGTTGCCTGCTATTATTTGCTGTAGTGGATGTTTGATAAACCTTTGTCATCACGTCAGGGATTAAAACTCTTGGTGTTGATACTAACCAGGACGGCTCCCCCTTTATGTTTGTCTGCAGGTTAAATACTTTGTTTCTTTTAACCTGATTCATCATCAAATCCTCAATTTCTGTAATGTCCATCGATAATTGAGCTTGCCTGTTTTTTTTCTGGAAGTTCCTGTGTCCGACATCTTCTAGCAACTTGGCCTTTGTGTATGCCAGCTCCCAACTTTTTTTTGCCGCCATCGCTTTTTCCTTTTGTGATAGTTGTGGCTCACGTATTTCTGTCCGGATCTTGTGTACGTGATTTAGGAGCTGGCCTGTCATTGTTGAGTCTTTATCTAAATAGACCGGATCCTTACTAATCTCAGAATTAATATTACTTTCCTGATTATTGTCATCCAAGGTATTCACTGGTATTGCTATCTCCTTTTATAATCAGTGCTTGTGAAGTCTCGCCTGGTATGGTTTCATCAGGATTTCTGATTCCAGGGGACATCAGTTCAACCGTAGTACCAAGTTTATTCTTAGATCTAGTTGCAAGTCTCGTCCCAGTCGCCATCAATAGAGGTGTTTACAAGCAAGTTGTGCCAATTTCAAATGTAACTTTTTCACTCAGCTTGGTTGCCACAAAGTTGGGTTGTTTTCCGTTCCTAGACGCACTCTGCAGATAGGTATTTGCACACAGCCGCAAAGTGTCTTTTTGTGATATAATGTGGCCCAACTCACCAGCAGGATCAAAGGCCGAAGTCCTGCAGTTTCCTGCTTCTGATGGCCCGCTCCCACCACACAGTTAGTCGTTCCTAGACACAATCTGCAGTTGTTGGCACGCAGCAGCAGAGTGTCTGTTTTGATATGGTATAGACCAACTCACCAGCAGGATCAAAGGACAAAGTCCCGCAGTCTCCTGCTTCTGATGGCCCACTCCCACCACAAAGTTAATCCTCTAAGTTTTATCACTCAGTCACTGGGAAAGTTAAAAGATCCACTCCCACAATCTCCTCCTTACTTTGATGGATATCCAAGGTTACTACTATTTACCTCGGCTCATTTTCCAGATTAGATGAAAAAGAAAAAAAAAATGAGTTACCCCTGTTACAAATTCCAGGTAATGACCCAGGTAATTAACCTTTCCTGGAGTACTCTTGCTGAGCGAAGGATCTTGCACTTTCTACCTGATCGCGACGTAAAGTGACTCACGCAGTCAATCTCCCACAGGCAGCAGTAGGGGGGAGCACCGGGAGCGACCGCAGAGTAAACAGGGGCGGAACACCGCTCCCGTCTCTGCAGTCTCCTCGGCGTACCCAACCTACAAGCTGCACTCCGCGTCTGTTCCGGACCAGAAAAGGTAGGAGCGGGGAGAAGGGAGTCTGAGATGGGAGGGGGTTGGGCTCACGATGCACTGCAGCAACCCGGCAGCGAAAGTCGCAGCAGATGTTCTGGGTGCCGATACCTAGAGCAAAGTTAAGTGTATTGGTACCAGGTGGGCGACTTCTCATGGGCTTCCCAAGGAATCGTGCCTCACACGGGCAAAAACAAGCGTACATACTTACAATGTCAATGCCCAGTTTGTTCGCGCTTTAAAAGTGAACAGTTTACAGTTGCTCACTGCAACACGTAATTGTTGGACGACAACAATAGGTTTTCTTGGGATCCACGATCAACTAAGTTTTGAATGGCGTCTTACCGTCAGCCCAGCAGACCACAGACAAGAGACTCTGCAACCCGACTCCGCGGACAAGTCAGGGTTTTAATGAGTCAGCTTATGCTGTAGCAGCAAAAGTGAACAGACTGCAGCTCCTCTCAGGACACAGGGATCCAACGCAGACAAGAGACTCTGCAACCCGACTCCGCGGCCCGCTCCGCGGCCAAGTCACGGATTTAATGAGTCAACTAATGTTGTAGCAGCAATAGTGAACAGACTGCAGCTCCTCTCAGGAAACAGGGATCCAACGCAGACAAGAGAGACTGCACCCCGACTCCCATTGATTTTAAACGCACCAATTTTTGGTGCAATGTTAAAGATACCGCTGGTTTATTTATTTAATATTAAATCAACAGTTGGGTCTTTTTGCCAGAACTCTTTACTAAAATGGCATTAGTGTCCGTCTCTGTAACTCTGACCAAGGTCGAGCCCTTTGTTCCACTTTTTGGCAGGCTTCTCCACAGAAGCCCTCCAAATGGTGCCACTCTGTCTCGGTTCCACAGGATGTGTGGGGAGGGGAATTGGCACCCTGGGCTGCGTTGCCTTAGCAACTCAAGTCGCACTGTATTCTGATTGGCCAAGTGGTGAGCCGCCCGGCTCACCACTTAGCATGTTTGAGTGACAGCTAGGCTGTTGAATGGGGGTTTTTCTGCATAAAAGCAGGGCCTTTGGGACTGGAACTTCAGAAGTCGCCACAGGACCTAAGAATTCCGAAGAGGGAAGAATCTGAGCCATCTGCAACGACGACACCACCGGTGGAGCCCTGCTGCAACAACCTCACCACTTTCCCGACGACAAGAGGAGACAACTGCCGCCGCTGGAGCTTCCTCTCTCTTTAAGCTACTTTGTTCCACCTGGCCTCCCTTTCTTCGGATTGCTAAAGGTGACCCTTAAATCCTTGGCCTTCCAACTGGGTTGGCTCCAGACCTTCTAACTATACTTCTCGAATCACCCCATCCTCTTTTGAAGACTCTGCAAAGACTTTTAGTGCATTTTAAACCATGTGATCCAGGGCACATTTCGCCTTGCTCCATGAACTTTGGCTCTATAGTGTATACTGCCTTCACTGACTTGCTTTGGACTTAGAAAAGTGTTGGGAACTATTTTATTGTCATGCTCTGCCTTTTTCCTCCCCCTTTAACCTAATTATTGGAGTGCCATCTAAGTTACGTGCTCACCTCTGTTTTGACAAAAAGTGGTGTTTGCATCTTCCATGTCACCCACATGTTGTTCAACTTCTGTCACCTGCTCATTGACTTTAACAGCTGCTCGTAGTAGGGATACTGCCACTCCAACGGATTGGACTTTAATCTGCAGGGAGGAGTGCAAATCCTGAATGATGGCCATAATCTGTGTAAGTGTTATTGGGGTCATCTCCGGACGGTCCGGCAGCAGCTCCCCTGCGGTTGTTGTTAGAAACCTTTCCTTTTGTGCTTGCTGCCCATAAAATGGTCCATACATTGCTGCTGACCCTTTACCATGCTCACATTTTCCCCCGCAGTGGCAGTATTTGTGCTCTTTGTACTCCTGCCTGTTCCACACCACCTCTATTCCAAGATGAGAGAGCAGGGGTGGGGGAAGGGTGTCCAACCAAAAAGCAGCACCCACACCTATCTGCCATTTCCCCCAGATCTGCCTCTCAATAGGAATGCATGGGTTATGTAGCCTAGTGTCTTCTCCAATCGGCCAGGACAGACTCAATCAAAACTCCTCTGCCGATACAGCCCCCAGGCCCAAGAGTCAATCCAAGTGGGAGTCCCCCACTCCCTCCACACTCCTCAGGGAAAAACTTTCTGGGGCATAGGCGCTATTCTGCAAGTTCAACCGGAAAGGTCTTGTAGTGGTCCTAGAGTCTCTTCAAGTCTGCTGAGATAAACCAGGCATCAGGGAGATTCCCAATCCAAAAGAACGTGGCTGTACCTTCGGGGTCGCTCTACATGACACTGCTTCTCACACTGCCGTCATCCTACCACTTGGGCCGGTGCCCTCCACAGCCTGCCGCCCAGGTGTCAATTGGGAGGTAGGGGTGCGACAGATGCCCCTCTTAGTGGTGCCTGAAGGGTGCCGCTGTGCCCCACAGCACACTGCGGCCCGCTGTTGCATTCCTCAGCAGGAGCCTCCGGCGGAATCCTCCGGCTGGGTGGAGGCACCTCCGAGCTGGGTACCGTCATCGGATAATGGCCGCCCCGGGCCACTCCATCAGGATCTGTGTCCAGTGTTCACACCCTCCGTGGCACCAGAGTGGATGGTGGGCATCTCAGAGGGAAAGCGTTCGCTTGCCAAAATCAAGCTGCCCTGGCTCTGTGCACCGGTAGCCCAAATATACAACCCCGCACAGCCTTCCTCTCTGCTCCAAGCCATCCACTGTGTGCCGCCCACACAGTGCCCGCTGCCCATACGGTCTGGAATCCCTAACAGGTGGGGTATCGTAGGATATATTGGCGGGTGAGAGTGGAGCTCTGAGAGCCTAAGTCTTCTTCATTCGTCTCTCGGCCACGCCCCCAAATTCTAAGGATTTTGTTGGAACCTGAGTGTTTATGTTCTGGTTCAAGTGAATGTCATGCTGTCAGTAGGCGTCCTAGTTCTAATTTCCTTATCTTTATTAACTTCACATCTAGAAGAATAAACTTGCCTGTGACGAATTGAGGAAATTCGTCCCTTCTCCTCAAGGGGGATCCTTTGAGGCTAAGGAGGTGAGCTCACTTCACAAGACCCTCCCTACGGGATTTGGCAAGTGGATCCTCACTGTGAGAAAGTCTACCTTAGGAGACCAGGACTCCCATTTCACCGACAATCTCCCACTTTAATTCCCCATTGCATGGGACTATGCATGGGACTATGCAATGTCAAAACCATATTACATTCTAAGACTTGGCTGAAGAACAAGCTAACATGTACCATTATAAACAAGAAAGAAAATCTATCCCTTTAAAGAAAAACATCCAATTAACTGTGACGAGGGGGTTGAAGGAGTACACGACGAACAAAGGCAAGCGAGAGTAACGCACACGCAGGCATGGGAGGCCCCCTAGCAGTGTAACATCTGAAGGAGGCAGAGCTAGAGAGAGGCACAGAGCCCACAAATTCAGAACTGCTATGAACACAAGAAGCAAATGCTGGAGAGCGGGCGGGTGCAGATGCTGAGAAGCATCGGAAAGGAGCAGGTCTAGAGCTTGGTTCCTCTAAACAAGCATTGTTAAAACTGGCTAGCCACCCCAATGAAGTGCATAAAGCCTTAGTTAGGACTGGGAGAGGTGGTATTGTGTGGAATCTGTTTTGAGGCTCTGCTACCTGACAATACTGTGATCTTCGACAAACCATTTTATCTCATCATGTACTCTGTTGGTTTCTGTGAAAAATTAGCCTTTTTACATTCTGATGGCACTGTTTAGCACGTTCTCTTCTATTTCTTATTATGCAGGCCATTTGAGTGAAAGGCATCCTACACATGAGAGAGCTAACCAAATGTCAGAGGCCTTTCAGATCAAAATATTGAACACAAAAATCAGTTTGCTTGTTTTCTACAATTTCACGTTCTTCACATTTTTAATAACAATCTGCAAGACTGACAAACAATGACTATAAGCATGTGGCCTTATCACACATATCCTAGAGTGCCCTGACTTTAATCAAAACTGCGTCCTGTAGGGTGAACATAAATGCCTGAGGTGAATGCGTAACTTATTGACCTATCTTACTGCTGAGCAAGCAGCAGGCGAAATAAGTGAAGGTGCGAGATAAGTGAAAAAGCTCCAGACAAATGCGTAGAGAAAGTGATGCAGGTGGATTCCCTCTTTGTAGCCAGTTTTGTGAAGGAGTGAAATTGTACTGACCAATGCCATCTAAGGAGCCCTCTGACCCACAGCACCAAAGTCTGGCTCCACCACTGTGAGTAAACTTAATAAGGGTCAGCAGCTTTGCAGAAAGCTCTGTCATCCTACTGCAACCAATTGTGCAGCATGCCTGACTGTACTCCAGGAGGAAAGCTCAAAGCAATACAAAGGTTTTCCCGCAACCCCGAAGTCAAGTTTGTTTTGCTTGCATGGTGCGTTTTCTTCTTTCAGCTTTCCCCCTAGTAATTCCTGTTACTTTGTTTTTTTTAATTGTGATATAGTCAAAATAACAAAATATAAAAATGTGACTTTTCACATCCAATATAGTCTAAATGTTAAAAATCAATCTAATAAAATCTAATTCATACTTCAAAATAAAAGGAAACAATATTGTTTAAATCATACATACAGGGTTAGCAATTTCATATCTCTCAAATCTTTTACCACCTCCAGAGTAAGAAAAACCTCATTTCCTGCATACAATATGTTCCAGAAGCTATCAGTCTCTATCCACCAAAGGTGGTACACACATCTAGACAGCCTTTGCCTTCTTAATTCAAAAGTACCAGTGCAGTCAGTCATCAAATGCCTCAGAGCTTGAGTCTTATTTTCATTACATCTTTGGTAATTTTCACTAACAGCCCCCTCCACATCCCTAATACTCAGAATTTCCAAGTAGGAAGTATCCGCTCTTATAGAAGGGTCCGGAAATGTTACTAGGTACCTCGACCTCCACCTTTTTGGATTATCTGTAAGTGTGAGTGAGGCATATATCCTAGATGTTCCCATTGCCGTTATAGTGCGAATCCAATGCATCCTCCTGAGGAGTTGTTTAGCCTTCATTGGATTTTGGATAAGCGTCTCTTCCGTACAATCTGCCTCAATAAGAATAGAGGCACACCCCTCTTGTAATTTTTTATAGTACAGATTGGAGATACCCCTTACCACATTAGAACATCTTCATACAGAGAGAGTGGAGGGGGGGAGAGGATCAGCCTGTGCACAGTCAATAGATTCCATTGTACACATGATCTCATTGACGGTAGTCTTAATTCATACCTCAAACTGGTGATTGGCACCCCATTTGGGAGATTCAGAACTCGTCTCCATAGCATCCCCTCTATTCTTTCCCAATCCACTGAGAAGGAGAGAGGATTTGTATTGAAGACAAACAATAGGGCCGGTATTACCTTTCCTATGTAATACCCAATGAGCGGCAGGAGTGAGAATCTGCAGCATTTGTTTGCAATTCTTTTCATCTGCGACTGTAGATGAAAGCTTTTTCCAATCTAACGCCGCCATCACTGCGCCCTTCGATGGGTCAGATCTTACAACCGAGCCTAAGTAAACAATTTCCTTCACCAGGGGGACCATATGGCTATTCATAAACCAGGTGAAGGGTTTGATACTCTTCAGTGGATTTTTGAAAATCAGTATTTTAGATTTTTCCAGTACAGTTCAGCATATTTCTGAAATGCGGTCAATTGCCTCTGCAGCCCGATCTGCGTAAAATAAAGAAAAATGACATCGTCAGCGTAAACCAGCCATCCAATTTTAGCCATTCCCAATTTTGGATTGGCTAACCCGACTTCATCATCCAATTGGCCAGATACAAATTAAACAAGAAAGGAGCCACCAGGCATCCTTGCCTAACCCCACTTGTTATAATAATAGCCTTAGATAAGAGGCCCGATTTATCTAGTCTAACCTGCAGTTCCATGTCCCTGTATAATTCTATCAATATGGCCAATAGATGTTCTGGTAGTCCCCACTCCGTCAGCTTACCCCACAGACGTTCTCGATCAACAGTATCAAAAGCTTTGGTCAAATCTATCCAAGCTCCATATAGTGGTCGTCCTCCCCTGGAAACAGACTTGCTACTGACAGCATTTAAGACTAGACCGTTTAAAGGAGTTGAAAGGCCCTTCCTAAAGCCTGTCTGGAAATTTGAAATAATACTATGTGTTTTGGCAAAATGCTCCAGGTCTCTAAGAACCAGGCCTGCAAAGATCTTACCATCTGCCTCCAGAAGAGAAATCGGGCGGTAATTCAAAGGGTCCGTCCGATCCCCCTTCTTAAAAATAGCTAGGCATCTGTCTGTTAATTATGATGCCCCTAAAGAATACCTCTAGTACCCGTGCCCACAGGTCCAGGTCTGCTTTCAGCATCTCATTACTCAGAGCGTTGGGTCCTGGAGACCTAGAGGCAGAGCTCTTAATAATAAGTGTTTTTATGTCGTCTCTTGAGAACTGTAATGACCACTCTACGCTTTGAGTTTCCCTTCTTGTTGTCTTCATCTAAGCATTAAACTGACCTTTGAAATGCTCGATGCACCCGAATTATTCCGTCCTGTACTGCCTTGTCTGGAGTTTCCCATGCTCTAACAGTGGTCCAGAAATGTTGTGAATTGTTTTGTACCAGAGCCCTCAGCATCCACTCCCCCTCCTGCTGTGCTGGATATGCTCTAACCTCTTTCCCATAGCTTATCTCTTCTACTCCACTTTTACCAATTTTCAATCGCCTAAATTGGGTCCTTAATATCTCTTCCTTTCCCAAGTTTGCTCATCAAAGCTATGGGGGTGTCTTTCAAGCTGTCTAGCTATAACCTTCATGGGTGGATTAATGTTCCAACGGAATTCCACAAATTTAGCAGGGTGGCATAGTGATCGCCTTTGCTGTTCTGTCATGTTTAGAAAGGTTCGACCCAGAGTATTGGTCAAAGACCTCCCTCCATTTCTAAACCTAGTCACTCTATTCTTTGCGTCATTAACCTTTAATTCTATAGGAAATATTGATCATTCATTAGAATTCTTTTCACAAATTTCGCTTCCAGGATAGAGTGGTCACTAGGGGAGCCATCCCTGACTGGGAACCACACACAGTCATTAAACAAAGATCTAGATGGGAACAGATAATAAATAGTGGGCACACTCATCTCTCCCCCATCTAAACCTATGGTGGTGGGGGGCGGGGAGGGTCTCCCTCAGTCGAACCATTTACCAAACCATTTACCATCAGAGGTTCCCAGTCCTCAAAAAAACGACACCAAAGATCACCATTTAAGGAAGGCAGCTTCACCACTGTTGAATCCAGTGCTTGACATTTCATACATTGTGCATTGAAATCCCCCAACACCAATAGCTCATATCCCTGCAGCTGTTCTGTATAGAACAGCTGTAGTTCAGACAATGACTGTTGGAAACTTTGTAAATCATTTGCTAGGGTGTTCCAGTAAACATTCACAATAATCCACTTAATTCCCTCCCGCTCTGAACCTCAATCAGCTTTTATTACCAGTAGACCCGGTTTATCGTTTGAGAGGAGAGCTGTGTTATTAAACACGTAATTTCTACATGCAATACTAAGGCCTCCTGAGGGCCGACCTGCACGTTCCCGTACTGCTAACTGCTGATATATTGAGAACCCATCTACCCCAAAAGTGGTCTGCAGCCATGTTTCCTGGAACACAATCAAATGGAACTTTTCAAAGATGTAAGCCTGTTTTTCTGTTCTAAACGATCTGTTACCCCTAGTATTCCAGGACATTATATTAAGTGCCTCTTTTACTTGAGGTGCTTTTCTTGACCCCCCAATTAAGGAGAATGTGTGCTACGATCTCCGGTACCATAGATAGGGAAAAATCTCAAGTAGATGTTGTATCTATTAAGAGTAGCACTTTTGGCTTGATATGTCTTGCCATTCGGCTCCCCTTTTGGATATTCATTTGTTTTCTGAGGGAGTTCCAATGTGACATAAAATTCCCGTTACTTCCCATCTCATACTACAGGTTTCCACTTGGAAAAGGGAGGATTTGTCAGATTGAATTCACAAGAGCCACTGCCTTACAGGCAATTGGATAGCAGGGGGGGCACATTCAGCCCCCTAGCACGATCACTGTTCCCAATTTGAAGAAAACAGATACTCTCTGGGAAGAAGCTACATTTTACAGCCTGCAATATACAGTGCTGAGCGGGAGCAGCAGCTTTAACACATAGTGTAAGCCTAAGGCTGCAAATAGCCAGTGAGTTTACTACCCAACATCTGTGGTCATAGTCTTATCCTTGAATCTGGGGCAATAACTGCACACTTGGGTTGTGGAGATACACTGCAAGCTGCTTTATGCTGCACTGTTGTTTTTTACCTGTGCCATTCAAGTCACCACACCTTCCAAAAATCATTAGTGCCTTTAATTCAAGAGCCAAGCAAAATTTCCTGAATTCCCCATAGGCATAGGCATAGACTCATCTAAAGGCTGACATTGTCATTAAGGCAGGATTCAAAAGAGCAACCCTATGCTGTGCCAGATAAACTACAGGTTTACACATTTAAATGTTCTACGCTCTGTCGAAAGTACGGAAAAGAGAAACAAGGTGATGACAGTACACCGCAGTGCACCTGTCCTGTATGAAAAGTGCAGCTCTCTGTTTTCCTGCCACCACCTGGTTATAACAAGGTACCTAGAGCTACTCTGCTACTGAATTTCAATAAACATGCATTTCCTTTTAATGTTTCATTACCATGGACCACTTTGGTGGGTATGCATATTATCAATTCACACTTTCATCCCCACTATCAAATGTTCCAAAATGCTTCTGTGTGCCCAGGCATCTACTCAATTTTTTTCATGCATTATTCACATGCAAGTTATAATTCATTTTGAAAAATTGTGCAGTAAAATGCGCATTTTCAATGCATTGCTACGCTTGGGTGCTCATGTTAATTTGGGGGAGATAATAATGCCCCTCCAATTAAATTATTAACCAGCCACCACTAACTTTGAATCATTTAAAATGCCATTCCACTTCCAGGAACCACCTTGTAGACCAACACCAAAAGTTGCCTCTGCCTCTAGCTGAGACGCCTGAGGCACTTCTAAACTACATTGAGCCTCTGGTTGCCCCAGGAGCAACTAAGCTGAGAGGATGAGAGGAAGGGCAGCACCTGAAAGAGATGCCAGCCACCAATCCTGGCCACATGCATGAGCTCCAATTATGGACTGCAGAGGCTAAGGGATAGGGATAGGGTGGACTTCAAGAACTGAGAGAGGTCCTTTTTTCCTTTTTTTTTTCTATATGCGTTATGTAGACATTGGGAATCAGTGACATATTTGTCAGCCAGAGCTATGAAGTTATATGGTCAACTGTCTGAAGTGCAGAAGGGGCTTAAATCATAGCTTAACCCTATCATTTTGTGTGATCCTGGACAAATTATTTGATCTCACTGTGCCATATCTAAACAAATTGGCACATCAGGTATCTGATTTATGTTGTGAGGGGACAGGGAGGCAGGATACCTGCCATGGAATACATACACCTTCTCACAACACATTTCACTCACCTCCCGCTCCTGCAGAAACCACCTCTACAATATTTGCAAAATCCGTCCCTCCCTCACATTCCATGCTACCAAACTCCTAATCTCCTCACTCATCTTTTCCCGCCTCTTCTACTGCTTCTCGATAATTTTCGGTCTTCCCTCATCTCAGCTTGCCCCTCTTAAATCTATATACCAATCTGCCATTCGAACCCTCTGTCTCCTTACCTCCCGTGACTCCATTTCCTCTTCGCTCTCTCGACTAGGCTGGCTACCTTTCCACCTACAACTAAAATTCCACTTTCTCTGCCTTGTTTTCAAATCCCTTCATGGTCTTGCCCCTCATTATCTCTCCTCCCTTCTCCCCTTCTACTCCCCCTCTCGCTCCCTTTGTTCCGCTGACCACTTCCTGCTCTCTGTACCTCCTTCCCCTTGCGCTTCCTCCCGGTTCCGCTCTTTCCAACTTCTTGCTCCTCTGCATTGGAACTCTCTCCCCCTCTCAATCCGCTCTTCCACTACCCTCATCTCATTTCGCACTTCCCTTAAATCCTTCCTCCTCCAATCCCCACCTTGAAGCCCCTCCTGCCCGCTCTACTCCCCCCGTCTTTCCCCTCTTCTAATCCCTCCCCTCCCTTACCACCTTCCCTTTTCTATTTTACACTCTCTCTCCCTTCCTTCTACTCTCACTCAATCCTTCCCCGCCCCTCCCTTTACTCTCCTGTTCCCACTCCACTTCGCCCCCCTCTCAGTCAATTGCTCTTTGCACTGTTTTGTTAAATGATTCAAGTTGCCACTATGCTCACATTGTTATTTGTTGTTATTACTCTGTATTTTGTTCCATTGTACAGCGCCTTGGTGTAAAGCGCTCTATAAATAAATAAATCAATCACTGGAAGCATTTGCTTTATAGTGCACTCTTTTGGACCATTATTTATTTAAATTTTCCTCACGCGTCACTCACCCATAGGTCTCAGGGCACACACAACACAAAACAAGACTGACAACATGAATCAAGGTACAGAAGGGGAGAAGCAGGTAATCCGTTACAGGGCAAGGTAAAAAAAATGTGTCTTGATTCTTTTTTTGAAGTCGGTCAAGGTTATCTTTCTTAGATCGGGTGGGAGGACGTTCCAAACTAAGGGAGCCTGAATATTGAACATGGTGCCACCAAACCCTTTGAGCTTGAATTTGGGTTGTTGAAGGCTCAATTGGTCACAGAACCTGCGGCTCGGTTGATAGACCTTTGTGCGCTCAATGAGATAGGAGGGGGCCAAGTGATTAAGACATTTGTGATGTTTCACAGTGAGCCAATGGAGCACCCTCTTAGTATTTATGGTGTGCCGGTAGTGTGAGTTGGGTTAACTTGTTATTCTTGCACAGTGGAAAATGGGGGCCACTTAGAAAATAATTTCCAGGGCCACTTTTGGTTACCAGTCCACCCATGGGAATGGGGGTGAGGTGGGGCGTTGGGCTGTGGTTGACATGTGTCTATGCGGGAGAGGAGGGGGTTGCTTGGTGTGTGAGGGTGGTGGGGGGACTACTGACTGGATGCGGATTACTATGGCCAGGTTCAGGGTGGTTAGTTGAAATGTCTGAGGGCTGAACAATGTTGTAAAGAGGGGGAAAATTAGATCATATTTCACTCGGCACGGCATAGACATGGCAATATTGCAAGAAACGCACCTGGATGCTCAGGGACTTCGGGGGCTGCAGAGCAGGTGGAAAGGGGTGGTGGTTGGTAACGCATACTCTACCTATGCCAGAGGAGTATTGGTGTGGATTCGGGATGCAGCAGGGGTGAAGGTATCACGGACCCGGGTAGACAAAGGGGGGGTGGTATGTAGGGGTGGTGGGGGAGATCCTGGGCACCTCAGTGTTCTTGTTGGGAACCTACGCCCCTAATGTGGCAAAGGCAGAGTTCATTGCCAACATGCAGGATATTTTGGTACAACATGGAAACACCTGGTTGTTGTGGCTTGGGGACTTTAATTGCGTGCTGGATAGCATGCAGGATGTGGCTAGTGAAGTGGCCCGACGGGGTGGGGGGGGGCGGCGACTAAGACATTGGCTGCTAGGACAGTGGGGGACCTGCACTTCAAAGATGCCTGGAGGGTGCTCCACGGGCAGGAGCACAGCTTTTCTTACTTTTCGTCAGTCCATGGGACCTACTCGCAAATAGATTATGAGTTTGTGGGGAGGAGAGAGTTGCATGCGTGGCCGGAGCAGAATATCTGGAAAGGTCTCTGGCGGACCATTCGCCCCTAGTGTTGACGTTGGATCTGAGGGCCGTCCGGCCGTCCGGTCATACATGGATGATGGACACACGGATGCTTGAGAATGGTGGGATTAGGACATCCCTACGAAACAGCACTCAGCAATTTTTGGACGAGAATTGGGGATCAACAGCGAGAAGGTCCATGGAGTGAGATGCTTTGGAGGTCTTCCTGAGGGGGGTGTGCATGGTGACGAGAGTGGGGATGGTTAGGGTACTCAGTCTGGAAGTGAAGGATGACAAGCTTAAGGTGACGCCGCTGGATCAGGATCGGCCAGGGGGCGGATACAGGCAGAGGTCTTGCACGAAGCATAGAGGGAGCTGGGGGGCGCAAGGGATCGGCTGGCTGCCCTTTGGTATGCAGGATATGTGGCCAGGCAGCACGCTGAGGGGGACAAGGCAGGTAGGTTGTTAGCCTAGTTGGTCAGGAGGGAGGGGTCAGGGTGTGAAAGTGTCCAGGACCCGGGGAGGGGGTTCCTAATCCCGGATGATGCCAGAATGTGTAATGTGTTTCAGTATTTCTACGCTGCATTATACCAGGAGAAGGGTGGATTTGATTAGGAGCAAGCAAAGCAATGGTTAGGGAATGCTTAGCTACCCTCGTTGGACAAACGGATGAGGAAGCAGTTCGGAGGGGATAATGTCCTGCAGGAGGTAATTAGGGATATGAACTCCCATGTTAGCAGAAAGACGACCGGGATGGATGAGATTTCGATGGAGGTATACAAGGAGTATAGTGATCTCCTTGTACCAAGGCCGTTAGAGGTATTGTTAGAGGCCTGATCAAGAGGGGGACTTCTGGGACCGATGTTAGACATGTGGATTCTAACCCTGTCCAAAGAAGGTCTGGATCCAGCTGAGGGCGAGTCATATCGTCTGCTATCCATGATAAATGTAGCGGTCAAAATTCTCTGCCAAATGTTAGTGTCTCGACAGTCCCCGTTTATGTATGTGCTGGTTCATCCGGACCAGACGGGATTCATCCCAGGGATGTCAACAAAACAAAACCGGAGGCGATTGCTCTTGATTATTGACAAATATAGGCATACGGCAGAGAGGCTGGCGGTGGTCAGCCTGGATTCGAATAAAGCCTTCTACTTAGTTTTGTGGGACTTTCTGTACCTGGTAATGGAAAAAAAGGGTCTGGGTGCCGGCTATCTTGAGTGGGTTAAGTTGTTGTATGTCGGTTCATGGTCGAGTGTCCGGGAGAATGGAGTTCTCTTCTGCTTGGAGGGTAGTTAGAGGTACGCGGCAAGGCTGACTGCTGCCTCCACTAATATTTGCACTAGTGATAGAACCCCTGGGGAGAATGTATAGTATCAGGCACGAGTGTCTGGGTCTGCAGTTGGGGGGGGGACAGGTACTGCATATCTATGTACGCAGATGATGTCCTGTTATATGTGCAGAACCCACAGGATAACCTGGGGCAGGTGTTGACGGTGGAATTTGGTTGGATGTCTGGGTTGGTGGTCAACAAGGACAAATCAGTGGTGCATGAGCTACCGATTGATGCGAGTGGGGACTTGGACCAATTTGGGGTGGAGACGTCGACAGTAGGGTTCAAATATCTGGGCATCCGGATAAGTGTGGATTGGGACTGGATGTACTCCTAGAATGTTGGAGGCCGATTACGGCGTTTGAGGGCCTTACAAGGTTTTGGAACTGGTTTCCCATTTCTCTGCTGGGACGTCTGTCTCTGGCGAACATCATCATGCTGCAGAGATTGTTATATGTGTTCCAGGCCATGCCTGTGGTGTTGGGAACTACCGGTTTTCGTTCCCTGCATGCTATAATAAATGGCCTGCTTTGGAAAGGCAGGACCACACAGATTGCTCTGGGGCGCATTGGGGCGCCAGACTTCAGGGGGAACCACAGGGCATCCCTACTCCAGCATATGGTGGACTGGTTTGCCCAGCCTCATGGGGACCGGGTAACGGGCTGGAAAGAGAGAGAGAGAGAAGGCTCCATATAGATTGTTGGGGGTTCTTGGAGGTTGGGCCAGGAGCTGCGGAATGTTCCCTCACCTGTGCGTACGATCATCCGAGTATGGTGGAGGGCAACTGCGCACAAGGGACAATGCTTTCCCTTTCTGTCATTCCTCCCCTTGGGCTGCAGTAGACTGTGGTGAGTGGAAGAGATTTGGGGCGATTAGGATGTTAGATGCTTTGTATGTGGAGGACAGGGCAGTCACATATGCCGAATTCAGGGATGCTCATCCTTTGGCCCGTCTGAATTTCTTGGAATTCGCAGCACTGATCGCGGGGGTGAGGGAAGCCTTGGATGGGTTCCCAGGGAAGCCACGAACTCAGGTGATGAACGTGACTCTTCTAAAATTGGTAGAGGAGGGCGGGAGGGTGTTACGGATCTCTATGCAGCTAAATGAGAGGAATGCCATACAGCAGCAGCAGCGTTGCACACCAAATGGGAAACGGATATGGGGGGAGCAACTTACTGACAGGGAGTGGGTGAGGGTCCTCGAGCATACGAAACGGGTATCTCGGAATGCCAAATTTCAATGGATAAAGTATAAAATAGTCCAGAGGGCAAATGTCACGCCGGTGAGAGTAACCAAGATGGTGGCATGGGCAGACCCAACCTGTTGGAGATGCAGGAAGGAGGTCGAGACCTTCTTGGACATGTGGTGGGGGTGCGAGCGGTGATGACTTTCTGGGGTGACATCTGTTCGGAGTTGACAACATTGGTTGGTCTACGCGTGCAAACTATGATCAAACACTGGGTGCTTGGGTTAATCCCTGTGGGGAAGGGCAGGCGCATGAAGGGGTTGGCTAGAGCCATGGCACTGTGGCTATTACTGGCCAGAAGGACGGTAGCAATTGCCTGGAAGGCACATGATGGCCCCAAGATGGGAGACTGGCGTAGGTGCTGGCATAAATGGGTGAGACCCGAAATGGATGCAAGTGCTGGGCTGAGTGAGGGGGAGGGCATGGAGGCTTGCTACACAATGTGGCTTGAAGGGTAGGCTGGTCATTGCGGTTGTAATCTAAAGGGGGCATAGAGGGGTGCGGGCGAGAGGAATTGTTGCACTCTATAAATGTTGGCCTGGGGTGTTGTCTTCACTGATGGAAGGGGTAGTGGGAGGGGGGTTAATGAAGAGATATGTGCCTGTATGACAAGTGTCTGTTCATGATTCAGAAAAAATAATACATTTTTTTTAAAAATGTTTATGGAGCAGGGCTATGCTTTCTCTGCTTCAGAGCTGCATGTAACACCACTGTTATCGCAGCCACCCAGGGTCAGAATGGGGCATAACATTGTCTTGTGCACCAATGAATTGAGGCCCACAGTTGCAAATGGCAATTCAGTCCTTTGGTGACAGACAGTTTGAGTAGTAACGAAGGGGGAGGTTTTTGATACAATGTGATGCCAATTGTGCATTTTAAAGAATATGTTTTCAGTAACACTGGCCCACTTTCATAACAAAATCAGGCCCACACTAGAATTTTGTGTTTTTGGTTAGGCCGTTGGCCTATTGCCCTATAGGCCAGTCCGAGCATGCGGCCACCTGCTCCCATCTTAACAGCCTTTTTACAGCACTCAGCGGTTGGACCAACAGACAGGAAATCTCTTTGAATTCTGACAGATTGTTTGCCTACATGATCATACCATAAATGCACGATAGCAAAGTGCCTCTGCACCAACGCTCTCTCAAGGCTCGTCCACTCCGTCCGATATCTTGATTCGGCCAGGTGCTAGTGTTCTCTTAGTTCTTGGGTGTTAGAGGAGTAAGTCGACAAGTAAAGTTAGCCCAAATAGAGGACACAAAAGATAACACTACAGTGGAATACTGAAAAATATACACTGAGGTAAGCAAAAAGTCACTGGACGTTCAACTAAGTTACACACACTACAGATAGAAATACAGTAGGGAATTGAGTCAGCCACTTTGCACTCCTATAAATAATACCAGATTTATACAAAGTGGCGCATTCAGGGTATTATAATGGTAAGGGATTTGGAGAAAAAGTGATGTAGGACATCAGTAAGAAATCATTACACTTTTTTCATTCCCCACATATCTCAGGCACTCTGTTGTACACCCTCTGCTCAAAAAACATTCTTCCAACCCTTCTACTCTGGCAAACTACCACCCGATCTCTATCACTCCTTTCCTGGGAAAACTCCTGGAGAAGATGGCCATCTCTCAGCTTACCCTACACACTGAATCTGTTGGTTGTCTCTATGACCATCAGTCTGGCTTTAGAGCATCCAGGAGGTACAGAAACTGCTCTTCTGAACACCCGTGAAGACCTGCTCTGAAATCTTCACTCTAACTCTCCTCTGTCCTCATTCTTCTTGACCTCTCTTCTGCTTTCGATATAGTAAACCACAACATCCTGATCTACCGTCTACGTGTTAACCTACATGGTATTTTAATACACCCCTAAAAATAGGTGGAAACATAATAACTAAAGTTAGATGCAGTAACCTGTGACAAATCTAGAAGTTTCGTCGGTTATATGTGATTTTACCGACGGACATTACAGAGTGGTACATTTAATCGCGGAAAAAATACTGAAAAACACCACCTGTTTTACCCTTATAACGCAACCCCAACCCCATCATGACTCATTTTCACCCCTTTACCACACTACCCTTTATATATTTATTTAATGTTTTCGGTGTTTTTCAGTATTAATAGTCCACTCAGAAATGTACCACTCTGTAATGTTTTGGATATACTGACTGGGTACCGGTTCATCCCGTCTTCCCTTGGGGAACCACACCCTTTGAGGCTAGGGAGATGAGCCCCCTAAGCAACATCCTGCCTAGTGGTTCGGGAAAGCGGGGCTTCACTGGGAGTGACTCATGTGAGGAACCTGGGGGCATCCTCATGACTAACCCCCCTGAATCCTCCACTCAGGTAGCCAGGGAAAGGCCATCGCTCTTGGATCCCGACCCTGGGGGTGTATGTACGAGGGAGGATCACCTGGGTAGACAGATCTTGTGGAGTGGGGAGAGGATGTCATTGGGTGAGACATGGTATCCCCCTTTTGTTTCTAAAAAGGAACCCTATTTTCCCCCTGCCTCTGAAGGCTTTTTTCAGTCCTGACCCCTTTCTTCTACTCAAAAGGTCCCACAGTAATTTCACCTTAACACTGGGACAGAAAGGAAACAACTGGGAGTTATGCATACTTCCCTTCATTCACACCACTTTGGTACTGAGAGGAGGAAGAGGGCTTTGGAGGAGTTCCATTGTAATAACCAAACATGCCCAGCTAAATCACCTTCCCCAAGGTCAGGGAATTGAAGTGAAGGACTTACATCTACAACCCTTTAACAAGTCACAGGTGTATAAAATGGGTGACAGCCCAGCAGTGGGGGAGAGAAGGTTGGGGGAGAGAAGGTTGGGAGACAGATGGCCTGGAGAAGGATGCGACTTGTAGAAGCAGAGCAGACTGGAAAGGAACCTGGAGGGAAGCCATGCTGAGCAGGAGTGCGAGAGAAACGCCAGGGTCAAAGCGGGCTGAGAAGCCTGCTGTCCCGCCCTGCCCATGTCCACAGCATGAGCTGTGGGGCACCAAAGCCTCCCGATTGCCACCGGTCACAGAGAGCGAGAGGTGCTCTCAGGAAACACTGAGCTACATGCTGCAAGATTTCAGGGCAGCAAGCGCTGCTCGCTGGGGCTTCCGTGAGGACAAGGCAGAGCGGAAAGAAGCAGAGAAGCAGAACAGAGATGCCCGAAGGGGCGATCGCATACCAGTGAGTGTAAAGAAGCAAGCACTCATACCTGGGGTGCTCCATGGGCCTGGAAACAAGCATATCTGAATGCTGAACGAGCTGAAAATTATTACAATTGCTGTGAAAGTTCAAACCAAGCATTTTTGAATACCGAACAAGATGCAAAGTGTTATAAATACTTTTGAGAATTGCAACAAGCATTATTGAATACTGAACTGACTGAAAGATATGGGCATATGTGAGTACAGTACGAGACGAAAACACATGGTGAACACATATGAATAAAGTGAAAGCAGGTGAAAGCAAGTGCAAGCAATACCTATGAATAAAGGGAAAGCAGGGTGGTGGAAAAGGGTGAGTACCACGGATAGAATTGAATGAGATACATGTTGTGGCCAAGCCAAAAGACTGCCATGGAGAATCTCAAATAAGTTTTGGCCAAGGGACAGGGACAGAGACAAAGACAGAGAGAGGGAGAGAGAGAGAGAGTGAGAGAGAGAACCTGCGTTGGCAAAGGCATGAAGAATACAGAAGCATAACAAAGTGCCTAGGGTTATCGGTTGCGTGACCTGTGATGGGTGGACCATGTGGTCTGACAAGTGCGCCTAGACTGAATGACCCCTACTTGGAAAGAGCCATGGAAAGCAAATATAAAGAAACGTTTATTGTGTGGCGGTTGCTGAAGTGCATGAGAAAGGCAGACAGAGAGCAACCCATATGAACTGTTGAAAAGCCTGGATGACTAAGGGATTGAATTTGAACTGATTATCATCTTGAAGCGGAAGGAGCCGACTTCTTGGGGAAGGGACTCCCAAGATCTTTTGTACAGTGTTGAACCTTTCGGCAAGGGAACACCAGGGCCTTTTGGAACTGTTCTGAACTTGGGGAAGGGGAAGAAGAGTATAAGCTGGAAAAAGCTCAGAACTTTGCTTTGAACACTAGTTCTTTTGCTGCGGACATTCCCACACATTACATATATATTTAGTTGTGTGGGGAAGTATAGGTTTTGGACACAGACATACTTTTGAGTTGAACTTATTGACACAGACTATCCTCAATGCCACCTTAGCATAGGGAAAGTTAGGCCTTACTCCATCCTGACATTTAAGGACAATAAAACCTTTTATTTAGAAAATGTATTTTGTCTGTGTCTTACTTCATGATGCCTTCACACTCTGCACTAGGGTCAGAGACTCCCATTCCAGTAAGGAACTCCCTATTACTGAGACATTGTCTGCATACATGGGAATACCAGAAGTGGATCTGTCTGCCAGCTGTGAACTATAAAAAATGCAGGAAATACGTTTAAACAGTTGGTTCAAGGCAATGCTGATGTTTCAATGGGCTAGAGAATCAAACGCACCCCTTTGTATCTGATAACAAGGATTAAAGGACTTACTCGCTTTAATGGAGGCAAGACGATCGGCAGAGGCGAGCCTCCGACGTACCAACGTCATTGGGAGGTGGAGCCGTGCAGCTGAGTGGAGCCAGCTCTAGCGCTGATAAGGACCCAGGGAAAGGTCCAGACGGAGACTTTTAAACACTCTGGCAGATACACTCCAGCAGAGAAGCCCAAAAGGGAGAATTTAATTTTATTTACACTTTCGAGTCATTGAGTCTTTCGTGACAAGAGGATACAACACAAACAGTAAAGAAAGCATACTAGAAGATAGCTTGTTATAATATGAATACTCAAAACAGACAAAAAGTCATCACAGCAAAACACAGAGTATCTAAAAATATAAATACACAATGATTATAGAAAATGCATTTTAAAACCCTGCCAAAGAGCTAAAGGCATATGTAGCAGGGTATTCTGGGTTGGATAGCTACTTTAATACACTTTTAGAAGCTCAAAACCCAGAGGATGTCATTAGGGCCCTAGGGGAAAGCTGGTGATAGTCCGTCTGCATTTGTGTCCATGCTCGCAGTCCCCAAAGCCTCATCTAATGCTGATGGTGGACAGGCTTCTTGGCTCTCTTGACGTCAGGCTCTAAAAATGAAGCTTTCTAAAGTTGCGGTCATGTTTGGGTCCTGGTCCCCCCAAATGAAAGATCATGGCATCCTCCTGATCATCCAAAAGTCCTAAAAAAGGCAGGATACGTTTGGCCATAAAAGATTCATAGGCAGGGCTTTCCAAGAGAAAATGGGGCAAATCCACTTTCTCTCTCTGCCGTACACATTATATATTTTGGATGCAAATCGCCCTTCCATTTGTTGGTAATGGCAGCAAGCAGTAGTATGTTCGCTCGTGCAAGAGCAAAAAGACGTCTCAACTGTAGGGTTGCGAGTGTTGATGGGTATGATTTGTGGCCCCCCACTGAAAATATATCGCCCCACGGTATATGTATCAAATGAACCAACTCCTCCCTCACTCAACCTCTCTTGTTTTTGCTTTTGAGCTTCTTTGAGTTAGTGTGTCAGTTAAATAAGAATTTTGCACTAGTATGAAGCCAAAATCCAGTTCAGTTAGGTCCTTCAACAGATTATTCCTATATGGGCGGAAAAATGTTCATGCCATGCCAGATCCACCAATTCTCTTGTCTGATAGGTTGCCCCCTTAACCGCATATCTTGGTGGACTGTCAACCACCCTTTTCTCTTGCTTCTGGAAGTCAACATCTGCATGAAGAGCGGCTGATGAGAATCATTTGGGTAGGTACAAGTTGTTCCAGAAAAGCCGTTCGCATGTGCCTATTTGGGTAGTTGATTTATCAAGTTCCCATAGCTCTGTGCCATGGGCTACTGTACCTTCCAAGCTTTGCACAATAGACTGTTTCAATTTCTGCTGCATAGATGTCGCTCTATTTGCGCACCAACATAATAATGGCTCTGCCTGCAGTAGAGGCTTTTCTGGAAGTCAGCTCTATGTGGGCTTTCCAGCAGAGATTTGGGGTGAATAGCACACCTAAATAAGAGAAACTATCCCACTCTAACAAATCTCAGTTTTGGTCTGCCCCGGTTCACATTATAGAACATCATTACTTTTGACTTGACTTTGTTAAAAATGTGATGATTGCGGGAACAATAAGAGGAGACTGCTGGTAGCTGAGCTCTAAGGGTATTGGGAGTCCTGGCAAGAAGGCAGAGTGATCGGCATATAGAAGTGTCAGCACAGACCTCCCCTATTCTCGAGAGGGAGAGAAGCTTGTCTGATAAGGTACAGGGCTGTGCGAAGTTGGCATGGTCGAGCAGAGCCCACTGACGCCGAACCCAGCGAGCGAAAGGGGAACGAGTCCTCCGCTCGTACCACAAAAAACCAAAGAGAGATGAACAAGGTGGTTAGCGAGGAAACACTCCCGCTGGTGTACCAGAGGTGACGCTGAGGAGAGCCAGAGAACGCAAAAGTCAGCGGACTGGAGCCACCTCGGTAATTCTGCTGTAGAGAAGGTGTACGGGTTCCTGGTAGTATAGGGCAGCACAAAGACCAGTCCCAGTCGAGGGGAGGAATAACAAAGAGCAAAAAAATGTAGGAGGGGAAACCTGGCCCAGAAGGGGAACCAGACATATATAATAAGAGCCATTACGGGAACCCTGAAAACCTGAGCCTTAGAATCAGCCAAAAGTCAAAGGCCCAAGCAGAAAACAGGTTAAAGATACCCCAGCAGGAGAAGTGCATATCTCTATGGATTGAATGAGAATCTGTGAACAAGCGAGTCAAGGGAGGCAGGAGGGCCCTTTAAACCAAAGCAAGAATCAGCCCAAGGTGTCAGCAGTGTCAGCAAGAGTGGACTCTTGTGGGGAGAAACCCACGTAGTTGGTGGAGGAAGATTAAGGAAATAGCCCTTCATCTACTATCTTTGAGAGAATTGACTTTCTTTGGAACTTGAGAATTCCGGATATTTATATCTGAGGAAAATAAAAACCCTTTCTTTATTTGATGAACTGTGACAAGATCGACATGAACAGATAAACTTAAGAAAACCTATCCCCTAATAAAGAAACGTAAGACTAGAAGTGATTTCTGGAACCTCTAGAAGCAGACAGAGTTCAGAACACTGGAGCAACCTATATGGCCCATTTTCCCTTTTTGGTTATTTTTTTCTAAGTGGTAGGGCCAGTTTAGAACTTAGGATTTGGACAGAGGACAATCTTTATTTTGTTCAACTTATATCGACGAGTAACCTTAATGTATTTTGGTAGGTTGGCAACTTCCCTAGTAGCAGTAGGTTGAGTGGGGCATTTTCTCCAAGTTAAATAAAAGCCTTGTAAACCAAATATGCCTTCTGGTGCGAGTCTTTCTTCTATTTCACCACAAATCCTTACATTTCTATGGACCGAAGATCAGTGCAGAGTAATGATTTACTTTAAAGTCCCCCAACAGATCACATGTACCAGCTATGAATTCAGTCTTAAGTGTAAAACCCCAGGGCCCTAAGGAGGACACATGAGAAATGTCCAGGTTCTGTTAAGTACGCTTTTTAGTCACTTCAGGTGGATTTGAAACGTTTGCAAAAGAATCCCCATAGGAATTTATAAGATAAAGTCCATAGGAAAGCCACGGTTAGGAGTTAAAGCCACCAGTCACATGCTCTCTCCAACGATGCAGCTAAAGAAGCAACCAACCACAGGTAACAACACAGGTGACCCCTTGAAGAGCTCCAGTTCTAGGTTTGTGACCCAGACAGATAGAGAAGGATAACTGGCAAGCATGATTCAGCCAATAGAAGTCAATGGAGATTTGTGGTAAAAAGGGGGTCTGCAACACCCCACTACGTCAGAATCCAGGGGACCCTGGACAACAAAGCCAATGAATAAAACAAGACACCAGGAACTGAGGACAAACACTTACCCTACCACTTACTAAGGATTTTGTTTGAAAACGCTGCGAGAACCTGGTAAATAAAGGGCTTCTATTAGATGGTTGGGACAAGGACCCAGTATCAAGAAATTTGAAACTCGGATCAGCAATGATCGAGATGGAAAGAAGAATGAACTGTGCTCCCAGGACGGCGCCACACCACTCAAATGCAGCAGCAGTAACAGGCAAGGCACCAGGAAGATAGAGGAACCCAACCCAGGGGATTGGGGCAGTTGGAAGGGCAAGACAGGCAGCCAGCCAACAAGAACAGTCCCACAACAGGAGCAACAGATGGAGGCAACCTAGGACAGCCCAAGATGGAGCCGACATGAAGTAGTGGTAAACCACCAGTCTTCTAGTACAGGGAGGTACCTCAAAGCTCTTGTTCCAGGAGCTACTCATCGGGGGTGGGAGGGACGCTAAACACCATTTGACTGTTCCTAGATATTTTGCTAAAAAAGCAAACACAACAAGAGGGCCTTCTGGGGAAGTTGCAGACAAAACCCAACAGGCAGGCCAGTGGATCCAATAGTATATTCTCATTGGTAATCTCCGTAACCATAGTCACAACCTCAACCCAAAATTAGGCCGTCTTAGTGCAGAGCAATGCCATATGCATAAAATGTGCTTCATGCATGTTACAGCAGGGGCCCACCTCTGAGTCAGAGGGGTTGAACAGATTCATTTTTATGCAAGTATAGTACATGTTAGGACTGATTTTCTATACTCTGGTCTGTTGGAGAGATGCATAGAAGGCCAACCTAGTTTAGTGACAGGGACAGCTCTGGGAGCTGTAGCAAAATCAGTTCAAGGTAGGTGGACGAGTGGTCAGGCTAAGTCTCAAGAGATGGTGAGCTTGTAAAGGGTCTTCAATGAGCACATCCAGGAAAAGATCAGGGAACACACTTAGACAATCAGTTATACAAATACTTATTAATGGCCATATTACACTATGAAAAATGACTAATAGCATGTAATAATATCGCACAACACTAAATAAAAGATGCATATACATATAATCAGTGGAGTAAGGCAAAATACATAACAAACCCCCTGAAAGGAAGGCGAGTAGTAGTATGCAGCACTACAGATCCACAGAAATACAAAACTAACTTTAGAAGTCCATCCCTAAAATGTATGGGGCATTGTGCCCAAAAGTTCAACATGGGAAAACAAATCGCATAGAGCTTCTGGGGTCCAATGGTGAGTTCCAAGTGGTAGAGGACAAGTTATTCTAACTAACTATTCTAAGTGTCCCTAATGTTCGGAGTGCTTGCGCGAACAGACAAAGGAAAAGCCAAGCTAGTAAAAGTTTCTAAAAATTACCAAACTTGTAAAAGGGAAAACAGGGGTTCAGGTAAGTATCGTTACAATTCATCCCCGTACTCCGATTCATTTTAGGACTTGGCAGGTTTTCTGAAGAGGGTCTGAGGTCTCTTTTTCTCACTGTCAGCTTCGGCCCTTGATGCCCAAGGGTTGCAGGTTCGAGCACTTCTACGGTCGCCGACAAATGCTAGCGCAGGGTCTTCAGGTTGGAGAATGCAGAAGAACTCGATGCAGGGCCCCTCTCAGCGCAGGACTGGACTGGATGCAGGAAAGGTGTTGCGGACGACGATGCACGGCGACGGAGGAGCACACACTTGCTGTGATCATACTTCAGCTCTTATCTCGGGTCCCATTGAGGCTAGAACCAGGCAACTTGGCAGAGGTCTGCACAAACTAGCAATCTCTCAAGTTCCAGGCCTCCATGTGGAACAGCTACGTCTGCAGCACAGTAGCCCAAACTCAGAGCTGGAAAGCCACTGGGCAGTCTAAGAGCACTTCCGAAAGGCTCCTCATCACAGGACTCCAAACTGACGTTGAGAATGGATGTTCCCTCCACTTCAAGGGTCACAGCTCCTACGCAAGACTGAAGATCACCTACAAGACAGGGCTCGTCCAGGACAGCAGCAGAAGTTGGTCACCAGGCCTTCTTCCAACAGGTCCACGGTCTACTTGCGAGTCTTGCAGCTGGACAGGATACTCGGCTCCTTTGTTTTTTTCCAGGATCACCCTAGAGAGGGTGCAGAGATTCTCTTCTTATCCAAAAAGCCAGGTAGAGCTGAAACTCCCACCAGCCAATCAATGATTGGGCCCACACACACACACACACCCCTGCACTGGTCCCATCAGTACCACTGGTGGCACAACTCATGAATACGATTTAGACATACTCAAACCAATTGGTGGAGTGGGACCAGACAGTCCCAACCAACTTCCTGGCAGGAAACACATGTGGCCCTGCAGTGCCACGAAAATTCTCGCTTTCCTGGGCACTGGAAGTCCATATGAGGATTTTCTTGGCCTCACAGGTCAGGAAGAAGGGTTAGCAACAAGATGGCCAAGGGACAAACGAAAAACCTTGTGGCATGGCCATGTTTGGACACTAGCCAAAGCAGATAGTCAAACGCAATAAATAGCGAGAAGTAACTGCTGCCACCAGCGTGTCCTTTGGGCACACCTAGAGTAACCAAAAATCCTCATTGTGTTAGTCCAAGACTCAACAAAACGTGTACCCCATTTACTGCATTGTAAGATGCCGTGTACAATGATAAAAAAATACCAAAGTGATAACAAGTTACCAAAAGTGGCAACAAAGTAACAAGACAAAGGGAAACAAGGTTTCCCAGTACCAACAGTCTGAAGGACATGTCAGTTTCCCCATGACAAATAAGCAAAAGCCAGTGTAGTGAAGCTGAAGGATTCATCACTGCACTGCAAAAAGAGCAGGTCAGATTAAAAAATAAAAGCAGGTGGTTTGGGGTCCATAAAAATGGAAGGAAAGGTGATGTAAAGAGAAATCTTTCCTAACAGAACATATTTTTCACAAAATTAAACTGCAATAGCCTAGGTTTAAAATTCATTGATACCTTTTGTGGTAGGTCAGAAAGAGACAGACAGACCAATAGGTGCCATTTTCAAAAGGTTTCCGGGAAAATAAGAAAGAAAATGCGCAATTTTCCTTGTCCTAAGGTTTTCCCTACCTAACAAAACTAAACTAGGGTGCTCGTCGTCAATGGTGAAGTTCAAAGTAAAAGTCTGTCCTCTGTCGAAACTTAAGCTGGTCTGACCATACCATTAATACTGAACAACTAAAGACCAGAAGAATGACTCCCTTCTCCTGGATTTCTTTTCAGCAAAGTTCTCCACTATACAGATCTTCAGATAAGGACATATTACAAGAGATAGCAAGACACTACGTTCTTTAATGGGACTTTTCCAAGCCTTTGAATTTTGATTTCCTTGGCTCTTCCAATTCCTCTCAAGACTTCCTCGGATTCTTGACTGAGTCTCTGAATATATGTTGGACTTTACAACCCTTCTTTCTTCCATAAAACAAACCAATCTGTTCTCGGAACACTCCTCTTTCCAACTGTTATTTATTTTCTCACTGAAACAAGAAGGCGGAGTCGTTAACTATTGCTCTTCTTGTGATCTTGCCATTCACTGGGACGAGTATGTTAAGCCCCTCAGTGATTTTCACTATTCTTATAATCTTGCAATTCACTGGGATGAGTATGTTGAGTCCCTGAGTGATTGCCACTGTTCTTATAACCTTGCCATTCACTAGGACGGTGTAACGCTCACCTGATTCCCGTAGAGGCGCCGGTCTTGACTGGGCGTATACCGTATCTTCAAAGGTGATGTGTAACACACGGCTGGCTCTTTGGACTGGACCTCTGTGCACTGTATGTCTGACTCGAAGGGTAAGATGTCTGCAGATAGAAAATATGGGATTAAGGAACTGGGTTATTGAATGTCTCTCTCTTCTTCCCTTTCTCTTCTCCTGTAGAACCCCAAAGGTTAACGCTCTCACCTTAGGTAAGTGAACGCCGTGCTCTCCATCTGCCTCGGGGCAGGGTGCTGTAACCAGTTTCTTCACTGGATAAGGGGAGCAGGCCTCTTGACTTCAGAGGACTGCTGTCCGTCGTTTACTGCACGAACGGTAAGTTTCGAGTAATTCTAATGTCTTTAAAGTCTTTAGTAATGATGTTTCTTGTTTTGCAGGGTTCCGGCGATGGCGGATGACGGGCTGAAGTGAGTTGAAGATGGAGCCCGTGTGATGAATAGAAGCGCCTGGAAGCACGTAAGTAAGCGCTTGTTGCCTGCTTCACGATGCGCTCTAACTGTCTTTTTATTTTGCAGGTACAAGTTCGGAGCGGCTGCAGGGTGCCGGAATACCCACTGGGTTAGATGTGGAAAGGAGTAATGGCACGTGAGTATTAAAGTTCCCCAATGTCTTTAAACGCACCTTGTTTTGTCTTTCAGATGCGGGATGCAGCGCAGAAGGCCTCCGGAGCTTGCGAAGAGTTGGTAAGCTTTTGTCTTTCAGATGCCGGAATGCAGTGTGAAGACCTCCGGAGCGCACGAAGAGTAGGTAAGCCTTTGTCTTTCAGATGCCGGAATGCAGCGCGAGGCGTTGGTGACAGCCGATGGACCAGGTAAGTGAAGAGCTGTCACTGAAGACCGTAATGCTAACCTGTTCTTTCTTGTCTTTATAGGTGTTGCTGAAGACTGGATTCAGGATGGTAAGCCTTTTTCCTTAGGCCCAGGATCAGATGCAGAAGACACGATGAGCGTTCTGCTGCAGAGGATGCAGAATAACGCAAAGCAAGATTCATCCATCGGGTGTGGTTTAAATAGCCTTCTGTAGTGCTTAGGTGTCTCCTTCCACAGCCACGCCTAGGTAAGAAAAGAGTTCCTGCTTTCCAGAAGAGTTCCAGTGTTCTGAATCTAGGGAGTGGCTCCTGCCCCACCCAACAGGAAAAGTAGTTCCAAACAGAAGAGGATCAGAGGCTCAACTGGCAGGCAAGTAAGCAGCATGGTCTGCTGCAGGTAAGTCCACCCAAGCATTATGAGCCCGGCGCTTCCAGCGCTGGGACTGGGCATATTTATGAGCCTGGTGCCACTGGCGCCAGGACTGGGTCCAAAAGGTCCCAATTGGGACTGGTTGGCACTCGGAACCTGGGTTATGGATCTGCTTCCAAGGGAGTTGGGAAAACCCTGACCTTTTGGAAGCAGAGATCATGACAGACGGCTCCCTTCTTCTGGACAACGGATCATTGTTCCAATTGGCAGGTGGGAACTTCGCCTAAGAGAATGACTCCCTTCTCATTGTCTCAATTCCTTTACGAGATACACCACAAAGTTCCAGCTTGTGGTGCTGTAAGGTTCTCATTTCAAACTCAAACATCATTCCTTATTGCCCATAGTTTTCTAAACTATTGGGCTCCTGGAGAATGCCTCCCTTCTCCAGGTGTCTTATTCTCAGTACTTGCACAGTGCCAGGGGGAATGACTCCCTACCCCGGCCCTTCCTTAGCTTTGTTTCACAGTACATAACACCCAGGGGTATGGCTTCCTTCCCCTGATCTCTCTCTGCTTGCAGTTTCACCATAGTAGGGGCAATGTCTTCCTTCCCTTGGCCCTTCTCACTCTCTTTACCACAGTTCACGAAGGCTGGGGGAATGACTCCCTTCCCCAGGCCCTTCTCAGTCTCTCCACCAAAGTTTCACAATGCCAGGGGGAATGGCTCCCTTCCCCTGGCTTCCTTTCACCTTGTTTTACTGGTTTGTAGGTGTAGGTCCCAGACCCGTAGGATTCTGCTGCTTTCCCATGACCGAGCTGGTTAACTTTCCTGCCAGTACTGGGCCGAAGAAGAACGTTTGTGATGCTCTTTTCAATTTAGTGCAGGTCCCAGACTCATGCTTCTCTGCTCAGACAGTCATCGTCTAGAGGTGTGCTCCAGTAGCCTTCCGGGCCGTACGACCTCGGCGAATGGCGAGTGAGCTTCCCAGCAGGTCAGTAAGCGTCCCAGATGCTGCCTTCGAGTCCCTTTGCTTTCCGGCTCTCACGATCCCGGCTCCTTCAGGAATGACTACTCTCTGGGGTTTTCCAGGGAGGGTCGAACACTGTTTCAAGTCCCAGCTCACTTTTTATGCTCATACAGTGTCCACATTGACTGGCACGCTTACTTTGGTTCTGCGGAGCATACCTCATTGCTCTACATTTCTTTGTCCCAGTATTGACATGATCAATCTCTACGGGTTAGTTGGATTCTTCCTCGTCCCAGTCTTCCAGCGTACTTCAGGTGAGTAGTCCCTATTCTTCTTCGTCTCAGTATTTCTCATGAGGGTTGTGTTATCTACCCTACACAAATACATGGACGTGTGCGGAACTAGTGTGTCCTGCATAGGGTAGGAATGAGGGAGATTGTGGTGCAGTGCAAGACATACCACGTTCTCCCTGGATAGTCGTCCCTGGTCCCACAAGGGGGATTCCTCCCCATGAGATCCACCCGGTGAGTACCACCCCCAGGGGGACTATCGGGTAGCGGCCTCACCTCCTTGGCCTCATAGGAAGGAGCACCCCCCCAGGGGATAAGTGATGACATCCAAGGATTTGTCACAGTTTTTGTCTCCTTGATTGACAGACAGGTATACTTTATCACTCCTATGTTCTTACTCTTCACAGTACCATGCTGATACTTATCTTATGTCGTTACATTACAAAAACAGATGTAAGAGGAGTCTAGTTGTCTGTCAACTGATATGCTTGTACTGGATGTTTGAGGATAGTGACAATAGAGTTCCTCATTGGAAAGGGAGTCCTTGTCCCCATGTCAGGATCCCACGGTACATTGCCAGGTTTCCATACATTGGTACACACTTAAAACACTCATTTAAGTCTTCATGTAAGGGTAAACGATTTAAACACTTAAATTTGAGGTGCAGGAGGGGTGAGCAGTAGGAGGATTCAGTAATGTATGGATGCTGGTTGGTGATTGGAATTATGAAGTGTTCCTTAACTGGGTTTTTCAGGAGGTCTTTGTTTCCCCAGGGCAAGACAGTGGTTCAACAACGCAGCAGTGATTGGAGGAGCCAGATTGTGAGGTAGTTTGGAATTTCCACTGGGAGTTCTAAACTACCTTTCATTCTATTTTCTCAAGAGGCAGGTCGCAGTAATTTTAGCTCTGTAAATAAGTTTAGAAGTCACTTAGGAAGTCACTGTTCTTAGGAACGTTTGAAGTTAAGAATCTACAGAAAAACTTCAGTGAAACTGGAGACTTATTTGAAGCTGAAGAAGGAACAGATGAAGCAAGCCAAGTTTCATCTTTTAAGTACTACAGTTTATTAAGTTAAATACAGTTCTGATTGGTTTCTATGAAAACAATATCAATTGAATTGAACTGTCTAATGAGAGATCTTTGTGTGCAAAATCAATTAATGAGAAGTTTGGTTGAAGCAGTTAAGCGATTGGCAACAGTGCGCGTGTATGTAAGGAACTGTGAATTTGTTGCGCACTGCGTGCGAGGCGCGAGTTAATGTATTAACAGACGCGCAGAGATTGGTTTGTGTAAATATACTTTAGTTTAGCACTAACCACATTTGATCTAACAAGTAAATAAGTTTCGGTCGTACTCGCTTTGTTCGTGCAACATTAAAGAAAAGGACCCTCGGACGTAACAAACGTACTATGCGTGTGTCGGGTCTTCGTTGAATATTCAAATCAGAGTTCAACAGTGTTTTCCCTCGGCGTGTCACGGGCAGTCGAAACAGCGAAGTCTACAGAGAGTTGCGCAGAGAAACAGTCAAGTGGAGCAGCTGTTGAGAGAGATTCGATGACGAATATTTAAAGTAAGCAACAGGCTAATCCTCAGAGAGTGATGAAGACAAAAACAGCTGCACAAGTCAATTACAATACGTATGGATAAAAGAATGAGTAGTCTATGGACTTATTTAAGAAGCATTAACAGTTTCTTTAAGTAACGCAAGAACAGTTGAAAATAGAGTATTTTCTTCAGACAATATGAGAGTGAGACTGATTTGAAATAAGTCTGAGTAAAAAGTCCCAGGAAAGACTTTGTTGTGAAAGTATTCAAAGGAAGAAACTAAAGACTTTCAGATATTGCTGTAACAATTAAGTCAAGCCAATTAGCAACTGGAGCATAGGCACCAGGTACTAAGGAAGGAGGGTGGCAAGATATAGTCAATCTTTTAAAGAAGAATTTAGCTGGTAGTAACCTGTATATCATTATCTTTTAGATCACTATAGACACTTGGGTATCCAATCCAGTTCCTGAGGGTGTCTGAGGGTGCCATTGAAGATCTGTGTTTATTTTCTACATTCCCTTTTCCCCTAGAGTTTGCCAGCTAGGTAGTTATATCTACTTCGAGATGGCTGGGCAGGCAAACTAGGGGGGTCTGGTGGGCCAGCATCACTCCTGCAGGAAGTTTCAACTGGACCTGACACCCCAAGAGGGGAGTCTCTCCCCGTGAGGTCCTGTTTACAGCCAACCCCTAGGGGAAGGGGCTCCCCCCTTGGGGGAAGTGATTGAATCCCTTCATTTGTCACACTTTCTAGTTTGTGCGCACACATATTGCCAGGCTGAGTCATCAACTGAGTGTCCCAATGCAACCTACCATCAACGCAAACACCCACTTTCATTTAGCTCAACTATGAACATGGTTTGTCTATTCCTTCACCATTTTGTAAAGTGTGGTGATCACACTTCATTGTGGTCCTGTCATGGTTAAATAGGCGTTTCACTTGTGCAGAGCATACAGCGTGGAACAGTACCACAACACTATATGACTTATCAGCGCTATTATATAGGCCTCCATAGCTGGTACTGCTACCTCCTTCCCCCAGCCCCTGCACCTTCATACAGTAATATCAGTACTTCACAGGAGCGCGTAACCCATTTACCCACCCAAATATAAAAGTTTTCATATTACGAGGAAATAAATGTGGGTATCTGACCAGGTACATTAAGAAACAAATATAATAGTTTAGGTAGAAGTACAATCTTAATGAGGTAAATCCTAGCTAGAATGGATAAATCGTAGCCTAATCCATTTGCCAATCTTCTGTTCAGAGGATGTAATATCGACAAAGTTATCAATGTATCATTTGTGAACTTCACCAGGCATCATCACTCCTAAATGTCTACCACACCCAGGCATCATGTAAAACCCCAAGTTCCCTGTGTGGTGAGTATTGGTTTTAAGTGGTAATAGTTCAGATTCAGTCCAGTTTATCCTGAGGCCTGAATATTTACTAAATGTGATTATTGCCTCGACTATCGGTTGTATACCGATACCAGGGTTTCCAACATATAATAAATCATTCACATAGAGCAGAATTAGGATTTTATGTGTGCTGAATTGAAAGGGTTTATTTATATGTTCAGGCCTCAAAATAGCAGACAAAGTCTTCATTGCCAGCGTGAAAAAAAGCGGGGATAGAGAGCTTCCTTGTTGAGCACCTCTATGCAACTCAGAGAAGTAGACTATTGAAAAACATTCTTGCCAGAGGGCTAGTATGCAGAAGGTTAACGAAACAAAATAATATTCCCAATCCCCATGCATTGTAGAACCATGAACAAGAGGTTACAACTCAGTGAATTAAAGCCTTAAAACAGCCACGCTTGCAGCCCAGGATCGATTTGTGACAGTATGGCAAATAAGCGCTTAAGATTAAACTGGGATGATCTTCCGAGAATAAATCCGAATTGATCCGGGTGCACCAACTTCTTCATTAGCAGCGCCATGCCAGCCTACGGGCAAATATCTTGGCCAATACCTTATTGTGCACGATCAGTAAAGAATGAGTACGAGGAGCTTTGTGTTTTAGCCTTACCAGGCTTTAGAAAAAGAAAAATAGACGCTTCCTTTATAGATTAAGGCAACATACCATGACCTGATGCCTCCAGATGCATTGGATATGATATATGATGTGGCATGTATAACACGCCTGTACACAAGTGTTTCTAGGCGCGGCAAGGAGGGGGGAACAAAGGGAGGACAAAATAACAATGTTAGGCTTTGTGTCATTCAGATTGCGTAAGTGCAGGGAAGAGGGAAGAGGGAAGTGGAGAAGTGCCGGGGGGCAGGGGAACCAGGAAGTGCAGTTAACTCAAGTGCAGCCAGCGAGGACTATAGTGTTGCAGATACAGACCCTTAAGTGCTTGGGAGCCCGGAGGAAATGTGAGGGCAACTGGCCACGCAGGAGCCTGGGCCAGAGTTCAGCGGGTGACCAGTGTGCGGAGCAGTCAGGTGCATCAGCAGGGGAGAGGAAGGGAGAAAGCAGAAGCGAAAAGGAAGGTCTTGAGTTGCTTCCGGAACTGGAGGTGGTTCTGCTCAAGTTTGAGAGAGGAAGGAGGCTGTTCCTTAGAAAGCCCCCAGCTGAGGAGATAGATCTGCCCCAACTCTCAGCTTGGAGAAGTGTGTGACCCTCAGAGAGTTGGAGGTGGATGAGCAGAGAGCTCGAGAAGGAAGATGTTTTGGAAAAGAAAGTTGAAGGTAGAGCGGCCCCAGGCCACAGAAAGACTTGTGGACGATGCAGAGGATCTTGATCTTGAACACAGTTCACAAAGGTCCCCCTCTGCCGGGCTCAGACCTTCCACTACACAGTTCAAGAAGGTCCCCCTCTGCCGGGCTCAGACCTTACAGGACAAAGTTCACGAAGGTCCCCCTCTGTGGACCTCTCACATCACAGTTCAACACAAACTTGCAAGGGGCTCCCTTCCACAAGTTTATTGTACTTCGGGTCTCCCTCAATCGGGCTTGGACCCCTTTTGAAGACTTTCGAATGTGCGTGGCGCTTTTACCAGACCACTGTAGAAGAATTTCAACTCAAAGTTCACAGTTACTTGCACTTAACTTGCTTTTGCTGTCTGTTTGCTTTGTAACTTCAAAAAATGTACCTTTCACTGAGACTTTCGAATGGGCTGCTTCCTTTTGTCGGACCACTCCGTTACTTAGTATCGCTGATCTCACAGCTGCTTTTTACTTCAAAGTTAATTCACAGGTCTGCCTTTCTTCGCGCCTCTTCCACACGCGTGCAGATTTCACTTGTGATGTGCTGTTGCTACTTCATTTGCTTTAACACACACCGGTCTCTCAGGTCGCCTGCCAACTCACCAGCTGTGTACGCTTCTTTCTTGTTTTGCTATTTTCAATTCAAGAGTCAAGGTTAATACCACAAGCTTGGCCTCTCCTCCCCAACTCTGCCATTCACCTGGCAGGGACAAGGGCGTCCTTAGAACCCAATGCAATCTTCACTTATGGGATCTGGCCTTCTCCACGTGTCTTTCGCGGTCTGTCCGCGGCAACAACCTCCAGTAAGGAACCCTTGGGGTTTTCGGCCTACTGCTCTCGTCCCTTGGTCTGTTGCTATGCGCCAGCAGGTGTGCGCTCATCCCGGAAGTTCTGCTCATGGTCGTGTTCTGCCTTGCTCAGAGTGTGTCTTTAAGTGTTGCTTTTTACCCGTGTGAGGACAGCGAACTGGTATCAGGTGTATACACTTAGTGTAAAGTACCTGACTTTTCCTGACCAGTTTAACGGGACATGACCAATACGATGTGAGAGAGTTAGTCTGGTTGCTCTCAGTTATCCTGTTCACCAGCCCAGTATTTCTGAAAAAAAGGGAGGCGGGGAGTTGGGCCTTTGGAAAATCCTATAAAACAGGATGGGGTAATGAACAAAAAAGGGGGAATACCGCGTCTCGGCATCGGCTGCCTCATCCCCACTCCCCGAAGACCCCTCACCCAGGTGATCATCACGCACTGGTCCACCCCCAGGTTCTGGATCCAAAGGCGATGGCCGTGCCCTGACCACCTGAGAGAGAGATCCCCGGGGACTAGCGGGTGAGACACCCTCTGGTTTCTCACAGTGGTATATGCTGACACTAAGCCTGCATACCATTTACCATGACATTTCAGACTTGTGCTGGCCCAATTGTGGTCCAAAGGGGGATCTGGCTCACCTGTGGAATTACCCAACAATACACAATTATTGGAAAGGGATCCTAGTGTAAATAAAAGATCTCAGGCCAAACCATTAGATTGAACTCATTTATCGTAATGTTGGGGGGGATCTACCCGAAGAGGACTCCTTTCCCATTTCAGGCCCCAGAGCAGACTTGAAATCCCATTTATTTATGGCTGCTAGAATAACACAAGCTCGATTTTAGAAGACATAAGAAGACCCCCATAATGCCATATTGGTGGATTAAGGTGCGGGAGACAATAGTCATGGAAAGAAAAACAGCACCAAATGTATCTGCATATGGGCACCTTGCCGGGACTACATGAAATATAAAGAGCCCATAGCCTCTGAAAAAGGTAGAGACAGAAAAAAGTTGGTGTTTACACACCTAACATACAAGCCCACTCTCACAGAGCGTAGTGAGATTGCAACCAAACGCTGGAGACTCAACAGCAATTTTTTCTCTTTTGGTTACTCTCCATTTCCGCTTTGGCCCCGATTGGTGGGCTACTTGCCTCAAATCGTTCTGGGATTGGGAATCCTAAGAAGTGAATGATGATTTCTAGGGCTATTGTTTGTGATGGATTTGGGGGAGGGGTGGGATTTATGAAAAAAGGGGGAAAAGGGATCTTGGCAGGAAAATTCCAACTGACAGTCAATTCTAATTTGTGCACTATTGTTTTTTCTGATGATCCAATAAAATACAGTTTGGAAAGAACAGCTTTAAAATTAATTTAATTTTATCAATTTTTAATTTATTAAATTATTAAATTAAATCAAAAGATTGACTTTTTTTCACCTTCACATGGTCACATAAAAATGTTCCAGGATTAAAAGAGAATCCTTGAATTTTCTATTTCTGGAATTGAAAACGGCTTTCAAATTGGTGGATAGATTACATTGGTCGGATGGTCTGAGATCATTGACGATCTCCACAGACCGTTGGGCTGCGATTATAAATCTCCATTTTCACAACTATGGTGTGGTTAGGTGGGGTCAAGCGGGAGTGGTAACGAATCCATTCCCAGTAGAAGTAGGGGGTATGCCAATGTTGCTTTCTTGGCTCTTCTATTTTTTTTATTTTATATAAATGACTTGGCCAAAGAATAGGTACCCTAGAGGACTACACACCCAGCTTGAATGGGGTGAAATATAGCATACTGCTGTTCGCAAAGGATGCTGTTGTCAGATCAAAAAAACAAATGGGCCTAAAAACCAGCTTGAGGCGATTCAGAAATTCTACAAAGAGCACTGCCTTGTCAAACACCACAGAAACAGTAGCTATGGTATTCCACCCAAACAGGAAAATAACCCTTCACCTCCAAATTGAGGGAGCGAAGATAAATCCAGTTGAATATTTCAACTATTTAAGAGCTAGATTTAACAGCAAAGGCCCTTCAGCCCCACAAATCACTAAGTATGAGCTAAATATTAAATATATGGTGGCCATCTATACATTCTTCGGGAAATGTCGTGCTTTCCACAACACAAGTTTATAGAGCACAAACAAGGTCTATGCCCCATACCTGGACTCAAGGCCGAGGTAATTTCTTGACACACCACCTCAGACTCTCAAAGTGTATCCTGAACACTTCGATTTGCCTAGGTACAGGTCTCAGGGCATTAGGCTACAAGGTTAATCTACATTGGTTATTGTTTTGGTTGAAATGTAATAGCCCTCAGTTACTTAGATCCAAATAAGCAATGGTGGATGCTATTGCTTCCGCAAGCGCTCTACTTGGCCTTGCTATAGGTTTATTTTTAAAATGCTGCTTCTAATATATTGGAGCACTCCCTTCAATGCTAAATTCTATTACCATTAAGGGGTCTTGTGATGAATGGGTTATGTGCAATAAGGTGGTAAATGCTCAAGGGCATCCACGTATCAACTACATTCGCACCAAGGATACACTACATTCAGAAAAGTATTTACACATCATAACGCCTTCTGCTTTTAACATTTTACAGGTGAAATTCTGCCTAAATATCCGATACTCGACTTGACATCTAGTTGGGGGAAGAGGACAAACAGATATGTGTGTGTATATTGCAAAACAGTTAGAGAAGATGACATGCATTTTCTGCTGGTTCGTCCTCTTTATTCCATCAGACAGCAGTGGTTGCTTCCCCGTCTGAAAGCACAGAACATCACTCAGAGCTTTAGCCTGTACAACAAATTGTAATGGGACAATTGTATGTGCAGCTTTAAATGTTATGTGAAACCAAGGTGAAACTAGTTAAAAACTAGTTAAAATATGCCAATAAGCATAAGTATCATAGAGTGATTTATTTACTCAAAATTAGGATCCCCTTGATACACAGGACACTATGGATTTTTTTTTAAAACTGTTTTTATTGGTTTTTACAACAAACAAAACTTAACCGTCACACCCGACGTTTTCAGTTACAAGCTTCTTGGCATGCATTCACGTGTTTTACTGTCTTCCCCCCTCCCTCCTCTTTTAACTCGAGCTTCCCCTTCAGTTCTGCAAACTTCCCTCCTTTAGGCGTTAGTCCCCTTCTCCATTCTCGGACGTGTCACATTCACTGGAATTGACATGGGAGGATCCTGACAGTGTGGCTACCATTTGTCTCCATGCTATCAGAGGTCCCACTTCATCATCCTCCCCTCTGTTGGCTGCCTCATACCATACTACTGTCTCAGCATCTGCCCATTTCAACAGATCGCTCCAACATACCTCTAATCTAAGTCTATGGGCTGCTTTCCAGCCCATGGCTATCCTCCTTTTGGCCAGGATATAGGCCAAGTCCATAAGTTTGCATACGTGTTTCAGGTTGCGTGGTCTGAATCCCCTGATCATGCATGGCCACACGGATTCCACATCTAGCTTGATTCCCTTCTCAGATAGTCTTAGCTTGATTTCACCCCAGAATTTCCCCATCTCCGGGCAAGCCCAGAACATATGGATCATCCCGGCATCCAACTCCCTGCACTTGGGGCATTTTTGTGCTACTGTACTCCCAATTTGGCTATCTTTTGGGGGGGTCATATAAGCCTTGTGGGTAACATAACTGAATCTGCTGCAGCCTCGCATTTCTGGATACCTTTTTATGATATCTCTCGGCTCTTTCCCACTGCCCGTCTTGCATGGATATTCCTGCTTCCTCCTCCCAGTCCTGTCTCAATTGAAGCAGCTCCTTACCCACTCTGGACATCACCAGTTCATAAATCCGGGATACTTCATGCCCTCCCTCCGAGATATCATACATCGTTTCTATGGCTGTGTCAGGTTGTTCTGCTAGTGCTATTTCGGACCACGCTTCCTTCACCCGTATTCTGGTATGTGTGATATATTGCCCCGTGTGTATCCCAGTTCCATCCACTATCGTTTGGAAATCCAGTGCCTTCCCTTCTTGCCATATGTCTCCCAGGGTCGTTAGGCCTACCGGCTCCCAGTGTTTGCGGATCCCTTTCCTCAGTTGCTCATCCGCCCTGCTCAGCACCAGAAGTGGTGCATGCGGGGAGCATGGGGTCGGGTTTCCTATAACTCGGCACGCTTTGCACCATGTCTTCCAGCCCAATTCCAGCAACCTCGATCGCCCCTGCATCTCTAGTTTGGGAAGCCATATCAGTTCTTTTAGGAAGTAAGGGTCGCATTCGCTTCTCAACAATCTAGATTCTGCTGTCTTATCTTCCGACAGCCACCTAGCAATAAATTGTAACTGCCCTACCAAGTGGTATATTTCAAAGTTCGGCAGGTTTTTGCCACCTCTGTCATATGTATTCTGTAATTTCCATAGGGCCACCCTATTTCTGGAGTTGTGCCACAAAAGACCTCTGCATAGACTCTGGAGTTTAGTAAAAAGGCGTTTGGGCAACATGTGTGGGATATTTACGAAAAAGTGTAGTAGCCTAGGCAGGACCACCATCTTGAGCAAGGCCGCCCTTCCCACCATAGACAGTGGGAGCTTTGCCCAGAACCCCATGCTGTTCTTGATGCCTTCCACTGCCCTTTCCGTGTTATGTTTATGCTCGTCTACAATCGAGTGATATATGTTTATTCCCAGGCATCTGAATGTTCTAGTCTGCCAGGCTATCCGCAAGACAGGTAAGTACTCCTGCTGGGCTCCTCTGTACCTCCCCAAGGGAACATGCATGATTTTTTGGGGTTCACCGCTATGCTCGAGAGAGAGTTGCGTAGCACTCCATCACCTCCAAGATGTATTGTAAGTTTTCCTCTGGGTATCTCAAGTATAACAGCATATCATCTGCATACAATGATATCAAGTGCGGTCCCCCCTGGTTTGTACCCCTATTTCTTTGTACTGCTGTCTCAGGCAGATTGCTTGTACAGGAGACTATGGATGGCCTGTCCATAGCACATTTTATATTTTTTATATCTCTGCAATTCTACTGAGATATGCTTATTGTTGTTGTTTTATATTAACTATGACGTTATGTTTTTTATAATTTAATTTTTGTTTAACCGAGATGACTGCTGAATGAATTGTTTTCTTGTTTTTTATCGACTAAATGTTTGAAATAAACAAGTTTGATGTTGAACTCAGAGAGGGTAGAGGCACTGCAGGTCAAATGGAGTTTATCACAATTGTAGTGGTGATGCCAGGCCACACTGCAAGGTGTCCATGGTTGAGGGCTGGTTAAATGCTCAGTGGCCCCACGATTAGCACAAAACACGTCAGCATCGGTTGTTTCAATAACGTATTCTGCATCCATGCCTTGGCTAGACCAACACATGACGAACGTATCCCTAGTTTCTTTTCTCCAATTGGCGTGATAGTGCGATATTTGGGGTAGTCTTATGCCACAAATAGATTGGCTTATTTGTTCTTATTTATTATTAAGCTTCAGCTACAGGTGTCAGTCTCTCATCCCGTTTCCAGAATGGGTAGCATCTACATATAGAGTTGATGTTTTTCTGTACTCTGTAGAAATGTGGACTTGTGTCAAACAATCTCTTAAATCCATGATTAAAATCGTGGATCAGGATACATTTTGCTGGATTTTTCTGTACACCTTTTCCATTTTGGGCAGGGATGTGAAACAGATTTGTGTCAATTTATGAATTGGGTACGTAGAAATATACTTTGCAAACAATATCCAAAAACACAAAATTGTTTTGAAGATTTTTGCAGTCCTTCAAAGACTACACTTTTAATATGCTTGATGCCTACAGACACCATCCTGCAATGGGATTTAGACATCTCTACAAGAACAGAGATACAAGAAAAGCTTAGGTTGGCGTTTTAACAGGCAAGCCAATACAAAAAACATTGCCACATGACCCAAAGGTTTTGCTGAACAGGATTAGTTCTTCAGCGTAAATCAATCACACATGTATAGCATCAAAGGAGTTTTTTTATGAAATGGTGGAAAGTGCCTGAGACATCCAAATTGTCAAAGGGTATTCACCCGAAATCAAAATCTCAGGGTACTACTCCTACACATTTCTAAAAATGACTGAATAGTGAGGCATTCAAGAACAACTTCACATTCAAATTAGTGTCACAGATAGCATAGAAAGATTTACGTGACTTTGAGAGGGTTCAAGGGTTCCTCAGGGAATTTTAAACTGTTCCTATTCTAGCAAAAGGTTAGAGTTCTAATTAGAGTTTGGATACTGCCTTGCACTTGATCTTGTATTCAAGCTAAGTCAGTCACACCCAATCACCTCTTCCCATTTACTTATACTACCAATCCCTTTGATTTTTTCTACCCGATAGTTCTTCATCCGTCCAATGTTTCACTCCTCACCTACACCATTTGATGTAACCACTCCTCCTGGACACTACTACACTACTCCTCCTCCTCCCGCCACTACTGCTACACTCCTCCTTAAACTAATACGCTCCTCCTTCCAATACTACCAGGCTCCTCCATCCTCACTACACAAGCACCCTCCTTTCAACCAGTATCAATCACTATACATCCACAAAACCCTGCACTAACTTCTAATAATGCACGCTACCCCTCAAACTGCTCCTAAACCTATAGCCCATCTGCTCCAACAACCCTCTCCACAAGCTACCTCTCCTTTCCTCCTGATTGTCTCTTGGCTATCTTCCACCTGTGACCACACCCTGTAAACCCACACTTCCAGCCTCTGTTCCTCCCTTAAGTGTCCCTTCATCGTTAGGGATTGGTCACTTTTCCCTACCCAATCAGGACCTGCTCTCCTCTCAAAGGGGTGTGGATGAGAAACTTTTGAAAAGGGGTCTAAGCCCCAACCACTGTCTTTGTACGGACTTGCATTGTACTGCCCACGGTGGCGCACCAAGGTCAAGGAAGCAGATTTTCTGTAAGGGAAACACTAGTGAGCATTTTGGTGATAAAGCAGAAATGGGGAGAGGAATGTGGGCCCTTTCTGCTGCCAAAGTCTACCTCAGTGGTGGGACTTGTTCTGGGTGGCTCCATGCTAGGCATCCCACCCAGAAAGCTCTTGTCCCCTCAGGACAAGAGTTGGCTGCTGGCCTTGTCACATTAGTATGATTCAACAAATAATGCTGGATATTAGTAAGCATCCGTTACATGGCCTGCAGTAGCGGCTGTCTAGTTAAGCCCGATGAACAAGGCACAAATATTTGAAATGAACACACCTGGTCACCGGCAGCCAATGAAGAGATCTCAGGACAGGAGAGATATGCTCATGAAAGAGTGTTCCGGTGGCGAGCCAAGAGGCAGAGTTCTGAAGAACCTGCAAACGCCACATCAGATAATCAGACTGAGCCAGATATAAGGAGTTGCAGTAGTCAATCTTACTCAAGACTAAAGCAGAGACCACTGGAGCTCGTAGATGAACAGGGATGAATTGAAAAACCTACCTGACAGTGGCCAGCTTGACAAACTGCACCAATCTGAGGTGCCATAGATAGAGAGGCAGAAAATTTGACTCCCAAGTTACTGACTACTGGCACAGCTGCCAGGAAGGGACCAAAGGAGGAAGGCCAAAAGGAAGAAGACCACAGCGAGGAAGCAGAAGAATAGGATAGGGCCATAAAAAGCCAAACATCTGGTGTTTTTTCATCTCAGATGTTTGGGGACATTCCTGTGATGTTCGCAAATGTGATGTTGAAACACTTGTGTACAGGCACTTTTTAAATGACATATCATGCATATTTCTGCATATAGGGTAGTTGAAAAGCAGTTTTTGGATGGCTTATAACTTTGGCCCCACTGTATGAAACTCCATGAAATCCTGCAATATCATTGTAGATCCAATCCTGAATGGTTCAGCAAAGTTTGGTGCTGTTTCGGCAAAGGGGGAGGGGCCTACTTATTGAAAAGCTTATAAATGTGATGCTTTTGCAATGTTTGGTGGGATTTTGTCAAGAGGGGGCAAAATTAGAGGGGGGTCTCAACATCGTTTAGATGGCTTATAACTTTGGTGCCATTTGACCAATCTGCACAAAGGTTTGCAGAACGATTATAGACCCAACCTTGAAGGTTTGTGCTGTGGGGGCTAGGTTATATTACTATTTTATGTACGACCATTTTGACACTTCAAAAAATAAAACATGGGGGGGCGCTTTTGCGCACGATGGAACTGGCAGCCTGAGTGCCGAGCTCCGGACTGGGGCGATTCTTTTTCCAAAATATAACCGGCTTTAAACTGCAGATTCTCATCTTTTAATATTTTGCTTGCAAACCTGCATTGTATGACCCCGCCGATCCGTGGGACCCGTGATCCCAGTTCCACCGAGATACAGCTGCCTCGAGTGCCGGCAGAGGAACTCGGCTGTCTCCCTCTGTGCGGCAGCTCCAGGAGGCGCGGCCTGCCCGGCTACGCTGTCCCGCGGCACAGCAGCCTGTGTGGGGGAGGGGCATCGGACTCATTGCTTCGCGCCTGAGTGCCAGCGGAGGATTGGGAGTAGCTGGTGACACCCGATCGGCGCCGTTCAGCGCTGCGGGGAGACTCTGTGGGACGGCTGCGGAGGTGGTCCGATTCCCGCTGGGTCCCGTGCTGCTGGGGCTCGGCCTGGAGGAGTGCTGCGGTGCTGCATTGGTGCCCCGCTGGGATCGCGGCAATGCGGGGGTGCCCGCACTGATCTCCCGGCCCCTCCCGCCCCCTCTGCTGGAGACGGAACACCTCTAGGTTGAAGACACGGTAGAGGGCTGGGGGAGTCTGGGGGTCTTAGCGAGGCCCGGTGGGGCGAGTCCCTACGCTGGTGACACACGCATTTGCTGACTCTGGGGCTCAGTCAGGGGGGCTATTGACATAAGAACTAACTGGCTGCAGCCATTACTCGCCCCCACAACAACCGCTGGAAGCGGCACCATTTTCAATATATTAGCCCTACTACAGTTGCGGGAGAGGACCCCCCCACCCATTCAGCGTCCGCTGGCGCTGGATGCTAATTGACCATAGTACTGCAACCCGAGTACTCCATTCAAATGAGTCTGGCCTCTCCTTCAATATTCTACAGTGGACCACCGGGTGTGGTGCGCTACCCACCGGCCCTCCACCATATTGGATACAGCGCCTATCCTGCATGCGGACGGGTGAGACCTCTTGCCCCAGCACCTGGCACTAACCCCCTCCTCAACAGATAGGGCGGGGACACTACTTCTTTAGTAACACACTTGTTGCCCCCTGGAAGGCCCGGAATATACCCTGCCTGAGTGGCCCTAATACAGCTCTGGTAGGGACGTCCTTTGAAATCCTGCTGCACGCTGCGTAGCGGTAGAGCTCTGACATCTCTAGCCACCCGCTCCTGCCCATTCTCCCAGAACCCCCCCGCCGCTGACACCATGAGCAAAGGAGCTAGTGCGGGGAAGAAGCAGAGCTCCCTTAACATGTTCACAAAGACCGCTGCTAAGGCAACACCGGAGACTCTGGATGAGGCCCCAGCAACATCGGCCACACCGACCCCAGAGGACTCGCAAAAGATGCTAGAATATATCCGCAAGGGGTTTACCAGTCTGCACACCAAACTTGATGATATGAATGTCACCATCTCATCTATAAAGGCACACATCGAAAAGATGGATGGCCAGGTGGCGGAGATTGAAACAAGGGTGGGGGCCACGGAAGATGAGCTGGGTTCTCTATGGGCCACGGGCTCCTCACTCTCCAATTGAGTGTTGGCGGTAGAAAAAAAGAACGATGATCTAGAATCTCGTTCGAGACGCAATAACCTACGCATAATCGATGTGCCGGAGGACAATATCAACGAACCCATGGAAGACTTTGTCGAACACATGTTGCTGACAGTTCTAGACTCGCCTAAACTCTCCCTGCAGTTTGCAGTAGAAAGAGCCCATCGATCTTTAACAGCAAAGCCCAAGCCCGGCGCACCCCCACGCCCCATTATAGCGAGAATCTCAAATTTCCGCGACCGTGATGCCCTCCTGAGAGCTGCTAGAGTCAAGGGAGAACTGCGACTGGGGGCTGTTAGGATCCATCTTTACCCTGATTTTTCTGTAGCGGTGCAGCATGAACGCAAATCCTTTGTGGCAGTTAATAAAAGGCTTCGAGACCTGGGGGTCAAATACGAAACAAGTTACTTACCTGTAACTGTTGTTCTCCAGCATAGGTCTGGCATTGATTCACATGCTCATGAATATTCCCCGTCGTCAGGCCGGGAATCCTCGTTATAGAAAAAATCAGTATCAGTTTCGTTTCTGATCTGTCTTTCTTAGTAGTAACCAATCACTGGTCTCTGGGTCATACTGCCCCCAGCCAATGACTGCCCTCTCCCTAAGCCCCGCCTCCGGCAGCCATCCTCAGATTTTTACCGCACGTTCAAGTGTTGGGAGTCCTCGTGCTGTAGCTCTCGAGCTTTTGCTGCGTTTTGGTGCTTTTTCAGGAGATTTTTCTCATTTTTCGGTTAAATAGAGCCTCAAGCTCCACCGTTTCTACATCCGATCAACAGGGATCCGTTTCGGAGTTTTCTACGCCCCTCAAGGGTGAGGGTTTCGTCGAGTTACGCTTTTGGAGGATTCCAGAAGTTCCGAGGCCTACCCCAGACATGGCCCAGGAGAAAGGAAGCTCGACGCCCGGGAAGCTGTTCAGGACCTGCCCTGGATGCCAGCTTCAGAATGTTTTCAAGGAGGACGAGCATTCGTTATGCCTCTACTGTCTCCATGAGGACAAGACGCACAAGGAGAAGGACTGTGCGTTTTGTGGGAACATGTCCGAGCGGACCATGAAGGATCGCCACCTCCGTCTCGCCAACTGGCTGGAAGGGAAGAGCCCGTCAGGCGTGAAAAAGAAAAAGAAGTCCGAGCTGTCTTCTAAGTCCTGTGAGGGTGCCCCGGCGACGGGGGCCCAACAAAAGGCTAAGCACCGCGAGTCCACGGGCACCTGGAGCGCCGAACGATCGGGCTCCTTGGCTGCCAGGCAGGGTGCATCCTCCCTAGCGCCATCAACCACGAGCCAACGCTGTGGCTCGGGTAAGAGGAAGTCCGAGAACCCGGCAAAGCTTCTGGAGAGGCCCCGGTCGATCTCGAAGATTCCGGCAGAGGGGGAGCGAGGCTCGGACCCTCCCCCCAAGGTGAAGGCCCCAGGCGTCCAGAAGGTGACGATGACCTTAATTCACCCTGCCAAGACCTCGATTGAGGATGTCGCCGCGGCCCTGGCCTCAGCCTGTGGAGGCTACACCAGTGGAGGCGCCCTCAGGACCCAGAGTCTCACTGCCACTTCGGAGGGAGTCGTCTTTCAGGCCCATTGAGAAGACCCCCACGAAGTCCTTGTTGGAAAAGTTGGGGGAGGGGCTGGTGGCTATCATGGATACGGACACGACCTCTGAAGAAGAGCTCATCGAAGTCGTGGAAGAAGCCCAGCCCATCGGGAGGGATCCCGACGAGGGCGACGGTGTCGCCGACAAGGCTCCTCAAGAGCCCTCGCGCTCGTCGTTTCCGGCGCCGCAGGACACCTCGGCGGCCATTTTGTCAGCGATTCAGTCCTTATGCTTGGAGAGAAGGACAAGGTTGCCCCTCCCCCGACGGAGGTACCTGAGCCAGACCCGACGGGGGAACCGGAGCCAGGACCTTCGGAGAGTCCACCGCATAAGAGGAGGAGGACGCATCCTACGCCACCTCTTCCACATCTGCGGCCTGCTCTGCCTTCCCCCCGGTCTACTACCCACGGGGATGACAGGCACGGACACGGCTACAACAGGTACAGATGACGACGGTGGCGACGACGGGACGTGTCCCCCGTCGCCCCCTGCTCGGGCGTCCCCGCCCGACGAAATTGGATCCTTTAATGCCGACGGGGAATATTCATGAGCATGTGAATCCATGCCAGACCCCATGCTGGAGAATTCATGTTATTCCCCACCAAACTAAGAATTGAACACTCTAATCAGACATTCTTCTTTACGATCCCGGTGGAGGCTTCAAAATTAATTGACGAACATTTCCCTGGCTGATGTCGCACCGCTCCAATGGCGTTGGGGTGGCCTGACCCTAGCCTACCAAGCCCTTGCCTGGAAACGGGCCCATCGACGGCTTCTCATTCAGATGAGGCCACTCTCCATGAGAATGCAATACCAGTTGGTTTTATTCTCCTACTGACCTGTTGATCCTTCACTCATGCGGTTTGTACTAAATGTACTGGTTGATTATTCAGTAATGAAAATGTCTTCACAGTTCCCCAGTCTAGGGCGTCACCGCCAAGCTAGCCAGCAGGCCCACAGGCGTTGATGCCATTAAGTTGGTTCCTGTTATGGTTACATGGGGTTGTCATTCCTCTGTTTGCGGGAGGGATGTGGATGGGGGATGGGGGCATTGGGAGTTATGTTAAAAAAGTCTTGACAACCAAGAGTGATACCACACATGCCGCAGTATCAGTACACAACCATACGGACAGAACGACGTGTCAGCCCCAGTTGGGTTGGCATTGTCCACTGCTACCCAGTGGACCACTGCTCATTCTACACCCCCACAAAAATGACGGATAGCAGCTTAGCATTCATGAGCTGGAATGTAAGTGGTCTGGGTAACCACAAAAAAATGCGACAGATACAACTCTATGCTGAACGACACAGCGTTAAAATCCTATGTCTGCAGGAGACCCATGCCCACTCTGAACATTGTGAAAGGTTCGCTAAGCAATGGGGACCCCAGAGGTACTACACCAATTACTCCACCCAAAGTCAAGGGGTCCGGACTTTGATACACAGAAGCCTTAAGTTTACGGATTGTCACTCGAGGGTGGACCCACAGGGGAGGTATATACTAATCATCGGCAGATTGCAAAATCAAGAAGTAGCTATTTTAAACATCTACGGCCCGAACATTGACGAGCCAGATTTTTATCTACAATTAGCCTCCATGTTGGAGAGCTAACCCCTAGTTCCGATCATATGGGGCGGCGATTTTAATACAATACTAGACATTAACCTAGATAGATCTGGCTCCAAACCCCGTCAGCTCTTCAAGGCAGCCTATACTATCTTAGCTATGCTCCCTCGCTCGTCGGTCGTAGATGCCTGGAGGCTCATGTACCCCGATTCCCGCACATACACATATTACTCCTCAGCACACAACTCACATTCTAGGATTGGTAGGTGGCTCGTTTCTGACATACTGGTCAGGTCTCTCTCCCACCTAGCAATTCTCCCCAGGACCCTATCCGACCACTCACCAGTAATTATCTCCTTGAACTGGGGTCAAGACTACAACAGAGCGAGACAGTGGAAATTTAGGTCTCATGCCCTACTCGATCAGGCCTTTGCCTCTGAACTCTAAACTTCCATCGAGGAATTCTTTGTGTTGAATACTAATTCGGTATCATCACTAGCCACCCTCTGGAAGTCCTTCAAGGCATACATTAGAGGTATGGCCATCTCCAAAAGTAGTGGCATCCTGAAAGGAATCCGCTCAGATATTGCTAGCAGCGAATCGACCCTAGCTACCCTTGAGTCCCAATATGCCCTGGATCAATCCCCTGAAACATTAACCCTATTGAGGACAGAGCTAGATACATTCCTGGATGGCCCTCATCTGGTAAGGAAATTTGGAGAGGGGGAACGACCAGGCCGACTGTTAGCCAGGTTGATGCGCCGAGAATTCGGAGCCCCCAACATACCAGTGATAGAGAGACCCGATGGAACACTAACCACATCACCACAAGACATTAACGCAGAATTTCTAACATTCTATTCCTCACTATACTCGAAAGTTGATGGCACTCAAATAGCTGAGATTGACTCTTATTTAGATAACCTTCCCCTCTCGGTCCTCTCCACTGATACCAGTATTCTTCTTGAGAGACCGTTCACTCTTGAGGAACTCACAGAAGCCATTGAATCGCTAGCATTGGGTAAAGCCCCTGGCCCGGATGGCCTTCCCATCGACTTTTATAAACGTTTCAAAGCTCTCCTGGCTCCACATCTACTAGCCCTGTGGGAGAAGGCATGCAAAGTTGGCATTCTCCCCCCATCACTCCGAGAGGCAATGATAACGGTCCTTCTCAAACCTGCCAAATCCCCCACCCAATGTGGCTCATACCGCCCCCTCACGCTAATTAACAGCGACTTCAAAATATATGCCAAACTATTAGCCACACGACTAGCCTCATATATGCCCCACATCATTCATCAAGATCAAGCAGGTTTTGTCCCTGGCAGATCCACCGCCCTTAACCTGAGGAGACTCTTTAATGTGATCAGTAGGATCAGTCTGGAGGTGCAAGCAGTGGCAGCCATCTTAGATATGCAGAAGGCATTTGATTCAGAGTCGTGAGAATATCTGTGGCGAGTTCTGGAGAAATGCAAATTTGGCCCCAACTTTCGATCCTGGGTTAAGCTGCACTACACCGGCCCATCGGCTAGGGTCTCCACTGAGGACAGATGTTCCACCCCCTTCCAGATAGCCAGATGAACACAACAGGGCTGCCCATTCTCCCACCTAATTTTTGCAATAGCTATGGAACCCTTTGCTGACATGATGCGCCAGTCCGATGCTCACAGAGAGCACACCGCAAACCAGTCCGACATTGTTTCCCTATATGCCGACCACGCCCTCCTGTATATCCGCTCCCCAGAAACCAACCTAGCTCCGATTCTAGAGGATGTGATCCGGTTTGGATACATATACGGGCTGAAGATAAACTGCTCTAAATCTATCCTATTCCCGCTTACAGACTCCACGCAACACCCTTCTGATCCAGGGGGTTTTCCATGGTCCCAATCCAGCTTCACTTACCTTGGGGTGGTGGTTTCCCGTCACACTGAGAAGTTGCGCGAGGACAACTACCGGAATGACCTCACAAATTTTGCTACTAAAACCACTAGCTGGGCTAAACTACCTATTTCCTTAGCGGGTCGGATAGGAATACTTAAAATGGTTGTACTGCCCCAATTACTTTATCGATTCACCAATCTCCCCCTTTGGCCAGGCGATTTTTTACAGACGCTCCGCCACATAACCAACAACTTCCTCTGGCACTCCGGCGCAGTCCGCCTCAAATTAACAACATTGACCACACCTATGGAATGCAGCGGGTTTAGCGCCCCGACTTTACCAGGTTCTGGCTGGTTGCCCAATCCCAATTTGCTTCCTACTGGTTTAACACCGTAGACCCCCCACCCCCGCATGTCCGGCTGGAGAGGCTGATGGTCAGCGATCGAATAATTGGTTCCCTTATCCTCAAACCCATCGTGACTGATCTGTACTCGGCGGACCCTGTTAATAGTACATCCCTGGCTCTCTCTAAAATCTGGAAACTGGTGGACACGCCTCACCCCTTCCACTGGGACCCTTCCCCTCTGGAACTGCTTTCCGGATGTCCCACACATCCCACAATCCATTGTATCCCGATGGGCTGACACAGGCTTTTTGGCACTTCGAGATGTCTACGACCAGGGCAACTTAATTGAATGGGCAGACCTTCCACTCCCCCTCAAACGAAGGCCATCAGCATGGCTACAATATTCCTAACTCCGGAGGAATCTCAAAGCCAGGTACCCCAACTTCCCCACATTACCACCGGACGAACCCATAATTGCTGAACTTTGCTCTTTCGAATCCTTTAGAGGGAAGGTGTCAAGGCTTTACAGCCTGCTCCAGACTAAAGCTGCCCCTTCCTTCACTAAACTGAGAAGCAGATGGGAGGAGGATCTAGGGGTGGAGATTACAGATGAACGCTGGTCCCGAATATGTGCTCGCACCCACAATGTATCCTACAACTATCGATTAAATTAATACAATTTAAGGTGTTACATAGATATCATCACACTCCGGACAGACTACACCGTATGTTCAGCGATTGCCCCAGATGTGGAGCCGACCAAGCTCCCTACATCCATATGATCTGGTTCTGCCCTCACCTAATGCAATTCTGGTCCGAAATATATTCCACACTATCTGCCATACTGGACTATACCACAGACCCTTCCCCTATGCAATGCCTCTTCCACGACCTTCCCCAGTTGGGGCGCGACTCTAGGAAACTAGCTGGACTCTGCATGCTACTAGCTGTTCGCTGCATTTTGATGAACTGGCTGCGGCCTAGAGCACCCACTTATGCACAGTGGCTTAGGACAGTCACATGGGCGCATGATACTGAGGAGGCCTGGGGAGTAATACAGCATCTGCACTCGAGACCTAGAGACATTTGGCAGAAATTCTGCAGCTATAAGTCCATCATGAACTCTAACTCAGACACTGCCTCCTCTATCTCTGCCCCTTTTCCCCCTGGTGCCACCCTGTGAATAGTGACGCTGGTGTTTTATATCTGTGGTCCCACCCGGACCCCTACCCTCCTCGATGGTCATGTAGTCTCAGCACTGTACTATAAAGTATGCATTGTGTAAAGCCATGTAATGTTGTAATGCTGTGAGTGTCTCTGTTTAATCGTGTGTTGTCAAGTCAAATAAATAAAGTTTTAAAAAATAAATAAAAAAATAAAAATAAAACATGGACGGATTTACAGCAAACTTGCGCAAGGAGCACTGCCAAGGACCCGAAAGCATGGTTTCACAAATGTGTGTGTTTTTTTTTTTTAAAGTGTCATGAAGTAGGTACAAACAATAATGATATACCTTTGGTGACTGAGGTATAGCCTGTAGCCATGACCCAGACAATCTGGCCACTGACCATGACCGCCAGGGGCCGGCAATGGGGTTAAAGTGGGCATGACCACCCAGGACTGGCTATGTGGTAGTTTTTTTAAATTGGGATATGTTTGAATAGGAAAAACAATTCTACTTGTGGCTACAGCCCAAAGTGGTGGACGGGATTGCATCAAACATGCACGGGGAGCATCAGCAAGTACCTCCAAGAATGCTTTTGCAAATCTGTCCTTTGTATTATATTTTTTAAAGTGTCAAAATGGAAGTACGAAAAATAGTGATATAACTTTGGTGCCTGGGCAGTGGGCCTGGCCCTGAGCAATGACAAACGTGTACTCTGACTTGCTTATTGGAAGATGCAGCATGGTCGAAGCCCTAGGTTTGAATGGGAAAAAATATTCTGCTTGCGGCTGCAGCCTGAAGTGCTGGATTCGATTACAACAAACCTGCATGAGGAGCATCAGCAAGGACATGAAAGAATGCTTTTGCAATGGTTCTGTGTTTCATTTTTTCCAAAGTGTCAAATTGTAAATACAAAAAATAGTGATTTAACTTTGATGTCTGGGCAGTGGGCATGGCCCTCGGCAAGTACAAATGTCTACTCCAATTTGCTTATTGGGGAATGCGGCATGGCCGAAGCCCATGCCCCATGGATTGTGGAGCCTGGCCATGGATGCAAGCCATGAGCACTGGCCATTGGTCACATTATCAGAATATAGCACACTGTCAAGCTCTACATGCACAGTACCTTGTGTAGTATAACTGCATTAATTCCTCAGCTTAAAATTAATATGATCACTGAACAAAAACAACCACCGCAGATATGTGATGTCATCAATGTAATTCATGTAAGGGAGGCATGGCATCACAAGTATGACACTGACACAAGAGTAACGATTTTCAAAAACTTTATTCAATTCTCAGGGTTTGGAAAAACTCCTACGTTGCCCTATAGCTATGATGGGAGTAGTCTCTACCATCAAATAATAAATAAAACAGTCCTAGTCAGTCTTTGTCAAATCAAAATGGCCTATACTAACAAAACCTAATGCCTACCCCCCCATCTCTTATACAAAAATTGTGGAAAGGTGAATGTGTATGTAAAGGAAAGTCAGTGTTATAACAAAAGACAAAAGGTGGCTGAGTCAGCTCTCCTCCCCACGTTGGACAGAACACAGTAAGGCGGCCCCCCTACACAGGATGACACACTCTGCCTCAGGTTATCAAAAAAAGGCAGTTCAAAACTTAGGCAGAGGCCCACTTGGCCTTCCACTTTAAAGTCACTTATTCAATTTTTCCAAAAGTTCTTTCACAATTCAACAAAAGTTCTCTTATGTCGGGCTCGGACCTCACAATCACAGCACTTGCAGGGATGCCCATCCCCAAGCTTTATTCACATTCGTTAGTGGGTCCCTTCCCCCAACTTAATTCATATTCCAGGTCTCCCTCGGTCGGGCTCGGACCTTTCACTGCTGTCGAAGACTTTCAAATGTGCAAGGCTTTTTCCTTAGACCTCCACAGGAGCACTTCGACTTTCAAGTCTCTACCTTATGGTATTTGCCCAACTGTTTCCTGGTCTTGGTAGTCCCATAATACAATCAGAAAAGTTCAAAGAAATCTTTCTCTCAAAGCATCCACCTTTTAGCTTCCCCTCTCGACAGGGTTAATCTTGACCATTGCGCATTTCAGAGTTCGTTCACTGTCGTTTTTTTACAAGACATCAAAACATTTTGCGAAGACTTTCGAGTGAGCTACTTGCTTTCGCCCGGCCACTCCGCTACTCTGTATCACTGGCTTTACCGTTATCGGAATCTTTAAAGTTAATTACTGATTTGCTTTCTTTCACGTCTCATCAGCACACTCGCAACCTTCAATTGTAAGATACACTGTTGCAACTTCAATCTTTCCTTGACACAAACCAGCCTTTCACGTCTTTCACTAACTCACCGGTTGTGTGCATTCCTTTCTTTTCTCTGCAGCTGGTTGATACCACAGGCTTGGTCTCGCCTCCCAAACTCTGCCGTTCACCCAGGAGGGTCACTAGCATCCTTGAAACAGGATTCTTCTTGTCTGGGATTTGGCTTTCTCTGCATATCCTAGAGGCAATAACCTCCTGCAGGGATCTTCAGGATTCCTCTATACTCCCGCTCTAGTCCCTCGATCGGTCGTCCTGCTCCAGTGGGTTTGCCTTCTCCCCGGAAGAGCTGCTCCTTCTCGTGTCTCACCTTGCTCAGAATGTGTCACCATGTTCCGCTTTTTTTCCGTGTGTAGGGAGCTAATGGGTATCGGGTGTATATGATGAAGGTCAAGTGCCTGACTTTTCCTGACCTGATAAACGGGACATGTCCAATAAGATATGCAAGTGTTAGCCTCTTTACTCTTAGTCATCTTCTTCCTCAGCCCAGTGTTTGTTGTTTGTGTAGAAAGGGGAGGGAGGTTGGGAGTTGGAGAATCCTATATAATAGGATGGGTTATGGGCACGGGAAAGTAGGGAATACTTCTTCTCACCATCGGTTGCCTTACCCCCAACTCCCTGAAGATCCCTCAGCCAGGTGATCCTCCCGCACTGGTCCACCCCCAGGATCTGGATCCAAAGGCGATGGCCGTGCCCTGGCCACCTGATAGAGATCCCCTGGGACTAGCAAGTGAGACACTCTTTGGTTTCTCACATTTGTGACATCATCTTTGATGTTCTGTGTGTTAGTGTTAGCAGTGCAGGGCAGTGGCGCGTATTATGATTGCATAGCTTATAACTGGTGAATTGCTTCTGTTTTTCGATTTGACTTGTAACCATATGATATATTTTATTTGTATCGTGCTCGTACACGAGTGTTTCAGAGCGCGACAAGGCAAGGGAGAGGAACAGGGGAGAACACAACAATGTTCTTACTAGGCCCAGTGAAATTGAGAACACGCAAGTGCATGGGAAAGGGGAAAAAGTGCATGGAAGGTGGAGAGTGAAAGTGCAGGAGGAGGACAGATAAATAATAATAAATAAAAATAAATAGATAATGGAGGCAATAAACAGTGGTAGTGCAGCCAGCAAGTGGCAAGTGCTGTGTTTACGGCAGCAGACTGGTTAAGTGTAATAAGTGCAGAAAAAGAAGAAAATGGGGGCGGGCGGCCTGTATGGGTACAGATAGAGTCACCAGTGCAAGGGGTGGCCAGGAGGCAGTGCAGGGGGGTGGCAGAGTGAGCAGGTACCTGGGCCCAGGGGACAGAGGGTGGCCAGGTGTACAGTGCCAAGAGAGCAGATCAGCAGGGGAGAGGGGGAGCAAAGGCAGAAGCAAAGAGGAAGGTCTTGAGGTGTTTCCGGAACCAGAAATGGTTCTCCTCAAGTTTTAGAGTGAGAGGGAGACTGTTACAGAGGGAGGCCCCAGCCGAAGACAGATCTATCCCCAGCTCGTTTCTTTGAAAAACAACTGACTCTGAGGGAGTTAGAGCTAGAGGAGCAAAGAGCTCGAGAGGGGAGGTATTTGCGGAGGGATAGCTGAAGGTATTTTGGCCCCAGGCCCCAGAAAGCCTTGTGGACAATGCAGAGGGTTTTGAATGTAATCCTTGCATCCACTGGGAGCCAATGGAGAGATTTCAGAGCTGGAGAGATACGATTCCAGGGCTTGAGGCCAAGGACAAGTCTTGCAGTCCTGTTCTGGATTAGTTGTAGAGAGCGGAGAGTAGAGGCAGGTAGATATAGAAAGAGGCTGTTACAATAGTCCAACCTAGAGAGAACTAGAGCTTGGGAGACAGTGTCAGGCCCCTTGACCTGATCCTCCCCGGATTCCCAACTCTCCTCCTCCTCCTCACCTGAGAGACTGGAATCTGGACTGCTCTGTACAATATTCACCAGGAATGGTCCTTTTTTTTTAATGAAGAAATTGTCTATCCCGGGTGGAAACCACAGTGAATGCTCTCCCAAATGCAAACCTGTGACTCCTCTTCCGGGATGGACAGTTGGGGGAAAAAGCCACATTATGGCACAAAAAAACCCCAATGGAAGGCAGGACTGGAGTGGTTTTCAGGACTCCTGGAATCAGCACTTCTAGAAAGGATCCACCAGAAGGTAGGCTCCAATGATGTTACTATGGTAATATTCGAGGAATCAATACAAGCAAGAGAGAGACCGGAGAATCCGAGGACCCGCCTCAAGCGGCTGGAAGGCAGGGACGAAAACAGAATGGAATGCTGAGGCGCATAGTGGAAGGAATGAGGGAGAGGATAGAATGCGGCGAGCGCGAGCGAACCTGATAGGGATGCAGGGCGCTGCGCTAAGACGCAGAAGAAAGTATAGTGGTTCCCAAAGCGGAACGAAATGGAAAACTAGCGTAACAAACCAAAGGCTGAAGGGACTAACCGCAACAGCTGCAACGCGCCAATTGCTGGAGGAGGCGTGGCTAAGAACCTCCAGCAATGGCCGTTGACTAAACAACTAGACCATTACAGATAGATCGGACATAACGTAGTGGAACAATCTAATGGCCGCCTAAGCGCACCCTGGACCACAAGCGCCTTGGAGACAGGTGCATGACAGACAGTGAGCTTCTGGGGGAAGGAGAGAAAAGGCAGAGTACCTCTGAGGAGGTGCAGTAGGAAGTTTGACTTTTTAAAGACCTCAGATGTGGGCGGAGAAGAAAGTGTGGCGTCAAAGATGACCCCGAGGTTCTTAGCCTCGAGGTGGAGGTAGGAGGAGGACCAAGGGAGGCCGGACAGAGAGTGAGGGGAAATGATGGCGAAGGTGTGCCGATGAGGAGGATCTCCATCTTGCTGGCATTCAGACAAAGATCATCGGCGGCACGCCAATCTTGAAAGGCAGTTAGGCAATTAGAGATGAGAGAGGGAGAGGCGGTGGCTGAGGGCAGCCTGAAAATTAGTTGAGTGTCGTCAGCATAGCACTTGAAATCTGAGCAGAAAATGGCAATGCAGTGGGCAAGTGTTGCCAGGTATTGGTTGAAATGCCAGGGCGAGAGGTTAGACCCCTGGGGAACACCACAGGTAGAGAGGAAGATATATCGGAAGGACCCCAGTTGGACCTGGGAGGGTCGATCAGAGTGGAAAGAGGTCAGCCAGGCCAGAGCCTGATCAGTGATACTCAGGTTATCACAGAGACAGTTGAGCAGGATGGTATGTTTGACAGTGTCGAAGGCAGAAGAGAGATCAAGTAGGATGAGGACAGAGGGAATGTTAGAGTCAAGGTTGGAGAGAAGATCTTCACGGATGTTCAGGAGAGTAGTTTCCATGTTTCTGGCCACTCTGAAGCCAGTCTGGTGATCAGGGAGACAGCCAACAGAATCGGAATGAAGGTTAAGATGAGAGATGGCCAGCTTTTCCAGGAGTTTTCCCAGAAAGGGAGTAATGGAAATTGAGCGATAGTTAGCCGGACAGGAAGGATCAGCTGTGGGTTTCTTAAGAAGAGGATGCACAAAGGAGAGCTTCAGAGGGGAAGGGAAGGATCCTGAGGTAAAGGAGTGGTTGCAAAAATCAGCAAGGGCCAGAGCGAGTGTGTCAATGTGCTCCTTGATGGTTTTAGAGGAACAGGGATGAACCTATTTTGACGAGGCTTTCATAGATCAGACTTGTCTAGCGACCTCATCAGGGGAGAAGAGAGCAAAGGAAGAAAAGGTGGGTGGGGGTGGTTAAAGAGGGGTCAGCAAGCACAGACAGAGAGGGAATAGGAGGGGGAGGGGACGAGAGGGTGCACAGGATGTCCTGTTTTTTTTTTTTTTTACATAAAGTGAGAGGCAAAGGCATTGCAGAGAGCCTGGGAGGCAAGAGGAGGGGTAGAGACTGCAGCAGGGATGGCAAGCTCCTTGCAGATTTTAAAGAGTTTGGCCAAGTTGTAAGATGCCGCAGAGACACGGGCATGAATGTGGACTCTCTTCTTGGTGTGCACAGAGAGTCGGTATTGCCTTTGGAGCAGGCTTCAGGCTAGTTTGTCAAAGGATGAACAAGAAGCCCTCCATTTCTTCTCAGCCGCCCTACACTTATGTTTAAGTGTAGGTAGGTCAGAGTCATACCAGGAATTGCACTTGGCTTTGGACTTCAAGCAGAGATCCTCATGACAGGGGCAAGAGCATCAAGAGTATCAGAAATAGAAGAGTAGAGCAGGGACAGGGTTATGTCCGGGTGCGAGTCAGCCAGAGGAGAAGGTGGCAGCAAAAGCCTCAACTGACACACGCTTCATAGGTCGGATGTCAGAACGTAGGTGGCAGTGTTGAGGTGGGCTTGCTTGGGGGGTGGGGGGGAGAGAGTGAGAGATGAGAGGAGAGAAGGCAGTGGTCACTCCAGGAGAGAGGAGTGGTCAGAGGGATAGAGAGGGGGAGGCCAGAGGAGATCAAGACATCAAGTGTGTGTCCTGCTGAGTGCGTCGGGCCAGATGGGAGGATAGAGAGGGAGAGGGAATCGCAGAGGTAGCGAAAAAGCAGAGATGGGGGACAGGGAGAATCGAGGTGAACGCCCCTTTAAAGTTTTTTTCCCTGAATTTGATAGGTTTGGATTAGTGAAACTTAACCATAACGTCCCTTTAACAACGTTTTTTCAGTGATCTGTAATATACGAATAAAACACACATGCACATTAGACTGATATTTTGGGAAACTTTATAAGATCTGATTAAAAATTCACAATCCACTGCAGTCTTTACTACGTCAACTCCTTCTACGTCGCCATGCACACCATTCAATACCTTGCCTTTGTTGAGTTACTCAAAATGCCTGAACCAGATCAGTCAAAGCAATGTAACTGAGACTCCAACTCCCCAATAAAAAAATAAATCTTGTTGCCTCCCTGAGAATACGCAAATACCCAACCACCCACAATGGAAGCTACCAAAATACGGTACCAAAGAAATCACCAGTCCCCTGGGCATACTCAATCAATCTAAATCTGGTCTACCTTCCTTATAGAGATGGCACTCAAGAGGAGACAGGTGACGGTCTATCAAAGAGCCCTGTTATAATATAAACTACATATGATCATCTGCTCAAAGACCAACCTCCTGACTCTCAAAAAAGATCTCAGAGGCTCCTTTGTCAATGGTGGGATGCAAAGCAGACCTTAATCTTGTACTCATGATAGAAATAGAATAAGGCTGTCCCCCTCCACCCTCTGCCACCCTCGGTCCTAATGGGGAAACAAAGAAAACAGCTTGCTAATGGGGAAAGGTTCCATGAGGTCGAAAAAAGCAGAAACCAGCAGAAACACCACGTGGATTCAGGTCAGGAGGATGAAAGGAGGATGAAAGAGGGATCTAGCAGAAAGGAAGTGCCAAGAGAAGTATACAATTAAACTGGTTATCCAAGTCAGAGTACCCAAGGAGAGCAGAAAGGCAGGGCTCAGGAGAGAGCAAAATAGGAGAAAACAAACTGAGAAATACAGGAGCCCTGAGGTCCAAAGAAAAGACTACAAACACATACAAGAAATGATGTAGAAGCAGGCTGCAAGATCCATGATCACAATGAAAACCAAGCATGGAGGCATGCCATGGCTTTCTACCGACTGCTTTCTATGGCATTGTGGTGCCAAAGGCTAAAAACAGTTCTGTGTCCTGGAAGTACTGCCGCCGTCTTGAATTGGCTGGTGTAGTGATGTAGAGACCTTCCCATGGCAGACTACATGTTGGAATAGGTGCCCACAATTTGTCACCGCGAGTATGCTGTGGGTATAGCATGTCCACTTCCAAGACAGTTTCCCAGATATTTAGAGGGCTGGTCCGTCTCCAAGTCAGGATGGGCTGACGAAGCATAAAACACAGTACTGCGTGCCTGCTCACTAATTGTAATCCATACCAGACGGAAAATGTTTGTTATGGTACTTCCTGATCAGAGGTTGAGTTGCCACAGTGGACTGTGTGGATCAGGATGACCTCTCACTCTATGAAGGATCTTTTACACCCATGGCCCACTCACATTTTTAGCTTTCATGTTTAGAATGGATGCAGTACCCTTACTACTGTCTAGTCGTTATTGCTCCTCTCTAAAGGCCATGGTGCCATTCTCATTCAGAAATATAGTGCCTTGCACGAAAGATATCCCCAAGGTTCAGAGAATTGAAGGGGTCCAGGTCCCGAAGTTTCTCTTAAGGTTTTTATGAGACTGCATGGTTTTCCACAGCTGGCAACCTCTGGGCCCAATCTTCATTTAATTATTTCTGGTAGGTACTGTCTCCTGGAACTGCTCTACAAGATTCCCTAATCTACAACAGGGGTTTGGCTTATTGGCTCACTGCTGCAGGACACAGTCAGTTCTCTTGCTGACATTGCTATCCTCCTTGTCTGTGTGTCTATCCTGCTATTGTAGCCCAAGCAAACTTATTTTCATTCTTCCTTTGTGATTGTCCCCTTGTAATTGCTTATTGTATTGTATTCGGCCCCTGGATTGGCTACATAATCCATTGGTCACTGCTCCTCCTTGGTCTGCTAGTTCTGAGATTTTAAAATGGTTGTGTCCACTTTCAATTCAGACTGTCCTGCCTTGCAGTGATCTCTGTGCATGTCCCAGTTTAGTTCCAACCAAACACCTATACCTGCGAACAGTTCCTGCAGAGTTTCGCCTGGTATCCGTGCCTTTCTGTACCATTTTTTCCCAGCGCTTGGGTCCACATCAGGTCCTTGGGTTTCTTGCTCAGTTGTACAAGCTTCCGACGGAAGCCAAAGCTCTGATCTTGACTCCGATCAGCAGTTTTTGATTCATCAGTGGTACCTATTAGACACGCACAGACATGGTTTATTAGTTCTGGTGGCCTTCTGGAAGCTAGTTTCCGTTCTCTGTCCTTTCTCTCTGGAGCTTCCTGACCCAAAGTAGTTGCATTTTCTGGCACAACTCTGGTTTCAGGGTTCTCCAAGCCTCTGGGCACCTGTCATGACTGAGGATTCAACAGATGACTTGACAATCATAAAACGGGGTGTAAGAAGGTTTACTATACAAAACAAATGTGTAAAGGGCACCCCAACACCATACTTCAGCCTGAAAGATGGGACTTTAATAATACAGCCAGACAGCAGGGTGATAACAGGTTCTTCTGGATTGCACATGCCATCACTCAAAAAGGTGGGGCATAGAACTTTTGATAGAGCGTCCCCCACAGACCACCTCAAGAGAGATTGTGAATGTGGCCTGATAGGCCAGCTACACGTGGCTGCGGAGACCTGTGGGAGTCGAGTGACTTTGTTACATTGGAAACCCACCCCCTCCTTCAACCAGGAATTGCTTGCATGAGAGGGCCAAAGTTCTCTCGCTGTAGGGACCCCTCTCAGCCTGGGTGGGAGACCTACCAGAGTTTATGCCAGAGCCTGTCCCAGCCCAGAGACAGGATGGGGGAGTTGGGAGGGCCTCAGTGCCTGACCCTTCTCCATGTCCCTGTGTGCTTGAAAAAAGTACCAACCTCAATCACCCCATGGCTGCACAGGAACATTCTGCCCAGTCTTCCCTTTGCAAATGGGACAGCCGCTAGCAACCAAAGAGACTGAGCTGAGCAAATGAGCTACAAAGCCAACCATGGAAGCAAGCCTCTGAACGACCCGCAAACTGCATAAACATAAGATTGGGCCAGAGAGCAGGGGGCTCCAGCTGGATCCCCCCCCCCACTCCAAGAGAGCAACCTGCAGCATCACACCGTCAGCACGAGTCAGGACAGGGAGCACCCCACGGGGTTCACACGCTGAATGGCATTACACTCATCAGTTTAGGTGCCATGAAGCAGCTCCCTCACAAAGTCGTCATCCTTAACCAGTCTGGAAGCCTTCACACACAATGGGACACAAAATACTGCGGGCTCTCATTGCTGGAGACCAGCAGGATCCATGTACAAGAAAGGGACTGGCTTTAGACCACTTTTAAATATTTCCTTGATTGTAATGCCTCTCCAGGGAAGAGGACAGCCACTGGTTGGCCCGGGAAGCCAGCAGAGGGGGACAGCCAATGAAGGTGGAAAGGGGAGGAAAAAGTGAGAGCAGAAAACAGGAAGGTGAAGGTTTTTCGCGTGAGGTCACAGGAGGAGAATGAGAATCAAAAAACAAGAGACCAGGTGGAGGAAGGAAAGAGCAAAGGAGCGTGGAGAAGTGCTGAAAGAGTGTGCAAGGTAAGATATTGGTTCGTAGAAGAGAGTGGTACTTAGGTTTGAACGTAAAGTGACTGAGTGAGATTAAGGTGTAAAGAGTAGGGAGAGAATAAAAAGGTGACCGGTGAAGTGAAAGGAGAGTGAATTTGAGAAAAGGTGTGGGTAGATAGTAGTATTAGTGTGGAGAGGAGAGAGTAGCAGTTGTGTGAAAAGGAAACTAGTGGTAGTGTGGCGAGGGGAAAGGTGCAATAGTGTGGAGAGTAGTGGTAGTGTGGAGATAGGAGAGTAGTAGAGTGCAAGGGAAGGAGAGGGATTATCACATATTAGGATCGGAAGGTGGCAGTAGATACAAGAGAGAGAAACATCGAAGGGACAGAAGAGGAATTATTAGGAAGAGCTAGACCAGACAGTGGGTGGAGTAGGAAGGAGGAGAGGTGGAGTAGGAAGGAGGAGAGTAGGAGGAGGAAAGGGAGAGAGACAGGGAGACATGGTGAGAGGAACATCAGAGGGCTGAACAATACAACCAGGTGGGGTCTCAGTATGCATAAGGCACAAACCCTTACGTTACACATCATCAGGGAGCTGAGAGCAGGCCCCCCCCAGATTGTTCCCAGTGGGAGAGTTGGGTAGATAAGGGGTTTGCCTTCAGACCATCACCCTTAGGTTAGGCAAGTTTTTAGTAATCGGGATTAACAATCTCTAGTGACAATCCTGGGCTTGAGGGACATCTGGGTTAGACAGCAAATACACTTCACTAGTTAAGATAGAGAAGGACGGCACAAAATGAGACACTTTACTACTCTAAAATGAAAACCCTCGAGAGATCTTCGAACGTTGGTGTGTTCTTGAGTCCAGCTATGACAACTAGCCCCATAGAACATGTAAATTCCCCAAATGGAACAAAAAGATGTGCCTTTTAAAATTTGTTAGGACAGTTTTGCGAATACTGGTCAAGAGTGCATGAGGTTGTAGGCCATCAATCTGCCTATGGAAATTAGATGTGCACCTGGAGACGGCCCATTGGCCAATCAGATGGCGGAACAGCAAGCGAGAATATACATTCTCTGCCCGCTGTTCCAGCAACCCAAAGCCGTTCCCTGAGTGGCACCATTTTTAAATGTTTCTTTATGTAGGGAGGCAACAGGGAACCTTTCCCTGTTGCCTCCCCACATCCCCAAAAACCAATGAACCTGCTTCGCCACTCCCTCCAAACTTACTTGCGGGTCCCTGCACTCCTAAAATCCCGGCCACTGCCACAGAAATGGAAAAGTGGCCATCTTATGTTTTTTCTTTTTTCTTCTTCCAATTGGCTTTCATGCTGCGGCTGGAGGGTGGGTGGGGGCAGGCATGGCCGATAAGGCCAGCAGCCCAAGCTGAAGCCCTCGCTTTGCTCAGGTCTACCATGGCTCAGGCTGGCAGGCCGTTACCGGCCATGTCCGCCCCCCTCCCGCCGGGGCGTGAAAGCCATATTAAAGTGTCATTCAACTAGTGAGTTGCGATGCTGACTTACTGAAGCAGCAACAATTGATGATACTGAAAAGTGTAAAGGAATTTTTTTAAGTCTTAAAAACAAAAAGGTATAAATGATATACAAACAGGTCAGGATACTGAAGAAAAGTCAAGGAGTATAAGGCCTTACCAACTGCAAGGCAAAACTGCAAGACGTGCACTGCTCCCTCCTGTTTCAGAAACTTCATGAAGCGAAACAGTAGGTCCTGTTGATCCCTTATCTCCTTGAGCTCGAGTTTCAGCACCTTGACACAAGTTGGGAAATACATGGTCACCACCTAAGCACACTTTACCTCAAAAATCTAGTTCCAAGACATGTTCTGATTTTATTAGCAATTAGAAGAAGCAAAGGATACATGTTCATTCTTAAATATATCCAAATGTGCTAGAACAAACAATGTATACTACACACTGTGTACTTACAGATGGGTTTTTATTCTTAGGCTCTGCAAATTTTTGTAGGAAGGGAACCATTGAGGATGTTGGTTCAGACGCCTTCTCAGGCTGCAAAAAGAACACATGCCGATTGAGATTCGAGAACTGAGAAACTCAGCATTAAAAGAGCAAGATACAACCCTTAATTGCCTCTACATGCAGTTCCTCTCAGAACACCCCTTCAAACCTCCCAAGTGGTGAGATATTGTGGTGCCCTCTGGGGTTTGATGGGACACAGGGGTCCAACCCCTCTTGCATCTTCCTGTGTTTGCCCACTGCCAGCCTCAGATATGCCAAGTGGTTAGATGGCATAGTGGCAATTGCTCTTAAGCCTAAATAGGTGCATATATATATTGGGAAATCAGTCCCTTTAAAGTACGCAATAGTAAAATGCAGAGTACTCACAGGGGTATTGTCAATGAAGAGAAGCAGCAAACGATTCACTGTGTCCTAAAAGAAAAAAAACACATGCAATTTTAATAATGTCAGTAATGTTACCTTCTGTAGCGTTGATATAGCAAGGACTGCAATAGGAATTGTTAAATTTAATGATACTTAAGTGAGTCAGCTCTACCAGGTTTCGTACCATTTTCTCAATCGAACACTTTGCTTGCTGAGCTATTTTACTGGCTATTAACAGCGATAGAATTATGAGATAGGAACTAGGACAAATGGCTAATCTTTCATAAAGAACATTAGAGTGGTAAAAAGTGTTCTTATAATGAATTCTTTCCTAAAGAGATTCCTCATCTTAGATAGACCCTGAAAACAGTGCAGAACTGTAAGGGAAAAAACACCAATGAAACCAGGAAACACTAGAGTACCGCACAACCATTGCTTTGTCCTGACCTCATGAGAAATCCAAGTAGTAGTGCTTAGCAAACGTGTGCAGTGAGGCCCATGTAGTCACCTAAGTGATATCCAGCACAGGGACACATTTCTGCATTGCAGAGGTCACCACCAGGCCCTGTGGCAGACCAGAAGAAGGAGTCGGACTAAGGTATGACATGTTCAAGGGTGTTTATATAAATAGGTAAAGAATGACTTCCTATTATGTGCGCTAATCTACAATATATATAACTAATGAATATTCTCGTTTGCCTTCGCCGATACGTGTTTCGACCCATGGTCGTTTTCAAGGCGTGGCTATATTCAATAAGTCAATATACAAAGCAAAACATGAGTAAATTTAAATTATACAGTGCACAATACAAATTAATTTCCATTATCAATGTACAATAAATAACTGATCAATATTACCATTGTCCAGAACAATTGATTCACATTTTGTCAGATGAATTTGAGGAAGGATGACAAAATATAAAAATAATAATAAAAAAAGTCTAATTGTCATAAAGAAAAGAATAATGTAAATATGAACAGTACTTGCACAGGGTTGATAAAGAGTTCCAAGGGTGTATCAATATAGTTCAGATTCGCATATCTCTTAAAGTACAACGACTGTTGAGAATGAAGAACAAGTTACTTACCCATGGTAACGTTCTTTCGACTGGATGTTCCTCCCACGTATTCCTTATCTTTGATATTTCCAATATCCAGCTTGCTGCCTCGGAATTCTTTTTTTTCAGCAGGGGGCGCTGTGCGTCAATGCCTGTCGACTCGATGTCCCTCTGAGGCCTCTGTCTCAATGTCGACGTCACCCCAGGTGTGTCTAGCACGCGCAGCGCCCGTTGACCTCAGTTCTGTTTTGACAAGTGGAGCTTTACCTTTTATTTGACAGTTACTCCCCCTGAGAGAGTGTAGACTGCAACTGCAAGGGAAATTCTACTGTGGGGTAGGTTGGGAGGGGCAATAAGGAATACGTGTGAGGAACATTCAGTCGAAAGAAGGTTACCATGGGTAAGTAACTTGTTCTTTGAATGGATTGTGTCCTCCCACGAATTCCTCATCTTTGATACACTCCCAAAGCAAGTTACATAATTTGGAGGAGGGAGTAGAAATTAATGTGGTTATGTATGCACAGAGTGCAACACTGCTTTTCCAAAAGCAGAATCTTGGCCTGTGGAGGAGTCTAAACTGTATTATTTAGTAAAGGTGTGCACAGACGACCATGTGGCAGCTGCACATATATCCTTTAACAGAACTCCACTCTGCAACGCAGACGAAGATGCAACACCCCTGGTCTAATGAGCTCTTAAATGTTCTGGAAGGGCTTTACGTGCCAGTCTGTAACATTCCGATATAGCTAATATAATCCATCTGGAGATAGTTTGCTTGGTGATGGCCAATCCCAATTTGTGACCAGAATAGCACATGAATACCTGGTCATTCTGGCGCAATTTTGCCAATGTAAAAAGCTCAGTGCACGTCTAGGGTCAAGTCTGTTAAGTCTTTCTTTCTCCTTCCCCGGATGTGGTGGAGGATAAAAAGATAGTGATGTTATCTTCTAGCAATATGAAACCCGGAAACACTTTTGGGGAGAAAAGAAGGCTTCACCTTTAGTATCACTCTGTCTTTATAAAAGACAGTATGAGGGGGCTTGCAGGATAAAGCCTGTAGCTCACTCACCCTTCGGGTTGAAGTAATTGCCACTAGGAATACAGTTTTCAGAGTTAGAAGTCTTAATGGACAAGAACGTATAGGTTCGAAAGGAGCTCCCAGCAAGCAGTTTAACACCAAGTTGAGATCCCATAGTGGGATTTGAAACGGGGTTGGACGGTAAACATTAGTTAGTCCCTTTAAAACTGGTCCTACTAGAGGAATTTTAAAGTAGGAGACTTCCTCGGAAGTGCGCTTAAAAATAGAAAGTGCTGCCAGGTATCCCTTGATGGTACCAATCTGGAGCCCCAGATTGGCTAGATGCAATAGAAAGGATAACACCATAGGTATGATGAGAAAGGGTCAACATTCTTATCTCTACACCAGCTGCAGAACTTTTTCCAGCAGCAGTGGTATAAAGATTTGGTTGCTGGTCTTCTGGCCGAAAAGCAAAACATCCATTACGTTGTCTGGGAGGTCCCAATCCTTGTATCTCAGCCTCTCAGAAACCATGCGTGAAGGCTGAGAGACCTGATATCTGGATGGAGAACCCAACCCTCCTCTTGCGAAAGAAGGTCCTCTCTTTGTGGAAGACGAATCAGAGTGCAGATGGGCATGCCCAGGAGGTCCGGGTACCACGTCCTCCTGGCCCAGTCCGGGGCAATTAAGATCATGGATTTCTTGAACCTCCTCAACCTAACGATTATGGGAGGAATCACAGGGACTGGAGGAAACACGTACACAGTAGTGGAAATCCCCAGTCCACCACGAACGCATCTCCTAGAGCTCCTCTTGGGGGAAATGTGCTTGAGTGGTACAGTTCACAATTCCTGTTGGCCCTGGTCGCGAACAGATCCACTTGAGGGGTTCCCCAAAGGGTGATCTCCTGAAGGACTTCCTGAGCTAGTTCCCACTTGTGGAAGACTGTGCTCTGCCTGCTCAGAGTGTCCACCATCGTGTTCTTCTCAAAGGCTAGGTGAACTGCTGACAGAGATTCCTTCTTGTATTGCCCAGAACCAGAGATGCATTGCCTGTCTGCACAGTGGTAGTGACCCTACACCTCCTCTCTTGTTGAGGTAGTACATGGCCACTGTGTTGTCCGTCATTATCAGGACATTCTTTCCCCGTACAGAGGGCAGAAAGGCCTTCAGCGCTAGGCTGATTGCCCTCAGCTCTAAAAGGTTGATATGTAGTTTGGACTCCGATGGAGACCAACGACCACTGATGGTCAGATCGTTTGTATGGGCTCCACATCCCGTGAGTGAGGCGTCCGTCACTACTGTTATCTCCAGCCATGGTTGCCAAAACGGTTCTCCTTTCAAGATGTTCTCCCGACAGGCTCACCACTGAAGGTCCAGCGAGACTCTGTTTGGGATTTGTAGGACTCTTCCTGAGAACTGTGACCACTGGGTCCTGAGAGCCTATTGGAGAGATCTCATTCTCAGGCGAGCCTCTGGCACCAGAAAAATGCAGTATGCCATGAGGCAGAGCAACCTCATAAAATGAAAGGCCGGTAGATGTTGGCCATTCTGGAATTTGGTGACCATCTGCAGAATGTCTTGAGCCCGCAGCTGTGGTGGCGAGGCTTTTCCCAGGGATGCATCCAGGACTGCTCCGATGACCTGGAGTCTTTGTGATGGTATCATGTGGGACTTCTTGAAGTTGAGGGAGAAGCCCAGCCTGTGGAGGGAGTGACAGGTGGAGCTGAGATGTTCCAGTGCCTGTTCTGGGGAACTGGCCCTGATTAGCCAATCGTCTAGGTAGGGGTAGACGTGAATCCCCCCTCTCCTGAGACTCACTACCACACCTGCCATTAGCTTGGTGAAAATCCTCAGGTGGAGGTCAGCCCAAATGGCAGAACTCGAAACTGATAAAGAGAACCGCCAAAGGCGAACCTCAGGTACTGTCTGTGCATGTGATGGATCAGCACATGAATGTAAGTATCCTGAAGGTCCAATGATACCTTCCAATCCTGAAGCTGCAGGCCTGAAGGATCTGAGAAAGAGTTACCATCTTGAACTTGTCCTTCCTGAGGAACTTGTTCAAGTTTCTTAAGTCCAAGTCTTAATCCTCCGTCCTTCTTTAGACTCAGAAAATATGGAATCAGAAAATATGGGGAGTACCAACCCTTGTTCCTTTCCGCTACAGGTACTGGTTCTGTAGCACCTTTCTCCAGCAGGGTTAAACTCTCCTGCATAAGGAGCGGATCTGGAATCTTCAGAGTTGTTCGCTGGTGGATGACTCTGAGGTTTTTGAAGGAAAGGTAGGTAGTAACCTTGGGCAACTGTTTCCAATGACCAAGCATCTGAAGTAATAGCCTGCCATTCTGTCAGATGCTGCGACAACCTGCCTCCTACTGCAGTCTTGTTGTACGAAGACCTCAGAAAGGTTTTAGAGCGGCTGACGCAGTGTCTGAAGGTAAGGCAGCCACTGCTGTTGGGGTCTTAGTGCCTCTCCCCCGTCTACCACAGGGGAATCTTTGATGTCCTATTTGAGCTGGCTGTCCTCTGCCCCTTCCGAATGTGGAATAATAGCGAAAGGACCTACCCCTCCAGGCCGCACCTGTATATCTTCTATTTCCCTAAATGTGAAAAATACTGTGACGAAGAAGAGTTGAGTAATGACAATCAGTGGAGGCCAACAGCACAAGCTGCACTCTAGTTGTCCCAGGAACATGCCTGATATCAGAAGATTTAAACTAGCGAACCAGCTGACAGGGAAAGGCTGGCTGGAGAACTCTTAGTCCTCTCGGTGTGGACCGAGGAACAGCAGGGCTAGTGCGAGGTCCGTGTAGCCAACCAGCTCACCGAAGAGGCAGAGGAGAGCTGACTGAAGGGTACGGTACGCTGCGAGGACGCTGAAGCAGGAGACAGGCTTTGGAGCGGTTGCAGGTACCGAAAGGCAGCTGTCAAAGTTGCCCAACAGATGCGCATGTACCGAGGGAGACGCAGAAGCTATGGCATAGAGGTGGCGAAACTGCTGCCAAAGGCTTGCCGCAGAAGAAGCTACACATGGCATGAAGAGCCAGTGAGTCCACCCCAGGGAAGCGGGGACACCAAAGCATATGGCAACCTTGCCGAAAGTAAATGCACAGTGAATAAAGCACATGAGAAAGAGTGAGCAAGCAAATATCACTTAAAGAGACAAATCAAAGTAAATATAAGACACTTAAGTTTGTAAGTCTATGCCGTATACCCAATAGAGAAGCCCTGGCAGGAAGATTCAAGACAGAGCAGAATAAACCTAAGACTATCAAGTTTGTAAATGTGCACAGTGCACATATAAGAAAACACTGCCACGGCAGGAGAGTATACCAAGCAGATGCAAGTTACAAGTGTGCTCTTATGAGAAAGCCCTGCTAAGGAAGCATAACAGGCAAGGTCTAATTGAACAGCGAGTGTAAAATACATCGCCTAAGGAAGTCCTGAGAAGGATACATCAGCACTAGCAAAAGGCTGTGTTAAAACATTGAAAAGGAGTGAAAGGAGGCCACCAGGGGGCACCCAGGCCATGATTGCCTGAGTGTTGTGCTCCCGCCAGGTCAGGCCGGGCCGAAAATCAACTTCAGCCCCCCCTTGAAGTCCCCTCCGACGGGAACAAACAGCAGAATCTGGGAGGCGACCATCAACTGCCCCCCCCAGACGAAAAGCCGAGGTCCGGGACCCATGCCAGACCAAAGACCGGGATGTCTCAGAGAACGCACAGGGGAAAGACAGAATCCTCGCAGAGGACACAGCACGGAAGACCCGGACAGGAGACTGGGCGGGAGAGGCCGCTGTGCAGGGAGCAGGGGAACCCCAGCAGCTTCAGCAGGGGACAGCCCATCTGGGCCAGAACCCCCCCCCCCCACGCAGACAGGAGAAGGAAAGATGAGGCGGAGACAGAGCAACAGGGACCCTGAACGAGCCTCCGGTTGACTGCAACGGCGCAGGGGCTCCCCTGGACGGCCAACAGCGCGAGGATGCCAAACGCTGGGAGTACTCTCCCCCCCTCCCATCGGAACAGGCCATTCCTCCCGGAATCAGGCCGGGGGGAAGCCATTCGGGGGACAACTGGTCCCCAGAGGACAACACGGAGTAGCCATATCGGGAGGTCCTGCGGCTTCGAGGATCAAGAGCCCGCCCATTAACTACAGTGGCTGCGCCACTATAGAGGTGAGGAGTGCCTGGAGATGCCAAACCCTCCAGGGGAAGCGGAGGGTGGGGGACCCCCCAAAAAAATAAAAATGTTTTAAACATAATGAAAATAAAAAAAATTAAAACCCAGTGAAGACCAGGAGGGCATTCTCAGCGGGGAGAACATGGAGTGGATGGGGTATGCCGGTGAGGAGGCCTGTCACATCCCTCCACCCCCAGCGAAGGGAGCCATCAGGCCGAGGCATTGGCCGGAGACGGAAGGAGAGCCCGCTCCAATTGACCCCGGCAACCTACTCTGGGTCCCGTTGCAATCCCTTTCTCGGGTCTCCTAGCCCGTACTGCGGCCGCCTCCACTCGGGAGCGACAATCTCCCTACCAGTCACTAGAAACATAGCAGTCCGACCCCCGAGGCTCTAGCTGATCCAGAGCTACCTTGCATGTAACAGGCAGGATCAACAGAGCGGCCCACCGGTGAGTGAGGACATCCAAGGAACCGCCGCACCAGGTCATTTATCAGTGCAGGGCTAGTGGGACCCCCTCCTCCGCCGGAAATCAGAGAAGACAACGGCCTGGGCCACGGCCCAGGAGCCATCCCGATCAGTGGACCCGAGCAGGGGACGGGGGCATTCGGGGGCCCTCCCAGAGCAGGCCCAATGGCATGACCCAATCATCAAGGTAAGGCCCCACGAGAAGAGCAGAGGATGATACACCCCAGTGGTGGGGTGGCACGGTGTCCCATACGGTGTCCGATAACCCAATACCAACTCCCCGGGGTTACACAGCAGAACCATCCTACGGTTCGCAGCATTGGGCCTAACCTGGACCGAGGCACACGCACTTACACAGCATATGGGGAGGCCCCATGAGCTGGAAGGAAGCCCTCCAAGAGTATCATTTTCGCGAGGCAGGAAACGGTCAAAACAGCCTGGACCAGGAAGGTGAGATGGCCCACTCTGAGGCCACACGGAAGGAAGCCTCCTCAATGGAAAGAGGCTTTGCCACGGTACTGCAAGAAATAAGAGACATGAGGTCTGACATAGCTCAAAAACTGGAAAAATGGATCAAAGGGTGGACAAAGTCGAGGACAGGTTGCTGCAGCTTGAAACAAACCAATTGACATCCACAGCTCAGGAAGCACAAACAGATGAGATTAGCGGCATTGGAGAAAAGAGATGAAGAGAACCAGACAAATGGACGATTTTGAAAACAGGGAGAAGAGGAACAACCTCTGATTCTTCTGAGTTGCGGAGGTGGAAGGGGAAACGGAAAGACATATGTTGAGTGGTTAGAGAAGTGATCAGCCTCCTCTTCGGGAATAAAGCTACCACAGAACCCACAATAGACATGGCACATAGAGCGGGGGCAGGGCAGGAGGCCTCCAGTCCATCTTGGTCCGCTTCCACTATTATACAGAAAAAAACAAAGGTGCTAGAGCAGGCTAGGAAAGCCCGAGACATTACACACAACAACGCAAAGATAACAATATTCCAATATCTCTCCCCAAACACTCTGGCCAAACAGAGATTTTTTTGTCGCCCCATGACCCAATGTTTGAAGGAGAAGGGTGTGCACTACAGGTGGGGGTACCTATTCTCCCTGACATTTGAATATATGGGACAGAAAACGACTGATCACAGAAGGAGACATAAGAGGAGCAATCCAGGATTATGTAGAGGACCCGGCAGCCCAAAGAAGACCTGTGGGGTAGGCGATAGCAGGAACGAGTGGACCAGCAAGAACGAGGGATAGATGGAAGATACCACGGTCCAGAAAAATGAAGAAGCTGAACACACCCTTGCCGACAAAAGATAGAGGACGGGGCAGCAATGAAGGATGAGAGCCACCACGGCCCTACCAGAATTGAAGCCTTGGAGGGGGGGGGGGGTGAAAATACACACAGCATCGGTCCCATAGAACAGCAAGTATGAGGGGCGTGTGGGGTGGGTCGGTCTATTGGGGGGGTGCTCAACGGAAAGAGTACATCCAATAGAAGCCCGAAGCAGGTGGGCACGTTGGTGGTCTGGCCAAACACCAGCAATGGTTGAACACTCCCGGAAAGGGAGGAGCAGGAGGGTTAGAGGGGTTACGGAGGTTAGAGGTGCTGGTAATAAGGGGGGGCAGTTGGGGATAGGTTCAAGCTCCACCCAGAGAGGGTGTGGGGAGGGGGGGCAGGTTGGGTGAGGGGGGTAAAGGTTTGTTGACAGTAACAGGCCACCAGTGGTTTCAGGAGGCAAAGCTTCAGCTATGGGGCAAGAATCAAAGTGGTGCTCAGAGGATAGGTCACAGAAATGTAGTATACGAAAATGGCTGATTGTCTACCCGTGCTGGAGGTGGGCTCCCTGAACATCAGGGGATTAAACGCTCCCACTAAGAGATCACTTCTGAGTAGGGAATTCCTAAGAGAGAAATTGAATCTGCTCTTCCTGCAGGAGACTCAATGGGCAAGGGGGAAGGAACCCAATATACGAGGGGGAGGGATCAGAGAGGTCTTGTGCGCGTCGCATAGAACCAATAAGAGGGGAGTGGCAATCCAACTGGCGAGGGGCATGGGCTTTGACATAGAGGCAACACTGAAAGACCCAGAGGGTCGCTACCTATTGGTCAAGGGCTCACTCCAAGGTTCCCCTTTGACCTTAGCAGCAGTATATGGGGCGAAGGAGGGTCAGGCTCTCTTCTGGGAGGGGGTGAGAGACAAACGCCAGCTTTTTGTGCAGGGGGGAGATTTCAACATGGTCCTGAACCCAGCAAACAATAGAAAGAGATTGGCACCTCTGGCAGTCCAGGCAGCAGATGACCTCCCCTCCCAAAGTTACTGCAAAGTCAATCAGGAGTTAAGCCTGGAGGACTCTCTTCCTAGCGAGAAAGCAGACACCCCGCCGTACACATATTACTCGAGGATACACAAGTCCCTTTCTAGGATAGATTATATCCAAATTGACAAATCCCTGGTCCCATACGTTACAGACCACAGGGTGGACCCGGTACCCTGGTCTGACCACGACCTGGTTCGGATCACCGTGCTGGGAGGGTGGGGGAGTGCACGGAGAGGTGGTTGGAAGTCCAATGACACCTTGCTAAAAGATGAGGTGATCGCAAAAACGGTGTTAGATAATATTGTGGAATATTTTGCACTAAACGACAATGGGGAGGTTCGCCCACACACTCTTTGGGATGCATTTAAGGCAACCATATGGGGAGTCCTGATTAAAATAGGAGCACAATGAAAAAGAGAGGGAAGCCCAAGAGAAAATCCTCCAGAAAAAAATAGCAAGACTCCAGCCGGGCGGTTTCCCGGACAGACCCATTAACACGGATAGGATGACAGCCCTGGGGAAATCTCGGCTCCAGCTGAAGAAACTCCTGCTAAATAAAACGGAAAGGAGTCTCCATCTTCTAAAACTAAAATACTATGAAAATGGGACACAGCAGACACAATATTAGCGTGGAAATTGAGGGAGGTGCAGAAAAACAGGATGGTGAAAGCTGACAAAAATGAGACGTGGAAGTTGGGATACGTCACTGCGAGCATTGCGGGAGTTTTCCGCCGGTACTATGAAAAGCTATATAAATCAGAGTTCGGGGGGGGGTAGACTCCCAAATTGAAGATTTCCTAAAATCCATCCCGGTACCAGCACAGGTGAGGGAGGGGGTGGAAGACTTGGAAGCCCCAATATCGGAGGAGGAGATAGTGCGGGTTATTAGAGGGATGAAGGGGGACACCTCACCAGGCAAGGATGGGTTCTCGGTAAAATTCTACAAAAGCTTTCGCTCCACTCTAGCTCCTCGTCTGGCAAAGGCATTCAACGCAGTCCTGGCGGGGGATATCCTACCCGAAACGATGATGGGGGCCATCACAGTAGTTTTACCCAAGGAGGGGAAAGACCTGACACAATGCTCCTCCTATAGACCGATGTCGCTCCTTAATGTAGATGTCAAGTTCCTGGCAAAGGTGATCGGCAGGAGGTTGGAGGAGGTTATGATCATGTGGGTTTATAGGGGCACGCCAGGGCTTAGATAACATCCCGAAAACAATAGATCTGATCCATTATGCGCAACGAGCGAATCTTGAGGCGAGCTTGCTTTCAATAGATTCGGAAAAAGCTTTCAACAGAGTCGAATGGAGGTACATGACACTCCTCCTCCAGAAGATGGGGTTTGGGGAAGGAATGAGAAAATCGATATCTGCGCTTTACAGGGCCCCTACAGCAAGATTCCAGGTGAACAGAGAGCTCTCGGCCTCGTTCCCTATCTCGCGGGGCACGAGACAGCGGTGCCCTCTCTCCCCCCTAATATATGCCCTCACAATGGAGCCTCTGGCCATAGCAGTGAGAACCCATCCGGACATCAAGGGAATCGTGCAGGGTGAGGTGGAATTAAAGGTCTCATTGTTTACAGACAATATTTTAGCACACATAGTGGATCCCCGGCAGTCGCTCCTCATCCCTTAGGTCCTTGATAGATCCCTTTGGGCAATTTTCGGGTCTGAAAATCAAATCAAAATCCATGTTGCTCGCTATCCAGGCACCGGGCCCACTCCTAGACCCACTAAAAGAGTTTATGGGGATTAGCGTTGTGAAAAGCTCTATCCGTTACCTGGGTATCCGCCTTACCAGGGACCTCTCGAGTTTGGCCCCAGCCAATTATGACCCTATAATGGCCGAGATTAAGACAGATATGAGTGGTGGGGCAACATGATTCTGTCATGGTATGGGCGCATGACGGCGGTGAAAATGAACGTTTTGCCAAGACTACTCTATCTCTTTATGGCCCTTCCCACAAAGGTCCTGGACCAGACCTCTGGGGCTCTTCAGAGATCGGTGCAGGCAGGCATTCATCTGGCAGGGCAAAACCTCGAGGATTAAGGGGACTACTCTCACCTTACCTAGAGACGAAGGGGCTTTGGTTTGGCCGACTTCCGCCTTTACTTTATTGCATCTCAGTTTAGGGTACTCCTAGAACATATGAAGGAGGGAAAGGGCACTTACTGGACCTACGTGGAGGAAATGGACGCTCACCCGCTCAAGGTGAGAGATCTCCTTTGGGCTCCACAAAGGGCCATTCCGAAGAGGTTGGAAAATCACCCAACATTAGGGATACCCTGGTCCATCTGGAGGGAGGGATCTCATACCAGCCACCTGAAAACATGGCCCTCTGCGCTGACCTCGTTGTGGGGCCTCATATTCAGGATGGGTAGCAGGGGGTTCAAGAGCACCCAAGCCTGGTCGGACAATGGTATGGAAAGGGCAGGCCAATTGTTCAGGGAAGGAGATTTTCTCCTGTATGAAGAGGTGAGAGGTGCTGGGCCAGGGGATGATCTCTATTTTTGAATATCTCAGCCTGACGGGTATCTATCCTATGTGGGCACATTTTGGATCAAAAATTCAGAAGAAAGCTGACCCCCTTTGAGAAAATGTTAGATTCAGCTGCTTCAAGGAAGGGATGGTGTCTAAAATGTACAAGATATTGAATACCAACGACCTTACAGAAAGGAGAGGGTTTCGCAGTTACTGGCATGGCCTGGCGGGGGAGGCCCTCTCAGATGAGGCTTGGAACAAGGCTTTCAGAATAGCCTTTCATGGGGACCTGTTTACAGCAGATATGGAACACAATTTCAAAGTCATCCAGGGATGGCACAGGGATACACAAAATCTATCAAAGATGTTCCCAGGAGTATCGCACAAAATGTCCAAGGGGTTGTGGCCAGGTGGGAACGAGGGATCACATGTGGTGCCAATGTCCGAGGGTTCAAAAATATTGGGAGGAGGTGAAGGGTTAGATCGGGGAAGTCACCGGGGATTCGATCCCTCAAGAACCACTGACGCTATTATTAGGTCTGCCCCCAAGGGACGCTGACATATACTGGGTTCCCACACCCCAGGATGTGGGAAACGATGCTGGGGGCGGGGAGGGTAGCAAGGCGCAGAAGAGCCCGATGATCCCTTCAAAAAAGAATTGGCAAAATAAGCTGAAGAACATGTTCCTCATGGACAAAATCACTGGAATGGTCAATAACTCAGGCACTTTTCGTTCAAACTGGGACGGGGTACGACAAGCATGGGAATGGGAGGTACACTGAGCCACTGCTGATTGGGGGGGTGTGGGGGTCATGCAATGGGGACGGAGGTATTGAGAGTGGGAAATGGATGCCGATTCAGTGCGGTGATGTAAGGAGGGGAGGAGCTCTATCCAGCACAAAGCCGACAAACTAAGAGACAAGTTAATAATTTTCACCAAGTAAGTTCTAGAGCACCAGCAAAGAAATTCTCTTCGAAAATCTTATCTCCATAGAGCAATGCCTACTGTCAAGTTCCTAATGTTCAACGTTTAGGAAACCCTAGTTGAGGGGAGTTGGGTTAGGGAGGGGAGGGAGGGGGGATATATGCCGGACAGTGATATGAAAAGGTATGAAGTGAATCGGACCTGGTCCGGATGTTTCTGTTATTGTTTTGCATAAATGCTAAGAAAATCTAAAATAAAAAGAAAAAAGAAAAGGAGTGAAAACCTGACAGGAGAGTACACCAGGTATCCTACCAGGATACAGACCAATAGCCAAGTTGCTTTGTGTACCAGTGGTTCTGTTGATCAGGAGAAACTTAAGGAACTAATATTCTTGAAAGTATAAAACAGAGTAAAGAGAAATGCAGGGAAAGGGAACCACTGTCTGGAAAAAGGACTCCTATCCTTCTGGAACTTTTGTGTTGGAGTTGCACATTTTATTTTTGAACATTTGTACACTACTCAAGGCCAAAGACATTTTCCATTCCACCTTAATTTTTAAACTGTGAGGGCCAGAATAGTACTTTGGACACCAGACGATTTGCTTTGGACATTCTGACATTTGACAGACCCTTAGTTTTGTTTTAGGTAGGGAAACAAGGAATTTTCCATCCCCCTTTTCTTTTGTCAATAAATGTTTTTAGCCAAAACCACAAACCCCCTGTGTCAGCATCTCATTCCTAGCTCCTCACATTGTCCTCAGCCAAACCCTATTAGCTATCTAGCCCTACCACCTAGGAAAAAAGTTATAAAAAGAAGGAGGCTGGAGCAAAAGCATCTGTCCTTGAACTTTGCCTGGCCCAATGACTTAATTCCGTTTCAGGAAGTTTTGATTTTTAAAAGTTTGTCAATGTCTCGCAGTACAGTCCTCAACCTCTCTGCAGGTTCTGTATGCCAAATCCTAATTCCACATGGTTTCACTCTTTCCAGGAAGAAAAGCTTTTAATACAATTCCACAATTGCTGATTTGGTACTTTACAAGTTTCTTGTTTTGTGCTTAAGGACTGGAACCCTCCAGGTTCTCTTGCTCTTCAGTTCTGCTCGTTATGCCTGGTGTTTCCTGGTATTCCTGAAGTCCTATGGCCCTCTGACAGGCTTACTTTAGCGGGGCCTCGGTAGGGCGTCTGCACGCTTGGGTTTTCTTGGCTCCCGTAACCTTTGTGACTCTTCCAGCTGCAAATATTGTCTCTTGGTTTCTCTGGGCTCTACAAAGGCCTCTGATAGGCTTTCTTTAGATCGGTTTCAGTACGATGTCTGCCTGCTCTGCTTTTTCTGGCTCCCGTTACCCATGTGGCTTTCCAAGCCTCAAATATGAATATATCTCAGTTTCTCAGGTCTTCAAAGCCCTCTGGTCATCTGATAGGCTTGCTTTAGCACCGCTTTCAGTAGGGCATTTGTCCGCTCAGGTTTTTCTGGGGAGGGTTTTGCTAAGTAGGCTCACCTCCCAAGCCTCAAAGGCCTGCCTCCCCTCTGGGGAGAAGGGACAAATAGTCTAGATTCTTCACAGCCCCTAAAAGAAAGCTCAAGAAAAATGAACAAAACGCTGGTTAACTTTCCCAATATCTCACCCTCCAAGAGAAAGAGTAGCAGAGACACCTCTTGATGTCTAGACAATGAAACATCTCATCCACCTTAGATGAGTGAGGTGAAGATAGAAAAAAGGAAGATTTATCTTCTGTGAGGGATCACTTTCTCCTTAGATAAAACAAGGTACAAAGTATTGACAGACCAAGATTGGTGCTTATTCACTAACAGAAGTCATAGCAACTAGGAAGATCGTCCTAAATATTTACATAAGTTGTGCTGGCTGCTACAGTTCTCTCCCATAGGTAGTTTGCATCTTTGGCAGAGATTCCTCGGATCTGTGGTCCTAAAAAGGAAAAGAGGCAGGTACGGCAAGCATTCGATTATTGAATGTGGTGCCTTTCACCTGAAACAAGACATAACAATGGGCCAGAGACTGCTGCACTCCCAATTCCCTCACACTGCCTCTGGGGCAGAACTGGCTCTCACAAATACCCTGGTAGGGTTCTTGACCCAGGTTGAGAGGGGTCCCAAATGCCCACTGACATGTCAAGTCCTTTGCCCGGTTACATATCTCTGCTCCTTTTTCTGAGTCGCTATATTACTTTGGGTCTCCAGCCAGCTGATGGTACCATGATAGGAAGTCTACATTAGATTGTTTTCATTCCGTCCGGTGTCCTATGGTGAAGGATATGGCTGGAGGGCTAGGAATCATTGGAGGATTCTGGAATTGGTATCCTTATTTCTGGCCACCCACACCAAAGGGGCTTGATTCAGCGATAACACTTGATTGGATGATGATTCAATGTAATCACAGATTGTGTACAGCCCACTTCACTGCTGAGTGTTCCAGAAAGGGGGTTTCCTAGTTCATCGTCTTAAAAGGCTAGCAGAAGCAGAATTTTCTTTTCTCATCAAGCTTTCAGTTCAGTTAATGTGGTACAACTGAGATGGCTTCCTTCTGTCGACTTGCTGAAACTTATACGTTAGTTTGGATACAATCTCAGTGATGACTTACAGCCATACCAATTCTTTTGGGTTGCGAGCAGCAGAATCATTACTTTGTTGCTTACTTGGGAAGGTTTGCAACTTCGCTTCTTAGTTGTAGGATTTTTCATGGCGTGTCTGTAAGACTTAGATAGGAGCTTTGACTTGGTTTTGGACCTCCTGCATCTATTCCCTGGTGTTCTGTATCATGGAGTGGTCAATGGACTGTCAGCTCTCAGGCTCCTCCCATTCTTGCCTCATGATACCACATCATCTCTGGGATTCTGGCCATATACCAGTTCAAACAGGAAATCCCAGTGGAAGCCTGTAGAGTCATTCGTACCAGAAACCGAGTCCACAGGAGGAAGTAATCCTAGTTTTTCTCATCTTCGGCCACCAGTTTCCTCCAGATTCATTTAAGTGTTTGGCTGAAACAGTCCAACCTTCCATCTGGGGATGATATACAGAGATTATCTGGGTTTTAATGTTCATAGGATCTGCCCAGTACTTTGGACATGAAGCTGCTGCCCTGTTCAGCTAATATTTTAAGAGAAATCCACTTGGGTGAAGAAGGAAATAAGTACTTTCAGAATTACCAAGGTGGTGTTGCTTCTCAAAGGGAATGCTTCTTGATATCTTGTGGTGTAATCCATGATAACAAGGACACACTAGGATATTGATATGAATGCCGTAAAAGCGAATTTACATAATTGGCAGTGGCCGTAAAGGAGCTCTCGTAACCTCATTAGGCAACATTTTATGGAAAATGGGGCAGATGGTGCTTAACTGTTTAATATGTTGTGACAAATTGAGAGATGCTGTCACTTCTACCTGGGGGAGGGGATCCGGGGGGCGGGTGGGGAGACTTTCCTTATGAGGCTATGGAGGTGAGCCCGCTATGCAACATTCCCCAGAGGGGTGGCGGTAAGTGGGACCTCACAGTAAGAGACTCCCCTCATGGGGATAAGGAATCCCTTTCCACTGAAGAACTACCTTCTCATTATCTTCCAGAACTCAATGTAACATTACTTTACAAACCTCTAGACTCCTCTTACATATTTTATTGTGATATGACAGAAGAAAAGTATCAGTTCAGTACTGTAAAGCGTAAGAACCAAAGAGTCATAAAGAACACTTATTTGACAAATTCTGAGTTGAAGAACCCCAGAGGAGTTATGACTAACATGGCCCAAACACAAAGGAAGGCCTTTCCTGAGAAGTGGGGGAATATCCAACACTCTGCCATAAAAACAGGAGGGCCAGGAGAACAAGGAAGTGAGACCTGGGAGATTCAAACCGGCCGGATCGAGAAGGCTGGGAAATCTGGGCAGACATTGTTTCACACATCGAGGAACAGCTAACAAAGAGGAGTGCCAGCAGTGCGCAGCACACCCGACAGACTGGAGGAAGCTGGTCAAAGTCCCAGAAGGGCCGTGCAAAGAGAGCTGAAGCAGAGTCCTGAAGTTGGCGTGTCATACAGGCGAAATGCCAAGAACAGATCGAAGGAGGTCAGTCTGCTGAAGGAGAATGCGGGTAAGGAAGCAAAGCAGGAAGGTGGTGGCTTGGAAGGGAAACAGGTGAAGAACCCCTCCATTGCCGATACCATCATCAGACACAGAAGCATGTCGGAAGAAAGCCTGAGAGCGGCTTTGACGGAACAAAGGAGGAAACGAGATTGCCGACACAGTGACGGAGACCCCTTACACAGCAGGAAGCAAGGAGAGCAGTAGACCCGGGAAAGAGGGCGTATATGTAAAAAGGGACAGAGATTTCACTAGCCATAAGCGAACTGAATATAACTATTGGACACAGAACCCTCGTCCCAGTGAGAAGTACAACAACCAAAAGGGGGAGAATCACTCAAGGGTTAAATCATACTTGTCCCAGTGAGAGGGCTACGCACATATAAAGAGTGCGAATTATGCAAGAACTCATCATACTCGTCCCAGTGAATGGCGAGACAACCAGAAGATTGAGGTATTCTTAGGGACTCAAACTCGTCCCAGTAAATGGGAAAATCATAAAAGGAACAAAAGACTTTACAAGTATATTTCAGCGAGGAGAAAACCAACCACAGGCTCGAGGGACGATATGATATAATATAATAGGTTATTTATAACGCAACTAATACCCAGAGGTATCTAAGCGCGGACCCGGAGATCGAACCTGTGTTGCTCTGTGTCGCCTTGCTTCCCAGGCAAGCACGTTGCCCCTGAGCTATCCTCCCAAGACTAATGATCCAACTATATGTGTGTGAATAATCAAGGAAACAGAAGGATTGCGAATTGGAACAGATACTTTCAGGCTATTATGTGAGAAAGCCAAGAAAGGAAAATCTAAGGAGACAGGACACAAGGGTCTGGGGAAGCCCCTTGAAAGAACTGAGAAGTTTATTGCGATAAATAGCAAAAGACTACTTAAGAATCCCATATTGAGAACATTTTTGCTGAGAAGCAATCCAGTAAAAGGTAGTCATTCTCCTGGTACTTTTGTTTGTAGTGGTAGGGCCAGTTTGACTAGATTCAGACGGAGGACAGACTTTTCATTGGGACTTTCATCCTGACAAGCACCCTAGTTTAGTTGTGTTAGGAGGAAAACCCTTATAATAGAGAAAGTTAGGCATTTTCTTTATAAGCGTTGAAAATGGCACTTATTGGTCTATTTCATCCTTCTGACCTACCACAATGTGCATATAGTATGAGCCAAAAAAAACGGCTAAGCCTATTTTTGGCATCTTCTCCAGCTCCTAATGTCATGCTTTACATTGAAATGGGCTTGCTCCATGATCACTGTTAGAAAAGATTTCTCTTGAAGCAACTTTTCCTCCAAAGTCTGCGCCCCCCCCACCCCAAACCTTTTGCATTTGCTACTATATCCTGACCTGAATTTTTACAGTGGAACACAGCCTTCAGCTGCACTCCACTGGGCTTTATCTCATTGTTATGGGGAAAACAACACGTCATTCCAGCGGTCAGTACAGAGAAAATGTGTTTCTCTTAGTCTTTTCGACTTTGTTGCCACTCGTTGGTAAAATGTTATTACAGTACAGCGCAATGGTGCATTTGTATTTTATGGCCCTAGAGACCTTCCAAGAAATTTGTGGTGATTGTACATTATGCCTTGGAACAGACTGGTGGCAGCAGTAGCCTTTTCTCATATTTTGGTAACCTTTTCCCAAGCCCTACCGTGTTTTGCTCACGACTTTGGCTAGTGTCCAACATGGCCGTGCCACCAGGTCTTTTGTCTGTTCCTTTAGCCATTTTGTCTTTTGGCCTTCCCCCTGCCGTTCAAGGTGTGGGACTTCCTTATTTGGGCATGCACTTGCCCACAAAAGCTGCTTCTTTCGTGGGTCCCTGCAGGTCACATGTGTAGGCACACAGGAAGTGGGCTGGGACTGTTGGGTCCCAATCCAATTACTGGTGCCAGAGTGTCTGGTGTGCATGTGAGCATGAGGGCTCCAGTGGTCCCTGATTGGACCACTGTTGGCGTGCATTCATGGTGCAGATCTTCTGATTGGTGGGCTGGGTGTGAGCACTCGCCCGACTTTGGATATCAGGAGGGGCCATACATCCATTCTAGCTGATCAGCAACAGATTCAAACAGATCTGCAGAAGGAACCAAATATCCTGAAGAGCCGAGCAGAACAAAGGGCGATTCTGAGACGCACTGAAGAGGACTGGCACCCGAATCCTGTTGTTGTCCCTGTCGAGCCCTACTTTACGCTTGAACTCAGAAGACCTGTGAAGGTGCTTCTAATCCCTGGAGTGGTGGGACCAATCACTCTCGACACCACATGGTAACCCTGCAAGTTTTCTCTGAAGTGTCTCTGGGCCATCCAGTGAACTGACCAGCTGAAACCTTGGATACCGCGCAGGAATGTCGCCGTTTCGACGTAGGACTTTGGGGAATCCCAGCTTGCTCTACAAAGCACCCTTCTACTGAATTTAGCTGTTCTCGCACCTTTGGGTCGCGAGAGAAGAGGCTGCGTCATACCATGAGAGTTGGGAGCCCTATGTCACTGTGCGAAAGTGACGGTCGCTGAAGGCAGTTTGCCCGCGTTCCTTCCTGTGCCCGGATACCTGCTACACCGTTGTTTCCTTCGTTCTTCATCGTAATCAAGAGTAGCAGCTCCTGTCCCATACTGGACCTGTATCTGCACCTACAGCGCCTGTACATCTGGAAGCCGAACCAAGGGCAGGAAATCGAACCTCTGACGGCCACCTCTAGACCTGCCAAGTCTGGCCCAAAACCGAGCTATGGGCGCCGAGTAGTGAAGCCCCTTTGTTCATCCAAACGCATTTACACACTGAAGGTTATTTTGGCCTTCATTTTGGCTTGGTGTAAGGAAGGCATGGTATCAAACAGTGAAGACAGACACAAGTGTTCACAGTTCATCTGTGTTTATTGAACTTCAAATACGTTGGTTAACACCTATCTAAACCTAAATCTAAGGATGGGAGCAAGCAACGACTATCAAATAATAATTCAGTCCTAGTGGAGTCGGTCAAAATAAAAGGGCCTATACCAATAAACCTATCTGCAATCCTTACATCTAAATACATAATGCTGTGGTACAACAATGTATGTAAAAGAAAAGAGTTCAAGAAATTATATGTCAGGATAGTTGAGCAGTTGGCTTCCCTTCCCCACCTTTTCAGCACGGGGCAAGGCGCCATGTGCGAGCTTCGCACACACTCCGACTTCTTGGCCATGAGGTAACAGTTCAAATCATAGGCATCAGGGACTTCTGCCAAATTCTCTGTCCCAAAGACATTCTCTTATTGCAGAGGGCCCGATATAACAAACAAAACGCAGAAGTTCCTTTCCCTTGTCAGGGTTTCACATTAACAAGTTTACGACTGGTCTCCCTCCTTCTGGCTCGGACCACAAGTCTCCCTCGTTCGGGCTCAGACACTTTTTCCCAAATGTTCATAGCTGGTCTCCCTCGTTCAGGCTCGGACAACAGATCCCCCTTGTTAGGGCTCAGACCCCTTTTCGACAATGTTCACAACTGGCCTCCCTCATTCGGGCGCGGACCACGGATCCCTCTCGTTCTGGCTCAAATCCTCTTGATTTCAGAATCAAAGACTTTCGAATGTGCGATGGGTTTTGCTTAAACCATCGCAGGACCACTTTGATTCACTTCACACAATTGTATTTCACATCAATCTTCTACTTTAGTTTCTCTTGTCAGGATACCTTACCAAAACCTTCCATTGAGCACATTCAAGGTGCCGGGCCGCTCGGTCAACGGTATTGTATCTTTTCTTCTCAAGTTCAAATATTCATCATCAGCAGTTTAGCTTTATTCATGTCTTTCATCACATTCATTAAACAATGGTCGTTCCAGCGCTCGTTATACAAGGTTGTCGCTTGCAACCTTGACTTCAACGTTTCGAATATGGAGTAAAAGGCTCCATTCATCATAGGGCTGGACTTCTAAAGTTAGAATTGTCATCTCTGAAAGTTGTCTGTGCTATGAAAGTTATTTGCCCTTTTCCCTTAAAGGTATTGGTGGTGTTCTAAACTTTATTGCACTGACTCCAGTGATTGTATGCATGTTACATAGTGTGTTGCTTGTGTGGTATATTACTGTGGCATTTCATGATTCACTTGTGTTGTTTTTGGGCCTATAATAAATAGTATATTTTTAGTATGCAACGATTGTCAAATTGTAATTCTTGGTGTTTCACTGTGTGTGCTCATTGGAGACTCCTGATGACTCTCACCCCTCTGGAGATTTAGCCTTGACGGCTCTCCAAGCTTCCATGAATTGGTCTGGCCATCTTCCCAGAAATGTTCCCCTGTTCATCTAACAAAAGTGGCCTCCTAAACATCTGTCCACCAGTCTAGAGTTTAGAAATGCATTCTAACAAATTGGTGTGTAGCGGTCAGGATAAGATCAGAGGTACTCCAGTATTGCACACTGGTGATGTGCCTGAATTACACAGAACCACTGTGTACATTGTAAATCATCTGCTAAACTAATAATATGGAAATCACTGCCACTGTTTTAAATGCTTCCAATACTGAACATTTATGAAAGCTATGTCAGGTAGAAGGTATATCTACTTCTGATACCAAAACTGAGTTAATCCAAAAGATTGGAGATTGGCAAGAAGATAGGATTGAACCTCTCTCCGCTCTAGTGATAGTGCAGAAGGTGCTGCTCCTAGAACAGTGAAGGTGTCACGGTTGCTGACATCATCGAGGGAGAGGAGGGCGTTCACCTGTCCAATGTTCCATCTGTCTCTTCTGAAGCAGAAGCCATGCTGGAGTTTGAGAGAAAGAAACATAGCTCAGAGAGAAAGAGCTTGAATTCAGCATAGCTAAACATGAGTTGGAGAAGGTAGAGAGAAAGACTGGGACCATCAATTGGAGCTTGCCAAATTACAAGCTGGATTGGAGCTTGCCAAATTACAACATGGATTGTTCAGATTATTATTCCAACTTGATGTTAGGTTTGCAAAAAAATTGTAATCACATTGCCCCTCTTAAAGTCCTTAAAGAAAATAGGAAGAACAATCAATGCTATAATGAGAACCTTAACATTCTAAAACAACAATATAGGAACAAGGAAAAAACTTGGCTTAAAGCAAGAGATTCAGGGGGTAATTCATAGAAATCAGCGCACAAGAGGCGCACGCGGCTGGAGCACAGTGTGCGCGTTCGGCAGTCTGCGCCAGCCCCGTGCGCCAAAACCCATTTCAGTGCACAGCGTATTCATGGATTTTAACATCCATAACCAGCCGTGGCGCAGCGACCCTGCAGCAGCGCCAGTTAAGCCCCCAACCCCGCCCCGTGCGCCATGAACAGCCAACAAATCCAGTACATGGCGCAAAGGCCAGTGGACCAGCATACAGCCCCCCAACCACGAAAACATGTGTAAAACTACCCGCGCACTCCTCAGAATACACGTACCCCTCTCGAGCTAGCGAAAACGTGTGTAAAACTCCCCACACACACCTCAGAATACACGTACCCCTCTCGCGCTAGTGAAATCGTGTGTAAAACTCCCCAAGCACCCCTCGGAATACACGTACCCCTCTCGCGCTAGCGAAATCGTGTGTAAAACACCCCGCGCACCCCTCAGAATACACGTACCCCTCTCGAGCTGGCGAAATTGCATGTAAAACTCCCAGCGCCCCCCTCAGAATACACGTACCCCGCTCGCGCCAGGTAAATTGCGTGGAAAAAGTCCCCCCTGTGGTGTGGGCTGCCTGTGGGGCATGGCCAGGGTGGATGGGCTGCCTGTGGAGCATGGGGAGGGTGGATGGGCAGCCTGTGCGAATTTGTGGGTACGCTGGGAGTTTCACACGCGATAGGCCCTGTGCCAGCGGGGTACGTGTATTTCGGGGGTGCGCGGGAAGTTTCATACACGATAGGCCCTGGGCGAGCGTGGTACGTGTATTTGTTGGGTGCGCAGGGAGTTTCACACGCGATAGGCCCTGTGCGAGCGGGGTACGTGTATTTGTTGGGTACACGTGGAGTTTCACACACGATAGGCCCTGTGCGAGCGGGGTACGTGTATTTGTTGGGTACGCGGGGAGTTTCACACACGATAGGCCCTGTGCGAGCGGGGTACGTGTATTTGTGGGGTACGCAGGGAGTTTCACACGCGATAGGCCCTGTGCTTGCAGGGTATGTGTATTTCTGGGGTGCACGGGAAGTTTCACACGCGATAGGCCTTGGGCGAGCGTGGTACGTGTATTTCGGCGGTGCGCGGGAAGTTTCACACACGATACTCCATGTGAGAAAGGGGTATGTGTATTTGGGGGGTACGTGGGGAGTTTCGCATGCGATTTGGCATCGTGGGCCCTCCCGGGTGTGCGGTTTCCCCCCTCGCCATGCCCTGCAGGCAGCCCACACCACAGGGGACTACCCTACAACCCTCACCATGTCCTGCAGCAAGCCCACATGGCATCATGCACGTGTGAGCACACTTGTGATCCCCGACTCATGCCCCCACCCATCCACCCACCCCCAGTGACGGGCACCTGCCAGCAGGCCCCGACTCATGTCCCCCTGCACCCCCACCCACCCAGCAGTGACGGGCACCTGCCAGCAGGCCCCAACTCATGTCCCCCCCCAACATGTCATCAGGATCCACACTCATGGCCCTTATGGCCACCCAAATCCCACCCCAGTCCAAACACCCCAACCAAGTATTCCATCCACTCAACATTGAAATCCCCATGTCATGATAGATCCCAAATGACAAGTATGCACATCAATACATGTCTGTCACACACACACACACAATGGGTGCAAGTGAATGAGAAAACCCACATCGTAACATGCATGAAACCAATGAGAGAATACCACCCAAATGAAGTATGAAACCAAAATGTATTAGATACAAAAGCAAGGGAATGAAAGAAAATCACACAATAAAAGAAATAAACAAAAGGCTGCATGTCCAAAATGAATGAAAAAATATGAATGCTGAATCCAAATAAATCCAAATGAAAAAGGCTCCAAAGCGTTCGTCCATCAAACCAAATACAAAGGTAAACAAAAAAGAAACCATTGCTCCATGGGTAAAAAAATAAAATAAATCAATGAAGTCAAATCCACTCCAGAAATATACACAATGTAAAAATCCAGGGTCCATGAGTCCAACAATCTAAAGGAAACCTACAAAATACCCTACCTAACAAATAACTATATACAAAAAGGTGGGGCATAGTCCATGCAAATGAAAGAAAAATAGAAAGGAAACCTAACACTAATGAACTATATACAATGGCGGCGGGCAAGTCCTACAGCCCACTTGTTGATTTCCCGGGCCAGGGCATCATCGAACTCCTGTTCAACGTCCTGGAGGCGGGCCTGTTCCCTAGCCCCAAGGTCTCGCAGGGATAACGCCATGTACACCTCCAACTCCCTGAGAATTTCCTCGAGGCACTCAGCCCGCCTCAGCGCCCTGCGCATGGAGTTCTCCGCCCTGACAATAGTGAGCCGTGCCTCTTCCGCCCGCCGCCGCTCCGCATCTATTTGCTGGACCAACCACTGCCACACGGAAGACATTCCCAATCCAGGGTCCTCCTGCCCTCCGGCCGATGCCTACCCCTCTGCCATCATCGCTCCCACCTTGAGCCTGCTGCTGCCGTGCATGTGCCCTGCCTGTTGATGCCTGCACGTCCTCCTCCTGCTGGGGTCCAGTTGTTGGGGTGGCCACCCCTGCTGGACCTCCGACTCCCGACTGTGGCAGGGATGTGTCCTCCACCAGCATGGCCGCTGGGTCAGAGGCAGGTCCACAGGGTGCCCAGGTGATACTTGGGCCGGGAGATGGCACGGACGACGACTGGCGCATAAGGGGGTTCAGTTGAGGAGGGGGTCGGTACAAGGTCCAGCAGACAGAGGAACCCAGCACTGTTGACCCATCCGAGTAGGTCGACGCGGTCAATGAGGCATTCCAAATAACGTGCTCACGAAAACCCTGCACGTCATCCCGGATGCCACGCTGACGCAACACCACCCCAGCCAGGACAGGCTCGACACAGTCCCGGATTGCCACGTCCGCAGGGAGAGGAATGCCAGTTGTTGTTCGCGCATCCCCACCCTGAAAACGGGTCTGGACGAAGGTATCCCTGCTGGTGCGGGATGATCCAGTCACAGGATCGGGGACAGGATTACACACAGGCACCTCTGCGGCCGCCTTTGCTGCCTGCTGTCCCTGCCCCTGGACTGCACCACTAGCACCAGTGGAATCCCCCCTCCAGACCCTGTGTGTGGCCCTTCCACGGCCTCCTCCTCAACCAAACCCCCCCCAAACCTGGATGACTCTGTGCCATCTTCCTCAATAAGTCCCTGTGGGGTCTCAGCTGCCCCTTCTGCTTCCGAGGAGTCCACCTCCGACCTCTGCCTCTTGGACCTACCCTCGGCAGCTGCGGCCACGGACATGGCACCAGACTCCTCACTCCCCGACGAGATGGCAACCTGGGAGGGGAGCTGGGCCTTGCGTCTCCGGCTGGCGGTGCGATCCCTGCCGCTGTGCTCCACAGCACCGTCTCCGCCCTCTTCATCAGTTGACGCTGCAGACAGGGAGAGACAGAACACAGGTATCAGGGCACTGTACAATGGTCTGATACACACATGACAGTTGCACATGAGTGGCAGTGTAAAACTCACACATGGGATCACACTCCCCAACACACACACATGCGCAAATTAACAGGAATGTTGCAACAGGCAGCACCATCCATTCACATACAACAGCATGAGCATCCGAAGGTTAGCCTGATGTCACATGCAACACGGGGAGTGCAGAGCACATGCACACACGCCACCAGACATACATGTATCTGTACATCTCCACCACCTGTCGCAGTGATATCATCGCCATCCATGTCACATCTGCGAATCAGCCTCCTACATGTCAGTGTCACATGCATCCATGGTGTATCACAGTTGCACACTTATCAAATACACACACATGCACATGTACATTATGCACCTACATGAAGGTGGAACCAACATCCATGTGTCACACCACAACCATGCCACAGTACATACACAGAAATTTAAACATGTGTGCAACCACACATGCATTTGGCCACCATGCATTTGAACACATACACTATTGATGTGCCTCACACATGACTGGACTCACATGCGGCAGGCTCATGTCCCTGTACATACACATCCATGCATGGGCCTACCAAGACATATGTCCAACCTGCACACACCTGGCACACCTCAACATGCACAGAGTCCAATCAGTACGCATGTACACTTACCGCTCGACTCCGGACGGGTCTGCCTCTCAAGGACCTGGAGGTGGAGCGTTGGGCGTATACGTTCCAGGACCCTCATCTGGTTGTTGGTAAGGCAGACCCGGCACCCCTCAGCATCCGCTGCCTTCAAGAGGCGCCGAACCTTGCTGAGGGTCTTGGACCTGAAGTCCTCCCAGCGCTTCCAGACGTGTTGCATGTCGCGGGCTGCCACGCCCTCCACGTTGATGGCAGCCACGATGTCCTTCCAGATCCTCTTCCGTCCTTCATTGTCGGCGCATGAACTTCCAAAGAGGGCATCATAATGCCCCAGGACTAGCTCCACCAGGATGCCAACTTCATTGGCACTGAAGCTGGCAGCCCTCTGCCTCTCTGCTGGGGGGTTGCCACTGGTGCCAGATGGTGGTGTGTTGGACATGGTAACCCCCGAGGCAGGTGTGGGTGGGCAACTGAGTCCTGGGGCTGGGCTGTGGAGCGATGGAATACCAGTCGGGAGTCTTCGGTTCCAGCAGGGGTGGTCACAGCAACTAGACCCCTGCAGATGGCTGACGTGCAAGCACCAAATAGCAGGGCAAGTGGCCAGCAGGCAGGCAGCAGCAGATGGCAGGTGGGAGCGTGCTTGGGGCTCTGGGGGGCAGGAAAATGGCCTTCTGGGCAGGAGCGTGGTCTTCCGTGTGTTGTCGCGTGGCCAGCTTGAGATGGAGTGATTTGGCATGTGAAAAAACTGCGCGTCAGTGTGTAATTCGAGGCAAGGCCCTTAGCGCGCAAGCGCATATGTGATGTGATACGCGCAGGCGTTTCCCTCAGCACGGGTGCATCCGCACGTGCCAAAAAATCACGTACGCGTGTGAATCCGTGTAATCCGAGGAAAGGGCCTAAGCGCGTAAGAAAAGTGACGCGTACAGGCGTTTCCCTCAGCACGATTTAAAGGTGAGCGGGCCAGCAGTTCGCTGTACGTGCCTTTAGTGGAGACCGACTTGTGTGTTGCTACTTCGTATTGTTTCACGCGCCATCACAACTTCACAGCGGATCAAGGATGTATCTCTTCTTTAAGCAGGGGTATTGGCTACATGTGTTTTTCATTATCACGCTAGTCTGACGGTGAGTCGCGCACGCTATTTTTCCCACTGCGGGTGCCCCTGTGTATCGCGTACCCATTTTCGAGGTCATAGTAGCCTGCGTGTCCCACGCGTACGTGTATTTCCTGTCCCTGGGTGCCACTGCGTACTGCGGGAGGTTAATTCCACACATGTGGCTACCGGGGTTGCGTGCACGGTTTTACTGCAGTTTTGGGGTGCCTGAGCGTTGCGTGACCCATCACTTAATCACCAGGGTCACATACAGCCTTGCAGGTGCAGGGGTGCTATTAACATCTTGTATCCCACCTCCTTTACCCCAATTGGCCAGGACAATTGTCGTGTACACCTCCCATTGGCACTACTACATCTGTGCCATGGCTGGGAGGCCACAAAAGGTGAGGGGCGCCTCTGCTGGGCGTATTCCACATGGCGAGCATGGTCAGGGACGTGGCCGGGGTGACCAGGGAGTAAGGGGACTCCAGGGTGTCCAGGGTGGCTGCCGAGGGGGAAGTGGCAGGGGTGCGCCACTTCGGCACGATGTTGTGCCACGTGTTGGTGCAGTCATGCCACCACCCCCTGCGGCTCCGGGAGATGCAGTTCTTGCATCCGACACTGGCGCCCATGGTGCCACGGGCCCATGGGGAGTGGTAGCTGCAGGTGCAGCTGTGGACACCACCACCCAGGCTCAGGGTCTGCCAACGCAGTCTGCATTGGCACCTGAAGAGTCCCTGGAAGATTTCCAGGAGGTCAGGAGGCACACCGTAGTTGCACGCAGGGCTGCCCTGATCGAGGCACGTGTCCCTGGGGCAGTAATGTCATCTGGTGCCCCGACCAGCCGGGTGTTGGCAAGTGCATGGGCAGATGCAGCTGATACCACCCCGGTTGTGAGTCTACCATCCAGGACAGGCCAGGTCAATGACCCTGGCACAGCAGATGTTGCTGCGCAAGGTCCATTCCATTGCACCCAGCAGCCATTGACGCAAGTCAGGGCTTCCGTCCTCGTTCCACCTGCCACTCCCTCGGTTCAACCCACCAGCACCACAGCCCATACTGACCAGGGCGACATTTGCCAGCCAGGGTCAGGACCACTGTTCAAGAGGAGGAAGGTTGCACCTGCAGTAGAGACTGGGACCCCAGACACAGCTCCGGCACGTCGAGGAAGAAGCCTTTCTGCGTGCAGGAACTGGACTTCCTTGTGGACTACGTGCGGGACCACATCTGTGATATGCTAGTGGGGCCGAATTGTCAAACTACGGCTGTCCATCGTATGTCCCACGGGAAGCAAGTTGCGGATCGTGTGAGTGCATTCGGCCATGAGGTGCGCTCAGCTCAAGAGTGCAAAAAGCATTGGGATGACCTCAAACGCAGTACTAAGGCGAAGCGTGCCTCTAATTACAACATGACTCTGGTGACTGGCAGTGGGCCACCACCTGAGGTGGAAGACCTCACTTTGCACGAGTCAGTCGCTGCAGAGTTCATACCAGCAGGAATGGTCGAAGGAGTGGGAGAGATGCTGGACTTTGATGCCCCGTCCAGTGAGTGTTGTTGAATGTTTGTTGAGGACATGTGTCGTTTGCTTGTGTGATGTGTTGTGCTCGACTTCCACTACATGTTATGTGTACATGGTTCACATGTGCAAGTCATGCAATGCTTCAATGGTGCATGCCTGCTGTGCAGGATGCTGGACATGTAGAGCAGACGGGGACTGTCCTCATGGCCACACTTGCACCCTACTCACATGCTAGTCACCCGGCTGCCTCTCCGGTCCATGTTCCAGCTCACTGGCCCTTCTGCATGTAGCCTGCGGCGTCTTTCCTCTCAGCACTGGGACTATGTCATTGCATGACGGGCGTGCACGTGTCTTCTGCCTGCATGCGGGTACTCCACGTAGCCATGCTCCCTTGCCCCTGCACCCCAATTCCACCATGGCACTGGTTTGCATCATGTTGGCGTACTGCAATGGCCTGTTCAAGGCTCCTGTGTACATGCAAACTTCCACCAACCAACCTGCCAGACACATGCAGTGGGGTACATCCTCTGTCCTTGATGCAGTGTGTCTCACTTGGACTGTGCAGATGGGAGATTCTCTGCACATTTAGATGAAAAAGACAAAGCTGCAATCAACTGAAAAGTCGAGCACAGCCTGTTTTTTGAAGCCCATTTTCTGGTGCAATCATTATAGACAAAGTGACGAACAATAAGGAAGGTTCCGCAAAGTGGCCAACAGAGAACCGCATGAGAAACTTTTGCTAAATCGATAAGCAGAACCAAACAAGTCTGTTGCATAGCGCAACCCACGGAAAGGAAGTGTTTTCTCCTTTTTTCTGCCAAAGAAATCATCCTTTAGTCCAACTACGACAGAATATAACGCACCCGATAAATATTGTGCATGAACTGGGGATTTGTTTTTTGAACTTTCAGTCAATCTGAACAAGAAATACATCGTCCTGAAGAGGGCCACAACTAAAACAGCAGAACACCAGGGATGGTGTTGATGTAATCTGTGTGCCGAAACATATGTAGACATCCCTTAGACATTGAAACAAATGTGTCTTCCTTTTGCAGCACAAGCACTCTTCTTATGCTGTACAGTCACAGTTTGTTCCCCCGAAATTGCATTACAAAAATATACTAAATAATATACTAAGGTGATCTATTACAAGTGTCACTTTACTAACCCTAGACACCACTGGTAGAAAACGTGATTTTGCTGGACTTTTTATAACTTGTGTTTTTCTATTTGTGAATTCCTTTTAAACGTGTGAGGTGTCTTGTGGAAAGCACCCACCAGATTTTTGTGCGTTGAAAATTGATTGATTAAAATGTGTTTATACTTTGGCAAAAAAGTCTGTGTTCCATGTGAATTTCAGATAGATGACATAGATAATCTATCAGTATCCCTCTTTTTGTTCAGTGACCTGGTTCTAAAGTGGACTAAAAGAGGGGTAATTGAGCATTCTGTTTGTTTGTTTTACACTATGTAATCAGTACCTATTTTGCTAAATCCCCCGTAAACAAAAAATTTGGGACCTACCCATTTCTACTCCTAGATTCTCCGCAGGGACATGAGTGCCCATTCATGCTCCATGTGCATTCCATGCATGCTCCTATGTGTCCTTGACAGGATGATCATAGTAGTACGTGTCCAGGCTGACCTACATTTTATGGCATTTGATCATCAATTCCATGCCCAATCTGGCTCAGGCCAGCATCACACACAGGTTTAGAGTGTCACAGTCTGTGTGGGGCACAGGCCTCCCCCTGTTTCAGGCCCACTGACTCTGTTCAACTGGTGTGGTGGCTTCTGCACACATGGGTGTACTACTGAGGGTTCATCATGTGTCCTGCTTACTGTCCCATCATCATCTGCTGTGTTGTCAGTCGACTCAGATGATGCAATTGACGGTAGTCAACACTGTCTGGCAATACACAGGTCTCTGTCACCCTTTTGCTGCCATGCAATGGCTCTCTGCATTTTCACGTAGGGGGGGTGGGGGGGTTTGATTGTAGCCATGCAACCCATTGCATGCACATTGCACGTGATGCCTGAACTTGCCCTTGCACTGCCTTCACGTGTATTGGTAGACTTAATGTACTTGTTCATGTAGATAATGGGTCACGTACACATGTTCTGCACTGCATCAACCCACTTCTGAGCCGGGTTACACCATTCTACATGACTACTCACTGATGCAATGTCAAAGTCACCTGGCATGTATGCACTGTTTTTCATACCTTCTCTGTCATGTATGCGACGGGCACAGGTGCATCCTGTGTCACATATAGTCAGTATTGGAACTCCCTAGTGGCTGTTTAGATGAGTTGATTGGTCAATCTGCGGCCTATACCAACTGGCATAGGGCGGTGATTGAATGTAGCCTGCCAATCGGGTTGTAATGACTGTGGAGCTTCCTTCACATGTGTATGTGTGCACTTCCACATACATCAAAGCAAGCAGCGTTGTAGCTGCTTGCTTTGGTGTATTGGATGCTGGTCATGTTCACAATACAGGTGTATGGGGAAATGGGTGTTTTTGAACACTTTCACATGTACATATTCAAACAGCTTAGACGTTGTATAGTGCAACATTGCCAGTACTCACTTATGTGTTTGTGAAAGTGTTCATTTACACATGTGTCTTCCGCAGCTTTTTTGTTGACTGACTAATATGTAGTTGATTGACGTTGATGCTGGTGAGATTTCGGCATTGCGTACGTTATGTGGAACTGGCATGATCCAGAAGGTTCACTGTTGTGCAGTATGTGTATGCCCAGGCCCACTTAGCTACTATGGTGGGTCCTGGGCATGGAGATTTGCACAAGGAATGATGTAATAGGGCACATTCATAGCCCAAAGTGCTCAATCAGGCCCTGAGGGGTGTTGTGGAGGCCTCATGTCCTGCAGCTCGGACGGTACTGGCCGTTATGGTCCCTCATGCCTGGTTGCAGGCCATTGCTTTGCTTGGGACATTCACTATATCTACATAGCCCATGTCATAGTGTGTTTGGATGCACTTGCAGCATGGTCAAGGAACAAGTTACTTACCTGTAACTGTTGTTCTCCAGCATGGGTCTGGCATGGATTCACATGCTCATGAATATTCCCCGTCGTCAGGCTGGGAATCCTCGGTAAAGAAAAAACCAGTATCAGTTTCGTTTCTTATCTGTCTTTCGTAGTAATAACCAATCACTGGTCTCTGCGTCATACTGACCACAGCCAATGACTGCCCTCTACCTAAGCACCGCCTCTGGCAGCCATCTTCAGATTTGGAAGCACGTGAAGTGGCAGTATGACCAAGTGAAGAGCCGCAGAGGGGTAGGCGGGAGGGTTCGCATGTGAATCCATGCCAGACCCATGCTGGAGAACAACAGTTACAGGTAAGTAACTTGTTCCTTCTCCAGCATGGGGTCTGGCATGGATTCACATGCTCATGAATAAAGAATACATAGCAGTACACACATGCACAACCACGGGAGGTGGCAAAGGCTCAACATTAAGCATCACATCAAACTCAACATTAAGCATCTTACCTCCTCACCAGGCTCACCTCAGGCGAACAGGTTGCGCAGCACTGCTTGGCCGACCCTGGACTCCTCCCTGGAATCCCGGTCGACGCAGTAGAATTTCGTGAAGGTGTGCGTCGACCTCCACGTAGCAGCCCTGCATATGTCCAGCAGGGGCACACCAGATAGGAACGCCGTGGTAGCTGCGATCGCTCTGGTGGAATGGGCTCTCGGACGGCCAGGCAGCGGTCGGTTTGCCAACCGGTGACAGTACATGATACAGCCGGAGAGCCATCTGGAATGGAAGCCTTCGAGAGAGCCTTCCCCTGATTTACAGGTCCAAAGTTCACAAAGAGTTGTGACGTCTTCCGAAAACACTTCGTGCGGTCCACCTAGAACTTCAGCGCTCTAGCCACATCCAGCGAGTGCAAAGTCCTCTCAGCCGGCGACGAAGGCGACGGGAAGAACACAGGTAACACCAAGGGTTCGTTGAGATGGAAGTCCGACGGTACCTTGGGCATGAAGGAGGGGTGCGTCCTGAGCACTACCCTCGTGTCGTGGAAAGTCAAGTACGGGGCCTTGCAGGAAAGGGCCTGGATCTCTCCCACTCGTCGTGCGGAGGTGATGGCCACAAGAAAAGCTGTTTTCCACGATAGAAACTTCAACGGGGCCGAGTGCAGAGGCTCGAACGGAGGTCCCATGAGCTTGGTCAGCACCACGTTGAGCTCCCACGCCGGGGCCGGAGCCTTCACCGGCGGGAACGATCTGAACAGTCCCTTCATGAACTCTTTCACCAGACGATGAGACCACAAGGACGTCCGCCCCGTGGTTCTGGTGTATCGGGAGATCGCAGCAAGATGAATCTTGATGGACGCGTGTGCCAGACCAGCTTTGGCCAGCGTCAGCAGGTACGGCAGTACTTGGGGGGCCGTAATCCGTAGAGGGTTAATCTTCTGTGCGTGGCACCAGACAGAGAACCTCTTCCATTTGTGTCCGTAGCATTTAAGAGTCGAGGACGCCCTGGCCTTTGCAAGAACCTCTCTGCAATCGGCCGGTATGTCGTATCCTCCAAACTCTAGCGCTGCAGGAGCCAGGCCTGCAAGTTCAGCGACTTCGGGTCGTGGTGGAGGATGGCGCCTCCTTCCCTGGAGAGTAGATCCGCGTCCGCCGGCAGCTTGATCGGCGGGGACGCTGACAAGTCCAGAAGGTCCGGGAACCATATCTGCCTCGGCCACGCAGGTGCGACGAGGATCATCCTGCACCGTGACCTCTTGAGCTGGTTGACGAGCCGGATTAGCAGAGGCAAGGGAGGGAACGCGTAGAGGAACAGGCCCTCCCAGGGGAACGAGAAAGCATCGCCCATGCTCCTCGTCTGGGGAAACCTGCTGGCGAACCTCCGGCACTTGGTGTTCGTCGCCGTCGCGAACAGGTCGATCTGGGGTGTGCCCCACCGTCGGAAGAGGCGATCCACCAGATCCTGCCGTAGTTCCCACTCGTGGCACGAGCGCAGCTCCCTGCTGAGTGAGTCGGCGATGGTGTTTTTTATCCCTGCCAGATGAAACGGCACCAGAAAAATCCCTTGGGCAACTGCCCAATGCCACAGGTCCTGCGCCTCCTTGGACAGCGCTGAGGACCTGGTTCCGCCCTGTTTCCTGATGTAAAACATGGTGGTGGTGTTGTCGGTGAAGATCCTCACCACCTTGCCCTTGAGGGACGGAAGGAAGGATCTGAGGGCCCAAAACACTGCACGGAGCTCCAGGACGTTGATATGCAGGGACTTCTCCGTCGGGAGCCAGAGTCCCCTTGCGTGCAGATTTTCGGTGTGCGCTCCCCACCCTTCCAGGGAGGCATCCGTGGTCACGGTCTCCTGGTGGGCTGGGGTCTGGAAGTCCATGCCCGCCGTCAAATGCGCGCGGGTGCCCCACCACCGTATCGCTCGTCGGAAACTCTCGTCGAGCTTGATCCTTTCCTCGAAGCTGCCCGTCGTCTGGATCCAGCGCGCATCCAGGAATTCTTGCAACGGGCGCATCCGGAGCCTGCACATGGGAATGAGGTAGATGCAGGAAGACATCATCCCGAGGAGGGACTTGATGGACCTCACTTTGGCCGCGTCGGCCACCAACATCCGTTGCACCTTGCCCAAGATGGTCCTGGTCCTCTCCTCCGACGGGGAGGCCAGAAGGGACACTGTGTCGAGCCTGGCTCCCAGAAACAGAGCGACTTGCGCGGGCACCAGGTGGGATTTGGCGTAGTTCACGGAGAATCCCAGGTCCGTGAGGAGTTGGACGGTCCTTGCCGTGTGGACCACGGCGAGCTCCCTCGTCTTGGCGCGGATGAGCCAGTCGTCCAGGTAGGGGTAGACGTGAATCCCCTCGCGGCGCAGCTGCGCCGCCACCGGTGCGAGGCACTTGGTGAATACCCTGGGTGCCGACCGTAATCCGAAGGGAAGGGCTTTGAACTGGTAATGACGCCCTTGGACCACGAATCTGAGGAATTTGCGGTGCCCCTTTAGGATGGGAATGTGGAAGTAGGCATCCTCCAAATCCAACGACGATAGGAAGTCTCCTTCCTCCAGCTGACCCAGGACGTGCTGGAGGGTGACCATCTGGAACTTCTGCGCCTTGATGAACTTGTTCAGGCGTCGCAGGTCCAGGATGGGGCGCCATCCTCCCGTCTTCTTCTTCACGAGGAAGTATCTCGAGTAGACTCCGGAGCCCCGAAGCCTCTTTGGGACGAGTTCGATGGCGCCCTTTCTGAGCATCGCCTTTACCTCCAGGAGAAGTTGAGGGACGTGAAGTTCTTTCCTGGCCACGGGGGGGACGCGCGGGCACCTTCTTTGAAACTCGAGCGCGTGGCCCCGGGCCAGGGCGTCCAGCACCCAACGGTCGGTGGAGATGGACTCCCACACGCTGACGAAGCCCGCCAGCCGGCCTCCCACCGGGGTGCTTCGGTGGGGGCCCGACCCCACGGCCGGTTCAATCCTGCTTGGGCGCGGCCTTGCCGCCTTGACCTCCTTGGCGACGACGGCGGGGTCCGCTAGACTTGCCTCGTCCTCTGTAGGCCTCTTGCGACGACGAGCGGGCCGCTTGACGGTAGGAAGCGAAACCGCCGCCGGAACCTTTTGAGGCGCCCTTGCCTCCGCCGCTCCGAAAGGGCGTCCGTCGTTGCAGGACTCCAAGGGCCCGGGCCGTCTCAGTATCCGCCTTGATGGCCTGAAGGGAATCGTCCACTGTCTTCCCAAACAGGTTGTTCCCGTCGAAGGGCATGTCCAGGACTCTGGTCTGGACGTCCTGCCGGAAATCCGTAGCTTTGAGCCATCCACGACGTCGAAGGCAAACGCCGTTGCCCAGCTGGCGGAACCCGGTGTCGGCGATGTCCGTCGCCACGGTGATGGCGTGGTCCGAGGCCACCTCACCTTCCTGCAGGATCTCAAGGGCCTCCGCCCTCTTGTCGTCCGGCAGAAAATCCAGCAGGGGAGCTATCTTGTACCAGAGCTCCCTGTCATAGCGGGCCACGATAGCCAAGGCGTTGGCCACTTTAATCGTCGTTGCTGCCGACGAGATGACTCTACGTCCCATAGCATCCAATTTCTTTCCCTCGCCGTCCGGCGGGGAAGTCGATGTGGAGGCCGCACCCCCCCCCGCTTTCTTCCTGGCTGCCGCGGAGACGACGGAGTCCGGGGTAGGCTGCGCCCGGAGGCACAGGGGGGCCGTGTCCGGGACCCGGTACTTTTTCTCGTACCGGTACCTTCTAGCTGGCGTCGTGGAAGGGTTCTTGAGGAGGGAAAGGCCCTCATCCCAAATGTCGTCCAACAGAGGCACTGAGAGGACCGTCTTCCTCTTGGCCTCGCGCCGCTGATAAAGGAAGCCTTCCTTTTTCTTCTCCTCAGGGCAGAGTTGGAAAAGCTCGGAAGCCCTGGAGATCATGGAGTGGAAAGATCCGATCTCGTCGGGCGGAGAAGCCCTGGTGGGAGGCGACGACGGAAAATCCTCGTCGTATGCCTCGTCGTCCGTACCCGTCGCTGCCGTGTCAGTCCCCGTATCATCCCCTCGGGTGGACGGGGAGGAGGGCTGGAAGGGGCGCGACGGTTGAAAAGGAGGTGGTGGATGGATCCTTCTTTTCTTGGTAGGGGGAACACCAGAAGGTCCCGGTTCTGGATCCCCCGACGGGAGAGGTTCCTCCGTCGGTAACGGTAGCCTCGTCCTTATCTCGGAGCATAAGGACTGTATGGCCAACAAAATGGCCGCCGAGTTGTCTTGCGGCGCTGGCAGAGGGGAATCCGACGGGCGAGCAGGGGCCCCGTCGGTATCCTCGACGATGTCGTCGTCGTCACCTGCGTCGGGGTCCATTCCGACGGGCTGGCCTTCTTCCACGCCTAGGCCGTGGCTTAAGACCTCGATCAGCTCCTCTTCTGAGGTTGAGGCCGAATCTCCGACGACGCCCTGCCCCCCCTTCTTCTTCCCCACGGAGGGTTTCACGGGGGTCCTATCGATGGGCACAAAGGAAGACTCCCTCCGAGGAGGCAGGGAGATTCTGGGCCCTGAGGTCGCCACCACTGGTGCAGCCACCACAGGCTGAGCCAGGGCCGCCGCGACCGTTTCGATAGAGGGCTTGGTCGGATGGATCAAGGCCTTCACCACCTTAGGTGCGCTCACCGCCTTATCCTTGAGGGAGGGGGCACTGCCACGCTCCTCCTGTGCCTTAGAGCTCGACCGGGGCCTCTCCAGGAGCTTCGCCGGGTGCTCGGCCTTCCTCTTACCCGACCCAGAGCGTTGGCTCGTGGTTGATGGTGCCGGGGAGGGTGCGCCCTGCCTGGCGCCCGTAGAGCCCGACCGTTCGGCGCTCCCGGTGCCAGCGGACTCGCGGTGCTTGGCCTTATGTTGGGCCCCCGTCGCCGGGGCGCCCTCAAAGGTCTTAGAAGACCGCTCGGATTTCTTCTTCTTCTCGCCAGACGGGCTCTTACCCTCCAGCCAGTTGGCGAGACGTTGATGGCGGTCCTTCATGGTCCGTTCCGACATGTTGCCGCAAAACGCACAGTCCTTCTCCACGTGCGTCTTGTCCTCATGAAGGCAGTAAAGGCAGAAGAGTGTTCGTCCTCCTTGAAGACGTTCTGCAGCTGGCATCCAGGGCAGACCCTGAACAGCTTTCCGGGCGTCGAGCTTCCCTTCTCCTGGGCCATCTCCGAGACCGGGCCTGAGAAGCTTCTGGATTCCTCCGAAGTGTAGCTCGACGAAATCTTCACCCTTGAGGGGCACAGATGAATCCGACACGGGTCCCCGTTGATCGGATGTAGGATCGGTGGAGCTTGAGGCTCTTTGACCGAAAGAATCGAAGTTTTTTTGTGAAAAAAGCGCGAAAAAAAACACTAATGCTCGAGAGCAATAGCACGAGGATCCCAACACATGAACGTGCGGTAAAAATCTGAAGATGGCTGCCAGAGGCGGTGCTTAGGTAGAGGGCAGTCATTGGCTGTGGTCAGTATAACGCAGAGACCAGTGATTGGTTATTACTACGAAAGACAGATCAGAAACGAAACTGATACTGGTTTTTTCTTTACCGAGGATTCCCAGCCTGACGACGGGGAATATTCATGAGCATGTGAATCTATGCCAGACCCCATGCTGGAGAATTTGCAGTTCCGAAATGCTTATGGTGTGTTGCATCTCTTAGTTGCCATCTGTATTTTCTGCCTGTGACATGTGCTTGACAGAGGTGGTGTCTGATGGAGTTCATATACTACATTTTGTACTTGTGTAGGCTTTGCTATTTGGGCACATCCATTTCTGCTTTTGGGATGTGTTTGCATATCAAAGCCACTGGATGCATGCCAGGTTCTCATTTGTGTGTGACATGTCTGCTTCATGTGTTGGCTGTCTATGTGATGTCTATGTGTGTGTGTGTTATGTGCTTCTGACATGTGTACTAATGTAAAATTTTCTCCACTTTTCAGATAATGACGCAATGGAACCAGTGGATGGTGCTGTCATGCCAGACACAGGGGTTGCTATCACACCAGCAACCCAGCACAAGTGGGGGTCGTGGGGTGGTAGACCACGAGAACCCACTTGTGTTCCAGACCATCGTGTCTAGGGCTGGCAATGAGTCTAGCCCGGGGGATCACTCTGACAACAATGTCGAGTTGGATGTGCATCGGGTCCATTCGTCAGGGGTGAGCGATTCTGATGTGGACGCTCCTCTGTCCGCGACACCTGCACTGAGGGGCCAGACGGTGGTGGGACCTCCGCCTGTGGTGGATCGGGACGCAGGGTCACCCTCCACACCAGTTGCTGATGTGCCTCGGGCATCACGTCGACGGAGGAATGTTGTCCTGCTGCCGCGGGTGGTGACAACCCAACAAGGACGTTGGCTCCTTGGGCCCCGCAGGTGTCAAGACTAGCAAAGCGGTGGCCACTTGCCACTGGGGTATACTGAGTGGGAGCCAGCCATGTTGCCAATTCAGAACACCAGACGGCAGCAATTGATAACATCGCTGAGAGCATGGAACGTGTGGCCCAATCCGTGCTCCCCCCCTGCTAGGCAGGTGGAACTCCAGCAGCGGGCGGCACAATCCACGGCCCACTCGCTCAGGCTGGGCATAGCGGCCTCAGACAGGGCACGCCGGGCTGAAATGGTGTCTTTGCGTCAAGCAATTGCTGCTCACGCAGAGGCACACATGGCGGCCATGAGGGTTGACTATGAATCCCTCAAATATACTCTGGCTGTGCTCATGATGTCCCAGAGCAGGCGGTCAGAGGAGAGGTTGGAGCAGCTAGAGAATACCATCTCGGCTGAGCTACGTGCTTGCCGGGAGGTGTACCAGTTGTCCAGCCAGGCCATGCAGGAAGAACTCTGTGTTACACGTGTTACCTTGCAGGTTCTACATGCTGATCTACGTGTCATCGCCGCACAGAACCAGGCTCACCCGTCCCGCAGACTTGCTGCCGACAAGGGGCAAGCTGCACCTAGGCGTGGTCAGGGTACTGTGCCACGTCAACCTTTTCAGCCAGAGGGTGACTCGGACGACGAGATTTCTCCCACACAGGTCGGGCTTTGCAGGCGTTGAGCCCATGGAGTTTTTTTTTTGTCTCAACATCATCGCATGTGGGTGTTGAGGTGCAACCTGTACCTCCCCCCTCCGAGGTTCCTATCCCCACCCTGGGTCGTATGTGGCCATTTTTGATTTTTCTTGTTAGTTTAGTTAGTTAATATGGTTTTTGATAGTTAGTTTAATTAGGTAATGTAGGTTTTTTATAGTTAGTTTAATTAGTTAATATAGTTTAAAATTGCTTGTCTATTGTGCATTCATGTGACGGTGTGGTGCTTTGTGGCTTTTGAAAGCATCCACTGTCTGTTCCAGCTGGGCCCTTCAAGCTTGTCTCGTGTATGTGTTTGCAGCTTGGGGTCCTGACTCACATAGGCCACTCCTGCTTCCCTTAGCCATGGGCTCGCAAGGATGGTTCGGTGTAACAAACATTTACACAAGGGCTTTGGACTTTCGTCATATCTGTGGCCTGTCTGCTGCTGTACCACTTGTGTTAACACCCCTAGTGGGGATTGAGTGGGTTTTATCCACGGCATGTCTGTAATCTATTTGGGTGAGTGCATGATTGATGTGTCCATTAATTGATGTGGACTGTGATGTATGTTATTTTCTTGCCTGTATATGTGCTTGATGCGCTGTCATGATCTCTGCTTCCAAAAGATCAGGACTTGCCCGACTCCCTTGGAAGCAGACCCATAACCCCGGTTCCGAGTGCCAGCCAGTCCCAATTGGGACCTTTTGGACCCTGTCCTGGCGCCAGTGGCACCAGGCTCATAAAGATGCCCAGTCCCAGCGCTGGAAGCGCCGGGCTCATAATGCTTGGGTGGACTTACCTGCAGCAGACCATGCTGCTTACTTACCTGCCAGTTGAACCCCTGATCCTCTTCTGTTTGGGACTACTTTTCCTGTTGGGTGGGGCAGGAGCCACTCCCTAGGTTCAGAACACTGGAACTCTTCTGGAAAGCAGGAACTCTTTTGTTACCTAGGCGTGGCTGTGGAAGGAGACACCTAAGCACTACAGGAGGCTATTTAAACCACACCCGATGGATGAATCTTGCTTTGCGTTATTCTGCATTCTCTGCAGCAGAACGCTCATCGTGTCTTCTGCTTCTGATCCTGGGCCTAAGGGAACAAAGGTTTACCATCCTGGAATCCAGTCTTCAGCAGCACCTGTAAAGACAAAGAAAGAACAGGTTAGCACTACGGTCTTCAGTGGCAGCGCATCTCTTACCTGGTCCATCGGCTGTCACCAACGCCTCGCGCTGCATTCCGGCATCTGAAAGACAAAGGCTTACCTACTCTTCGCATGCTCCGGAGGTCTTCGCACTGCATTCCGGCATCTGAAAGACAAAAGCTTACCAGCTCTTCGCACGCTCCGGAGGCCTTCGGCGCTGCATCCCGCATCTGAAAGACAAAAGAAGGTGCGTTTAAAGACATTGGGCAACTTTATTACTCACGTGCCATTACTCCTTCCCACACCGAATCCAGTGGGTATTCCAGCACCCTTCAGCTTCTCTAAAGCTCCGAACTTGTACCTGCAAGATAAAAGGGACAGTTAGTGCGCATCGTGAAGCAGGCTACAAGCGCTTACTTACGTGCTTCCAGGCGCTTCTATTCCTCACGCGGGTTCGATCCTCAACTCTCATCAGCCCGCCATCCGCCATCGCCGGAACCCTGCAAAACAAGAGATATCATTACAAAAGACTTTTAAGACATTTGAAGTGCCCAGAACTTACCGTTCGTGCAGTTAACGACGGACAGCAGTCCTCTGAGGTCAAAAGGCCTGCACCCTTATCCAGTGAAGAAACTGGTTACGGCACCCTGCCCCGAGGCAGATGGAGAGCTCGGCGTTCACTTACCTAAGGTGAGGGCGTTAACCTTTGGGGTTCTACAGAAGAAGAGAAAGGGAAGAGGAGAGAGGCACCCAATAACCCCAGTTCATTAATCCCATATTTTCTATCTGCAGACATCTTACTCTTCGAGTCAGACATACAGTGCACAGAGGTCCAGCCCAAAGAGCCAACCGTGTGTTACACATCACCTTTGAAGATACGGCATTCACCCAGTCAAGACCGGCGCCTCTGCGGGAATGAGGTGAGCGTTACATGCACTTCATGCTGTAGACAGTAGGCTGCACTCTTTGCCTGTCAAAGTCACACTGATGGTGGGAGGAGTTCTGATGTAGGTCTGTAACATGGCCCAGTGACAACCAGCATGAAGACACACACACAGGGAACTTTCCAGCATTATTAATATGTTTTATGATCTTTCTGCAGGAAAATGAGCCTCCAGACTACCTTTGCCAGCAGACACAGGGCCAAGTACTACAGAAACCTGGCCACGTTCGGTGGTGCAGACGTGCGCATGTGTGCGCAAGCAGAAGCACAGGGCTTGTGCTCAGACGTCCGACAGAAGCAGACGTGTTTCCAGGAGCTCCAAGCAAGGTGAGCAGCACAAGGGGCCGCACATGCATGCTAAGTAGCGCCAGTGCTTGGGAGCTTGCCCAGATATTGTTGTAGAAGCGCACAGTACAGCTAAGATGCGTTGAGGGACAAATGCCAAGTAGCTTTACAAGTTGTCAGGGGCACACGCAGGGGCCGTCCCACATATCCTCCAGTCCACCCTGCTCCGTAGAAGCTGAGTTATTAGCGCAGTAGCGTTCCTAGCCAGAAAGTTATACAGCGCACAGTGACACCCAGCGAGGCACAGATTTGTGTGCAGTGCATATCATTTGCATGTGTAAATTGCCACTTGCACTACCTATTGTAATCCACGGCTGCCAGAACACGACTTGTACTGAAGTCGCACCTCACTATACGCGTCTAGCAGCTCACCCAGGGACCATTCTATCATGTGTGATTCTTGACGCATTAGTCTTCCATTTACGGCGCGCCCACGTGCACCGGCCTTACTGCATTGACAGTGTATGAACCATCAAGGGGGCAAGCTAACGTATATGTACATAGCAGCAGACAAGAGAGTTTGTTTGTGGAGAAGTCACTTACTTTGGAGCATGATTGGTGTGTGTGTGTTGTAAACACACACAGATTAGTAACTCACGCTCTCTTTGCAGCATTAAACTGATCCTGTTACCGGACCTGAGAGTGCGCAGGCAGGAGGCCAGCACTCACCCCAGAGATAAGTCTCTCTTTGTCTTGCATTTGAGTCATTTAGTACAATGTGCATGTAGAACATGGTTTCTCTGATTGAGTATGTGTTATTGTCTATAGTTATATTTTGTATTTTGCCTACTTTCCCTTGCCAATCCAACTCCCCTCTCCTGCCCCCCTTTCCGGTTATCCTGAATACCAATGCCTGTCCAACCAACAGATCCCTGACCCTCTTTCCCCGCCGGGGTCTCGGAGGCCTGTGTAAGTTTTACCTTGCAGGCGCCCAGACCACAGAGGGGGTGGTTGGTTCGTGCCACTCCTGCGCCTGGAGACCGGAGCTGTGACACTACCCATCAGTTGTTGCATCCTCATTGTATGTTGTTTCCGGAAAAAGGTACCCATCCTGTTGAACCATTGTTGAACCGTGCTACCTTGGTAGTTCTATCATTCTGCTTGTACATGTGCCTGGACCTTTATTTCCACTTCAAGTAAACTACTGGAGACTCTTCCAAGGTTTTTTTGTGCATAGAAGATTTTTCCCTGGTTTGGGGGTTTGGCTCCTTGGAGTTCTCTGCGATTTGGGATTTTTACCATTCAAGGAGGCCTCTGAGGGGTCTGTACCCTATTTACACACAAGGTGACACATGAAGACCAAGGGGTAGGGTGATCCTGTAGCCAGGTAGACTAAAAGGGAGAAGGCTACATTCCCCAGACACAGTTGTTCAGAAGGTCATGGTGATGTGTAAATGAGGGAGGGCCTTTTGTTGTTGGACAGTAAGCCTAGGCTACAGTGTTTGCACACTCTCTAACAATGTCATTGTGGGGTACTATGTACATGATGTGTTCTGCTGGTCAATGGCTGTTCCTGTGTTGTATTTACTTTTCAGGTGTTAGGGGATTGTTGTGCTTTGACATGCTGGGGTGTACACATGGGCAGTGTTCACATGTGATGTGTACAGGACACTGAGGGTCACTTGATTTCACATGCATATATTGGGTGCATGTCCCTACTGACACACACTGTTGCACAATGCTCCACCACATGTACAACCACCCTTCCATGCCCACAGGTGCACACATATTGCCTTCTCTGGCACGTTGTGTCCCTGCAGCGCATGATCAATTACCATTTGGGGATCCTGTACATGCGTCCATAGGTTATTTTTTTCTTTGTTCTTTTCATGTGATGCTCAAGGTGTATCCCCAACACAATGGCTGCTCACTGTGCTGTGTGCTGAGCAGTGTGTAGCAGGAGACACACACAGCACACGGGTTCGGGAGTAGCGATTTTGCCTTGCCCAATGTGCATGGGAACAGGCATTCAGTGCTGTGTTCAAGCTACCACTGGTGGAAGGCATTTGTGTATGACTTGCTATGTGTGGGAGGTTGTTGGTCAGTCATTTCATCCGATTCCATGTCAGGCGTTATTGTCTCGGGCCACTTTCCATTTATCACATGTCGCTTTGTATCTTATTGGTCACATGTTGGGCTTTTGCTGTTGCATGCCATGTCATGGTGTGGCAGACAAGGGTGCTGTGGTTTGGGAGGGTTTGGGTGACATACCAGGGATTGTCATGGCCTGTTTTGCAGGGGCAGAGGGGGTGATACACACCTTGCATGTGTTCCTTTTGATCACACAGGATTGGTTATGTTTAAGTAACTACGGATGCACACAATGTAGCACTTCCATGGCAACATCCTCAAGGTGGTAAGGTTGTGACAGTTGGCTGTCTCTTTGTCATCATCGATTGTCACCTGGTATGTGCCAGGCCTGTGTGCACTCTGCAGGGGTGGGAGAAAAATGTGGCCGCAAGCTGGGTTTCGGGCTGCCTCGCCACTTGCCCTTTCCCCTCCCATGGGCAGCGCCTGTGCCTGTGGTTGGGGATGTGGGGGCAACACCATGTCACCCGGTAAACCCTGGCGTGTTGCAACATTGTGCAGGACACATGCTGCCACAATGATCCTGCACACTACTGGGGGTGCATATAGTAGCTGGCCACCAGAGTGGTCAAGGGAGCGGAAGCGTGACTTGAGCACTCGAAATGTGCGCTCCACTATGGCCCTGGTTGCAATATGGGCAGCCTTGTATCTTAGCTGTGGTCTTGTGGTGGGGTTCTGGATTGGCGTCATGCGGTTGCTCAGAGGGTAGGCACTGTCCCCTGGGGGGGTGATAATGGTTGTGATTAGTTGGGTTTGTGCATTTGTCTGAGTGTGACATGCATGCATGTGCACAGGCATTTGTACTCACCTAGGAGCCATGTGTCGCTATGCTTCCCAGCTTCCAGGGCCCGGCTCAGGGCGGACAATCTGTATATGAAACTGTCACGGGTTGAGCCAGGGTAATTTGCATAGACAGAGGTGATGATTCCCTTTGCATCGCATACAACCTGCACGTTGATGGAATGCCAGTGCTTGCGGTTTCGATAGATGTGCTCAGTGGCCCTAGGTGGACGTAGGGCCACATGGGTGCAATCTATGGCACCAAGCACTTTGGGGAAGTGTGCCACCCTGTAGAAGTCCTGGACCACGGCCTGCCTTTCTGCTGGAGTTCTGGGCATGTATATGTGCCTGCGGACTGAGGGGCGCGCAGTCATGATTGCCAACACCTGGTGTAGGCAGCGTGGCTGCGTGGGCTCTGAGACACCCCCCCCCCACTATGGCAGTTGTCTGCTGAAATGACCCAGTGGCCAAAAAATGCAGGACATTGAGCACCTTCTACAAGGGGCTCAATGCTTGGGAGCACAGGGTGGGGGATGTAAGGTCATCTTCCCACTCCCTGACCAGGTCTAGAATGATATGAGGTGGAAACCTATACCTGCCATAGACCTGGTCGTCAGGCATCCCAAAAAGGCTGATCCGGGGAAAATAAAATGCGGGGCCTGGCTATTCTCCTCCTCCTGCAGTGTCCCACGATCAGTGCTGCGACAAATGGGGCATTCATCGTAGCTGTATATACGTGTTTGTTGTTGCGCGCACTTTTATACTGTGCGCAGGGACGCTTCCGCCTGCCTTCGTGTGGCGGACGTGTTGATGCCTGTGCTCGTCTTTTAGCGTGCGCGGGTTTCCCGTATTCGATTCCATGAATACGTGTTGATCGCGTGCGTGTGGGCATTCTGTATATTTCCAAGCAGTACTTACCCAGTTACGCCTTCTTTTTCACGTGTTGTTCCCCATTCCGCGTGTTACGCCCCGTGCGTTGTGCGCTTTTGCTGTGTGCGTCGCGCACGGCGTTCGGGATGTTGCTGTGACGTGTGCGCCCGTGCACGCCATGCTTGGATTTGACACACATAACGCAGTAAACACGCACTGGGCTTTCCATGAATCTCACACATGCAAGTGCGCTTGCTTTTTCACGCTTGTGCCGGCTTGCGCCGACATTTTTCGGCGCACATTTGTTCCATGAATCGGCCCCGAAATCTCTTACTTTGTCCGTTAAATCAACCCTGGCCACATACAAAAAAGAAATTATGTTGGCTAAATCTCTTGTAATGCAAAACCAAATTGAGCAAGCTGCGAACAGACCTAAGGCTCTGTTCCTTGTCATAAGAAATGTTTCCATTCCTGAGAATGTGAACTCTCAACTCCCAGCATCAGTTACTCTGGCTAATAGATTCAACTGTTTTTTTCAAGAGAAAGTTATTATTAGAAATAATATGCTCGTTTTCCCAGCCTCTACTGAAGCAGACACAAGTATCCCCCACTCTACATCCCCGTCTAGTCTCTGCCCTAGTTTTTACTTTCTCTGCTGTCGGGACTGACGACATTTTTAAATACATGGAAAAGTTAAAACCTACGAACTTCAGCTATGATCCAATTCTAGCGTATTTGGCAAAACAGCACACCTTGGCTTTTAGCAAACCTCTGGCGTCTTTAATAAATGCCTCATTATCACAAGGTTGTGTTCCTCTAGAGTTAAAAAAAATCTTTCCTCTAACCACTGTTAAAATAACCAACACTGGACCATAAGGTTCTTGCTAATTACCGTCCAATAGCCGGCCTGTTATGGCCTGCCAAGATTCTTGAGATGGTGGTGACAAGGCAACTCCAGACATACATAGATGAACACAAGATTCTGGACAGTTTCCAGATGGGCTTCAGACCGGCTGACGGAACTGAGACCACCCTGGTGACGGTTTGGAATGATCTGCTGCAGGCCTCAGACGAAGGTACTCTTAGCATACTTATTACGCTAGACCTGTCAGCGGCCTTCGAAACAGTGGACTTTGATATTCTCATCATAAGACTATCATCAGTGGCACATGTTTCAGAAGAGACCATGAGATGGTTTGTGTCTTTATCTGACCGCACCAAACAGGTGAAAATGGGTGGTTGCCTCTCTGAGACGGTGCCGGTTGAGTGTGGGGTACCCCAAGTGTCCTTATTATCGTCTCTGCTGTTTAATATTTATATTCAAATATTGTTGAATATTCTTTCCAACCAATGGAACCAGTAAATACAGTGCTGTCCTGTGCAATTAAGATCAAGGACTCTCTGATATAAAATCTGATAGGCAGAGGTGGTCACGAGAAAGTCCCATGGCTGTCAGAGGTGAGGAAGTGCTTGGCAAAACTGAACACTGAACATCATCTGACAAACCTACGTTAATCACCAAAGCCGTAGCGACAAAGCTTAAGCTTCAGGCATTCTTACTATCTAGGACTGAGAGAGAATGTTTGGAACTTGAGAATGGCACTAACAGAAACCTGAGCAAGACCCGTTGATTTCCAACAGGTAACCCTTATATGCGCTCCCAAGGGATTTAAGATTCCAGATTGTTTTCTAAACGTACAGGGGACTAGTCCACAAATATTGGATCCCAAAAGTGCATTTACAGTGTTATTAGTTTGAAAGGTATTCAGTGTTCAGCAGAGGCTGGATATTTACACCATATTTGTACATTCATGGTGAATAAAAACGTTTCACTAAATAAATAATTAACGCCTTCAGACTTAATTTTTTCAAAGTGTAATCTTAATAATAAGCATCATGAAGGAAAAAGTGATTCTTAAAATTCAATGGCAAGAACACAATATATGCCTAGAAATGTGTTACATGATTCACACATTGTATACCAACATCAACATTTCCCAAATGGGTACAATTGATATCATCCTAATAAGCTCCACTAATGATAGTATTGTTAGTGATTGTCAACGCGTTTCGAATTCTTCAAAATCCTTCTTCAGGCATCTTCGTAACTGTGGTTTCAGAATGATACTGAAATCTTGCAGGGGGTTCTACATGAAGAAACGAGGAACAGGAAAGGTAAAGGGTTGTCAGTCTAGAAATACGGATACCTCTACTTTGAGACCGCAAATGCATTTTGGTGGCCGTGGGCCAACCGTCTCATGCACGATATGACAAAATATAGGTTTTCGAGTTTGCCAATGAACGGCCATTTTGATGTAACAAGAATCGCCATTTTGTTTTCTAACCATTGCTCATTGCTTTCTGTTCCTATTGCTTCGCAGTATATTTTCCGCTTACACTAATCGACTGTGAAACATTGTTGTCCGTATGTGAAAAGGACAAGGCCGCAGGGCTGTGAGGATAACAAGAGTTCACTGAAACACAAACGTAGGCAGCGCCAGGAAGAATGCCCGGCTCCCTCCCGAATGTAGCCTTGAAGCAGAGCTGCAGGGCATTTAATCATTTCACAGCTGCCAGCCAGTCTCGTTATATGGTAGAATATGTTAGAATAATACCGCTAAAGGCTTGAATTATTCTTTTCTTACGGCCCCCCTTTGCTGAGCCCGCTAGAGCATGTCGGCTCCCAGGACGCGAATAGCAACTGATAGATAGCAAGGTCCGGAATGCAAACTCCCCCACGTATGTAGTTCGCTTCCAAGAACAGAAGCGCTGTGTTCTATTCAATAACCGAAAGATGCCTTCGCACTCACAAATTGCAAATTGTTACTAGAATAGATGTTTGAAGGTGTCATAGTGGTCGGAGATGTCCATCATCACACCAAGTTCAAAGAAACCCAATAAAGGGGGGTGTTAAACATGTCATAGCTGATTGATATGCATTTTGTATATATGTAACTGATGTACGTAATTCGCTCTCTTGCGTCCCTCGAGGTCTAGAGATACACGTCGCGGGGCGTGAGACCGAGTTGGCCAACTGAGACTTTTGCTTTGCAATAAAACCCTAGCTTTGGGAATACAACCTCGTGTCTGGCGTCTCTATCGTGTGTGGTTACCCGCCTTGTTTCCATAGACGTCAGGGTCCCCTAGGGGCCCCTTTCAAGATGGCGCCCGAATAGGGACCCTCCCCCACTTGTTCCTTCGCGTAAAGTTGTAATTGAGAAAGGCAGAGAACGGCGAGGACGGGACGATCGAGCCGGGATCAAGAAGTGTTCGGGGCGCCCTGTAAAAGTGATGAGACTCCTTTGCATATCTGCACACATCTGATCCCTGATCGACGTGCCTGGCTAGAGAACAAGGAGGCGAGGGTCCCGAAACGAGGTGGAAGCCAAGAAACGCAGACACGACGTCCTTTGGTGCATCAGTATACAGACGACTTGATTTATCAGGTGAGTCATTCCCCGATTCAAAGCATCCTAATATTGGTTGAGAGTTGACTTTGCAAAATCAAACGCCATAGGTAAGGTTGATTAACCAGGGGGAAGGTTGAAACATGCCTGGGGTATTTTCCACCCTAGCGGGGTTTTTCCGCTGTGGTAGACAATCTTTGGAAGATGGCCAAATTGTACCACCTGGGGGAACGCCGGCGTATGAGATGTACGTGAAGTATGGAGTGGGTGCGATAATATTCTGTGAGACTTAGCATAGGCAAACCAGAAAGCAACAAGACCATCAGTGGCCGATTAATGGTAGTTTTGAGATGGCGAGGATAGATAACCTGGAAAGGGTGTTGATAAGAAAGAAAGTGCGTCCTGCAGCATTTGAGACTATTAAAGACTGGAGAAAGGAAGCAATGCTCCGATTTAAAAGCAGAGCAAAGCATGCGCGCAGGCATTAATCAAAAGGTGAGGTAGCGGAAGAAAAAGAAGAGGAGGAGTGGACCGAGAGTCTAAGAAGGGCAGGCAGGCGTGACCAGTTGAATATAGTAAAGATATACACACAACGAGAATTACACATAGCAGATGAATTGATAGAAAATATATTGACCCATACAAAACAAGGCCCAAGATCAGAAGTAAGACCAGACACCAGTAGCTATTACCCAGACCCCCCCCCCGTAGCCCAAGCTCCCCCTCCGGTAGCTCAAGCCCTCCCACAGCCACAGACCGCGCACGTAACACTTCCTATTAGCCAACCAGGCCCACAACAGACACTCCCTGTTCCCATTGTCCCATCCGCACCTCCCGCCTTAGACACAGACTCGGTACTGTCCGTTCCTCCCGGGGTTGAAGTTGAAACCGCTGGGGCAAGAGGCGGGACTGACCAACGGGGGTCACCGGCAGCGCAATCAGCAAAGAAAGGAAGGTGGAATTGCAGCAACAGGCAGAGATTTATATAGAAGGGAATGATGGGACGGCAACATTGGCTTCGATATATGACTTCCCTAGAAGCAACGAAAGACAGGTAGTGTTGGAATGCATGGGTGAATATTTGGTGGAGAAATGGAAACAGCTAATTGGGAAATTACCACCGCAGCGATTGTTAGATTTGAATGCATTAGCACGCTGTAGGGAAAGGGATGAAGAAGTGAGAGAACATGTGTATAGACTTTTTGAGCTTAAAGATGAATTAGATAATGATTATGCTGAAATGTTTACTGCACCTAGGTACAGGAGTAGAGATATCGGGAGAAATGGAAAGGAAACTGTAGAACCATATATACAACGACGACATTCGATGTCGTCAGTACAAAGGGGCGACAAGTTAAAAGTATGTATGCGAGAAGCGTTTAGATGGATGTCAGATCCTGGTATTCCCACAATGGAGATACACAAGATATTTGATGAATATTCCATGCCTATGAAAAGCAAAGCGCTACAATCGATGGTTGAACATTTATTAGATAAAGATATAAAAAACGATAAGGCCAGCCCGCCCAAAATAATGGCAGTATATAAAAGAGCACTAGAGCGAGGGACAGGAGAAACAGCCCTATCATTGGATCTGGGAATATTGTTACATCTAAGAGAAGGGGGAGGGACGGTAAGTGGGGCATTTCCTATTAGAGAGGTCCCACCTACCTTTGTGCCCAAAGTGGAGGTTCCCGCAGTGGGCGGTGCAGGTGACACCAGCCCATTACACCGCCCAATATATGCATGTCCCCTTTTCCAGACAGGAGGTGAACAACATAAAGCAGACGATTCCTGATATAAGAAAGAATCCTGCAGGGTTTTACAAGGAAGTAGAGTCCTGCCTACAATCATCCGTGCTTACCAGGGGTGATATAGACCTAATATTCCCAGTGATCCTGCCAGCAGACATATGGAAACAAATAAGGAAGGTAGATGACACAACGGCCTTTGGCGCCACATGGGCGGACTTGATAATAGAAGATAGAAATAAAGCGGTTGGAGGGACACCAGGAGCGAACCTGGCGGCGTTACCAGCACGTATAGTACAGAAGTTAAAAACAATTGTCCCAGAGAAAAGAATCCAATGGGACAAATTGACTTCATGTGTACAAGGCAAAGATGAGTTGGCTGCAGATTATTTTAATAGATTTGAAGAAGTATTCACAGACTTCAGCGGGCAGGATGTGGGTTCAGAAGCAGGAAAGAGGTTATTTGTTGACAAATATGTGAGGGGGTTAAAACTTCCAATTCAGGATCTAATAATGACATCAGAGAGTGCATGGCAAGCAAAAACGTTGGGCGAAGTACTGCATATGGCCCAATATTATGAGTGCAGAGTGACTGCAGGAAAAGAAAAAGAAGAGAGGGATAGGGTAAATCTAAAGACACGAGTATTAATGCAGCAAGTAGTAGGACATAATAGGACATAATAGAGGGCGAGGGAACGCACAAGCAAGGAGTAGTTCAAATTTGCATGGGGGAACAGTGGGACCGAATCAGGGTGCATATTGTAAAGAGGAAGGACATTGGCGAGCGCAATGCCCGAATCTACAGAATAGAAATGGGTCTGGTCAGAGGAGACAGCATAGAGGACACCCAGGAGCGAATGGACCAAATCGGAATAGTATGCAGCAGCATCATAATAACGGAGGTAATCAAAACCAAGGCCAAAACCAAAATGCCCCAAACCAGAGTCAGGGACAGCAAAATCAACAATATGGAAATCAGAGTGGGGGAAATAGAGGGAAGAGTGGAAATGTTTTCGATACACAGCCAAACACGTATTACAGTAATAGTAATGATTACACATTGTACAATGTGTTATTTCCCCAATAGGACAGCCCAGGACAGGGGTCGAAACCAGTGTCTATTCCTATGAATCAGAGAGGACCCTACGTAGAAATGAGAGTTGGGAATGAGGAGCACCGCTTTCTTGTAGATACAGGAGCACAGAAGTGTTCAATAGACCATCACTTGGTTCCGAATATACCACTGTCAGGGCAAAAGAATATTTCCGTAGGGTTCGCAGGTACACCAGTCATAAACCCAGTGTCCAAACCAGTCCCAGTTACCATAGGACCATTTACCGAACATTGTCCTTTCCTTCTAACAGTAAATTGTGGAGAAAATGTGTTGGGATTAAATTTGTTGAAAAAACTAGGTTCTGTTATACATTGCACGGCAGACGGAGTGTTTCTAACGATATGGCCACATGATGCCCTTGCGTCAGAATTAATGTCTGAAGCGTTACCAGGGGAGTCAAGTAAAGTACCAACCTGTATATGGGCAATGCATGACAACGATGTGGGATGTTTAAAGATAGAGCCAGTAAAGATTATTTTGAAAGAAGGTGTTACCCTACCGCGAATACCCCAATACAAAATTTCGGTTGAAGGTGAGAAAGGATTGACGAGTATTGTTACTGATATGGTGAAATTAGGGGTAAACGAGGAAATCACAGGCAGTACATGCAACAGCCCGATTCTTCCGGTTTATAAAAAAGGAGGTAATGAGGTACCATACCATTTCATAATTGATCTACGCGCATTGAATAAGGTAGTAGATCCGCAATTTCCTCTAGTGCCAGACGTCACTACAATATTGACAATGATACCTGTTTCAGCAGAATATTTTAGTGTAGTAGATTTGCAAAATGCATTCTTTAGTATTCCAGTGGACAAGGACAGTAGATATTTGTTCGCGTTCACATTAGGAGGACGATCATTTACATTTACGCGGATTCCGCAAGGTTATACGGAAAGTCCAAGTATTTACAGTAGAGCATTAAAAGAACAGCTAGACATGCTGGAATTACCCATGGGTTGTGTACTTTGCAATACATAGACGATTTATTGCTAGCTGCAGACACAGAGGAGATTTGTAAAGAAAGCACTGTATTACTACTGTCACACCTAGCGGCACATGGCCATAAAGCTAGTTTGAAGAAATTTCAGTGTAATCGAAAGGAGGTGGCTTGTTTGGGCTACCTACTTTCAAAAGGAGGGAGAAGACTAACGCCAGAACGGATAGAAAGTATTTCTTGTATGCCTATTCCAAAGACACAAAAAGGAGTCAGAGCCATAATAGGCATGGCTTCATATTGCCGACAATGGATTGGTAATTTTGCGTTAATTGTGAAACTATTAGTGAATTTAACTAGAAAGGATGCGGTTATGCCTTTGCAGTGGGATGAGGAATGTCAGAGAGCATTTGATGGATTGAAAACTGCATTATGCTCGGCTCCAGTTTTGGGTACGCCGAACTATGAGAACATTTTTAGACTATTTGTGTGTGAAAGTGAAGGATGTGCATTGGCGGTTTTGACACAGGAACAAGGTGGAAGAAATAGGCCGTGCGGCAATTTTTCTTCTGCGCTGGACCCTGTAGCGCGCGCACTACCACGATGTTTGCGATTTGTCGCGGCCTCTGCTGCGTCAGTGAAACAAACGGAAGGGATGGTATTGGGGCACACTTTAATTCTGATGGTGCCAAATGCCATAGACGTTCTATTAAATAGGACACAGACGCAACACCTCACCTCTGCTAGATTGACAAGATATGAGATTATCTTGTTCGCGCCCCATATCCAAATTATGAGGTGTAGCGCTTTGAATCCTGCAGAATTAATACAACTGACCTTAAAAGAAATTGGGAAGAATGAATCACCCCCCTCCCCCGATTGCTTAATGGTCACTGAGGAAGAAACCAAGGGAAGAGTTGATTTAAGTGATATTCCACAGAAAGAGCCGGATGGAGAGTTATTTTGTGACGGCTCATGTTTTAAATTACCAGATGGCACGACAACTGCCGCATATGCTATCACTACCCTAGAGAGTGTTGTAGAAAGTAAAAGAATCCCCTATAATTCAGCACAAGCCGCGGAAATAATAGCATTGACCAGAGCCTGCGAGATTTCTGAAAATTTGAATGTGAATATATATACTGATAGTCAGCATGCTTTTGGAGTGGTTCATAACTTTGGTCGACTCTGGACAGAGAGGGTTTCTGACATCACATGGTGCCAGAATTCAACATGGCCGATTGCTGTCTGCACTCACGTTTCCAAAGCGCCTAGCAATAGTGAAATGCGAGGCACATAAAAAAGTAACATGCAAAGTAGGAGAGGGAAACGCGTTTGCAGACAGAATTGCAAAACAAACTGCCACTGATTTGAATACCAAGATGATGACGGTTCAGACAGAGGAAGTACCCTGTATGATAGAAGATGGAGTTGCGACTGTCAAAGAAATGCAGGCCGAGGCTACGGCCGATGAAATACAGGGATGGGCAGAGGGATCTGCTGAGTTGGATTTGGAGGGTTGTTGGGTGGACAAGGGAACTAGAAACTGGATGTTGCCAAATTCGTATGTGACTACAATGGTCACAATGGCCCACAGCCCTACGCACATCTGTGCCAAAAAAATAATACAGCACCTTTCTACAGTATGGCAGAATGTAAACATAAAAAAGAATGCAGAGAGGTTGGTGCAGAACTGTATCACGTGTTTACAACACAATGTGGGAAAGGGAAAAGTGACTCCAACAGGCAGTTTTGGCCCGCCCTCGATGCCATTTGAGGTAATCCATTTTGATTTCATAGAGATGGAGGTGCAAAAACTTAAAATACGTCTTGGTGGTGATCTGTGCATTCAGTAAGTGGGTGGAGGCATATCCTTTGAAAGACTGCACAGCAATGAGTACGGCAAAAGTAATGTTGAAGGAGTACTTTTCCAGATTTGGCTTGCCCCGGGTCCTATGGTCTGATAATGGACCGCATTTTGTGGGTGCAGTGGTATTACAGATATGTGCTGGTCTCCAGATTGATAAGAGATTCCATAGTTCAAGGCATCCGAGTTCTGCCGGTCTTGTGGAGAGGCACAACGGGATTCTTAAATCAAAGATTAGCAAGATATGTGCGGGAAGCAAGTTGAGTTGGGTGGATGCATTACCAATAGCACTATTATGCATGCGTACGTCTGTACAGGATAAAACTGGGCTCTCCCAGTACGAAATCGTAATGGGGAGGCCGGCAAATGTTTGGTGCGCACCTCAGCCAAAACGACTTAGTGAGATAGAACATCCTGTGCTTAGTACTTATTGTGGCCTTTTAATGCAGAAATTGCGTTTGATTCATCAGCAGGTGCAGGAGGCATTACCAGTGAGATACACCGGTCCGGGGCACGCGCTGGAGCCACGAGACTGGATGCTGCTAAAAAACTTTGAAAGAAAGTCATCATTGGCACCCAGGTGGCGCGGGCCCCATCAAGTACTTTTGGCGACGCAGACGGCAATACGGCTGGATGGAAGGAAGTCGTGGATCCATGCCACCCATGCCAAAAAGATTTCAAGTGCACTGAAAGTCTTGCCCGTCATCGATGACCGGAAAGAGACAGCAGTCCCAGAAACGAAATAAACTGTTGCCAGTGAGCAGCCACCTAATCTGCCAAAACGAGAAGTGAAACTTGAAACAAAGCCTGAGACGATTGCCAAAGAGGGGGAAGGGCAAAGAGTGCCCCAACGTTGCCCAGCAGAATCAACATCACTGCTGACTGACGCAAAATCTGCCTTGCAAATACCAGCAAAACCAAATCGTGTACCCCTTTGGCGCCCACCAGCACTTGCCAGCATGCCAAAAAACGGATCTGCATCATTGGCGCGGCGCACACCAGCACCTGCAGTAGCGCCACAGGCTGACTTCAAGCCTGAATCTGAAAGTGCACAGGCACTGTTCACGGATCATACGATACCAGGAGCAAGGCGATACAACCTGCGGCCTCGGAAGACAAAGTGATCCGCAGTTTTTTTTGGTGTTTATGTCAACCTCTGGTTCAGCTCATGGACGGAGAAGGAACCAGCTCATGGACGGAGAAGGAACCAGAGGTGTAGAGGAGAGAAGCGTGAGAATTGTGCAAATCGGACAATTCAAGACTCGCGGCTCCTCGGTGCGATCATAAAAAGTACATGTGTCCGGAACCAGAGCGGACAAGCTGGGCGCACATGATACTGAGGCGATAACTGATCAAAGGTCCTCTGAGTAGTATAAGAAGGGACAAGTGATCTCGCCTAAAAACGAATAATCTAATCCAGGCTAAAAAGGACAGGCAAAACTGAACTGTGACAATTCCATTGAACGTATTAACATCAGAGCAAGCGCGACGAAGAAAGATATCCACAACGAGCTGTGATAAAAAAGAAGAAGGACGACAAGAAACATGCCGGGACCGGTTCCAGCCTCCTCCTGCACCACCACTGCTGAGAATGAGTCAGTTATAAAGACTATAAGTTTAAGAAAAACGCATGGTAAAACAAATTGTATGCTGGCACTAACGATAATAATGTGCTTTATGAGCGTGGTAGCACCAATATCGACAGCCCTAATATTATGGTGGGTAGAAACAATACACCCATTAGAAATGTTTTTACCAATAATTAATATATCCACTACTGAAAGCCCGGTTCAGGTGATCACTTATACCCTACCCCCAATGGAAGAAAAGCACAGGGAAGGTTTTGGAAAGAACACCTTACTGCTGATAATGAACATGGCACATGCAATCCTGAAGAAAACAAACTGCTGGGTATGTGCCCATTTACCACAGCACGCCGGGAAAGGAATAGGGTGGTATGTGCAGCCATTACCATTAAGTTCTGCATGAAGTGCATCTTTAGGTGCAATGTTCTATGGGAAATGGAATGAGAGTAATACGGGTCAATTAGACAGAACCAACATGAATGAGTTTGAGGAGATAATAATGAAGCCTGTGGGTTGTTCCATTTTCCATAAAGCACATGTAATAGCCCCAGAGCCCACAAGGAAAAGTACATGGAAAATAACACGACAAAATAGACAAGATAGATTGTCCCCGCCAGAAAAAACATCTGTAATGACATTTCGTGTAAGAACAGAAGGGGACAAAGATGCAATTCCCCCATTTTACACAGTGAATTACAGCCCAAGAACTGTCCCTTTTTGTCTAAAAAAAGAAAGGCTCTTTTTCAGTCGGAACATATACTGGTTGTATGAATACAGTGGTACTAAGATGGGAAATAGAACCAGTATACGTAGGTGATCCAGTTTATTTTATATGTGGAGAGAAAGCATTCCCTTGGTTGCCCAGAAACTGGGGAGGTACATGTTACCTAGGGCTACTGTTCCCAGGAGTATTCCTCTTAGAAACAGCAGCCATGGCCAGATTATCCAGAACTAGAGTCAGAAGGACTGACGAAGGTGTTTTAATAGCAACTGATGTGGCGAAATCATTCATTCCATTCTTAGGACAGATAGTGAACTCCTATAATATAAGGCAACTGTCCAGAATCCTAAAGAATACAATAAACACAACAACAGATATATTATTTAACATGACGTTGGAAGAAAGAGGAATAAGGTTAATGACGCTGCAAAATAGAATGGCTCTCGATGTAATCCTGGTTGATCGTGGGGGAATTTGCACAATAGTGGGTTCAGCATGTTGCGTTTATGTCGATGACTATTCCCCCACGATCTTTGCAGCAATAAAGAAAATGCACGTTCTAAGCTCTGAACTCCCTACTGGAGAAGGGAGCTGGGGAATAGGATCTTGGTTTTGGGGAATACTACGATCTTGGGGATGGAAGTTGATCTCAATATTAGTAGTGGTGTTCGGAATATTCTTAACGTGCTGTTGTATACATTGTTTACCCATAGTTTGCGCTGAGGGATGTACGAAAGGATGCATGCATATGATAAAGAAAAAACAACCTCATGATCGAACTAGCCCAGACCCAAATGAGGTCAGAGCAGTAAAAGAGTTGATGGCAATAGATATTGATGAAGACAATGTCTACGATAGCATGCAAGACTCAGACATAAGTACTTCAGATTCATCATCACTAGAGGAGGTTTCAATAAATAGATGAGACGTTTGGCGTACGGCCAAAGGAGGGTTTGTCAGCCTATAAATACGTATACCTCTACTTTGAGACCGCAAACGCATTTTGGTGGCCGTGGGCCAACCGTCTCATGCACGATATGACAAAATATAGGTTTTCGAGTTTGCCAATGAACAGCCATTTTGATGTAACAAGAATCACCACTTTGTTTTCTAACCATTGCTCATTGCTTTCTGTTCCTATTGCTTTGCAGTATATTTTCCGCTTACACTGCTCGACTGTGAAACATTGTTGTCCGTATGTGAGAAGGACAAGGCTGCAGGGCCGTGAGGATAACAAGATTTCGCTGAAACACAAACGTAGGCAGCGCCAGGAAGAATGCCCGGCTCCCTCCCGAATGTAGCCTTGAAGCAGAGCTGCAGGGCATTTAATCATTTCACAGCTGCCAGCCAGTCTCGTTATATGGTAGAATATGTTAGAATAATACCGCTAAAGGCTTGAATTATGCTTTTCTTACAGCCCCCCTTTGCTGAGCCCGCTAGAGCATGTCGGCTCCCAGGACGCGAATAGCACCTGATAGATAGCAAGGTCCGGAATGCAAACTCCCCCCCGTATGTATTTCGCTTCCAAGAACAGAAGCGCTGTGTTTTATCCAATAACCGAAAGATGCCTTTGCACTCACAAATTGCAAATTGTTACTAGAATAGATGTTTGAAGGTGTCATAGTGGTCGGAGATGTCCATCATCACACCAAGTTCAAAGAAACCCAATAAAGGGGGGTGTTAAGCATGTCATAGCTGATTGTTTGATATGCGTTTTGTATATATGTAACTGATGTACGTAATTCGCTCTCTTGCGTCCCTCGAGGTCTAGAGATACACGTCGCGGGGCGTGAGACCGAGTTGGCCAACTGAGACTTTTGCTTTGCAATAAAACCCTAGCTTTGGGAATATAACCTCGTGTCTGGCGTCTCTATCGTGTGTGGTGACCCGCCTTGTTTCCATAGACGTCAGGGTCCCCTAGGGGCCCCTTTCAGGGTGGGATATGGATTCGTACCAAGTTGTCAGTACTACCCCTTGCCCTAAAGGGGCTGCAGAAAGGTGATAAGCATGATGACAATGAAAGAAAGGATGTTCTGGCATGGGTGTTCGAATGGGCACCCAATAACACTGCAATCTTGAATTTGCAGTATCTCAAGTCCCTTGCTCGATAATAATATCTGCCCTAACTTCTTGGAAAGCTTTGAACAACAACTAAATAATGATACTGGGAAAACACAGGTCTGCAATATTCGTCTAATTTTAACGGCTGTCATTCCAGAGCAGTGTCTTCAACATGTAGTTCTCCAAATGTTTTGGAGTACGACACCCACGATTACTTACCATGGACTATGCTGGCTAGAGCTGATGAGAGTAAAAGTCCAAAACATCTGAGGAGCCAAGGTTCGCAGGCCCCTGCTCCAGAGATAGGGCGGCCTGTCAGGGATTAACATATGCACATGGCATGAGCTGTGTCTGGAGCCAGAAGGTAACATTTCATCCATGAACAGATAGTTTAACTACGAAAAGGGAGAGGGCCTGCTTTCCTGGAGTAAGGTGGGGTTGATTGATTTCTACCTGGATGTTTTCACTTTTACACAATTTAATATGATTTCTGGTATGGGTGCCAGAAAATCGTGTTTGAGTAGCTTCAAGCTAATTCGAAAAGCTATGAAAAGGCATGTTTTGGATATGTGGCACCGCTTGGTTACCTGGTCCTTTTCTGCCTTTTTCTTTCCATGTAGATTTTTATTTAACATTTGCAACAAACAAAACAGTTCCCCTACTCCCCACCCCCTCTTCTGAGTCCTCTGTAGACTTTCCTTTCCCCGTGTTGGAATATATCAAGATCCTTGACCTTACATATGGCCGTTGCCTTCCCGGGAATTAGACCTCTGCCTTTTGTCCAGCCGCCTTCCCTTTGCACAAACCCCTCTTACACCCGGCCCAACAGCTTCATTTTCCTCGGGCACCAAGCTCCTCTTGAGTCTTCATTACCAAGTCCCAATCAGCCACAAACCCCTGATGGTTACCCTGTATGGAGTGTGATACTCATTTCATATATGAAAACTGCCAGACTTTACTCACCCATTCATGTTCCGTGGGTGGTTCCTTCGCTTTCCATTTCTGTGTAATCACTATAGCCCCTGATAGCATCAGTATTATGTACACCTTTTTTGCATTTGAGAGGGGAGCTCCTCAATTAGCCCTCCAATCCCCAGCATAGCTCCTCCAATATTGTTTTTCCAGTTGGTCCCTAACATCTCCTCTATCACCCCCGATATCATATCGCAGTATTCCTGGATTCGGGCACAGCCTCACCACACATGGCTCCAAGTCCCTTCTTCCCTGCATTCCCTCCAGCAGTCCTTGCTCACGTGCAGGTTTAATTTGTTCAGTATCCTCGGGGTTAGGTGCCATTGGCACATCAGTTTTGTCCAGAACCCTTGTAATTGGATTGATCTCGTGATTTTCGGTATATTGGTCCACACCTGGTCCCATTCGAAATCTTCTATCTGTCGGCCCACTGCCGTTTCCCATAACTTCTGATATCGAATGTTCCCTGCTTCCTCATTTTGTTGAATAAATGTATAAAGGGGACCCAGTATGTATGTTTGTTTATTTATTTATAATGCACACCAGACCCGAGGGTATCAGGGCGCAGGGAGAACAAGAAGGTTTACAGCTTAGTTAAGGAGTTAAACAGGCATATACAAATACATGGGGCATGTTCAATACAGAAAGTAAAAAGAGCTTGAGAATTATTTACCAGCAGGCTAGGCCGGTTAGCAGGAATATGTTGCAAACAATGGTATATACATTACAGGGTGAACTAAACAAATATTTTAACAGTCCTTGTCTTTGATCCAGTTAAGGATGCTATGTCTAAAGTGTGGGTATGTTTGGTCAGCCCTCAGATGGTATGGTAGTGAGTTCCAAAGCTGGGCGGCTTTGAATGAGAAACTGCAAACTCCCGCTTTAGTACGCTTAAACCTTGGAACCGTTAGGCAGTTTGTTTTGGTCGTTCTGGTGGGACTGGAAAGGTTTCTGCTAAATCTTTCTGAGAGATATTGGGGGGCAGCATTATTAAGACATTTGTAGGTTTAGGGAGGCTGTTTTTAGCAGAATTGTATCATTGGTGGTGAGCCAGTTATTCATTCTCCTTAATTCAGATATGTGTTCGTTTTTGGAGATGCCCAACGCTGCTCTTCGGGCATTGTTTTGAAGGATCTGAATTTATTTGGTGATGTACTTGTTGGCTCCTAAGTATAGTGCATTACAATAGTCCAATTTGGATAGAACTAATGCTCTAGCAAGAGTGATGTAACTATTTACTGAGAGGAAAGGTTTAGCAGCTCTAATTAGCTTACAGGTGTAAGCGGTTGCAGAGGCCAAGGAGTTTACCTGTTTAGTGAAGGTGAGCGTGGCATCAAGGTAGAATACTTAAGTTTTAACCTCTTTAGCTACTTTAATAGCGTTGCCATCAATGTCAAAGGAGGAGTAATTGGGTCCCAAATTGTTGAGGTTTGCGGTGGTACCGAGGATGATGAGTTCTGTTTTGTCATCATTCAGGCATAGACCGTGGGTAGCCATCCATACCTGGATTATGAGGTACACTCTGTTCACCAAAGCCAAATCCCCTTCGTAGTCTCCAGAAAGGGGAATGAGGATCTGGATATCATCAGCATAGTTGGTGTAGGTGATACCAAGATCGTCAAGATCATCAAAGAGGGGCTTGGTGGAAATGTTGTACAGTGTAGGAGAGACACATGAGCCCTGTGGTACCCCGCAAGTGATGGGGATGGGATCAGTGGATGCAGACGGTGAGAAGACCTGCATAGTCCTGGTACTTTGGAAGGATTGTATCTAACCTATGGCATCAGACGAAAAGTGTGCAGCTGAGCTCAAGTGGTGACAGAGGATTTTGTGGTCTACCAGATGGAACGCAGCTGAGAGGACAAATAAGAGTAGTAATGTGGTTTTACCAGCATCTTTGAGTGAGTCTATTTGTGCCTTCAGGTCTACCAAGGCTGTTTCATTCCCGTGTTGGGGCCTAAAGCCTGATTGACGAACTCCTAGTAGATGGTTCTGCTCTAAATATTTCTGAATTTGCAGGTAAGCTACCCTGTCTAATATTTTGAGCAAGAAGGGTACAGTGGTGATGGGCCTATAGTTAGTTGGTATAGTTGGGTCAAGTGATTGTTTTTTTAAGGAGGGAGAGTACCCAAGATTCCTTTAGGTCATTAGGAATGGTGTCAGTAGAGAAGGATGTATTGATAAGCTTAGAGATGAATGGTGATAGGTATCTGGCTGCATCTTTGATAATTTGGGCTGGGCAGTTGTCACCCTGGCAATTCGAAGGTTTGAGAGCGAGGATAACTTTTTCGACTTCAATCAATGAAACTTTAGAGAACTTGAAGCGATCTATAGGTGTAGGTGGCTGAGAGGTAGGTTTTAGTTGGCTGGGTGCTATAGGGAGGGTAACTTATTTTGTTGGAATTTTGTCCTGGAGAGTTACTACTTTGTTAGATAACGCTTCCTGTATCTTGGTGCACCAATTTTTGTCCTTCGTGCAATTATCTGGTTCAGTGATGGGTGTTTCGAGTTCCTTTAGTATAACGAAAAGTTATTTTATACTTGAATTAGCCTGTGATATTCTTTTAATATAGTTATCTTCTTTGGCAAGTAATATTTCTTTCTTATACTGGGAGGAAATGATACTAAGGGAGGATTTGTTCTCGTCTGATGGTAGTTGCCTCCATGCAGATTCTTTTTTGTTTCCTCAGGTTTTTAAGGTGAGGAGTGAACCATGTGTTCAGGTGTAGTTTGGGTTTACTTTTTCTTAGTTTTAAGGGTGCAATGGAATCTAGAGCTTCAGTAATTATTTTATTGTATTCATTGACTAATTTAGTAGGATCGGTAGTGTTGGGTAGAGAGTTGAGTTTAGGGAGTATTAGAGGTATAAGTTTGTCAGTGGTAATGTTCTTTTTATTCCTAGTTGCTGTCGGGGTGGCTAAGCTGTTGTTTTTGAGGTGATAGTTTGAGTTGCCAGAAAGAAGACTAGGGAATGGTGGTCGGTCCTTCACTTTCTGTTAGTAGCTTTTCAAACAGTGTTGGGGGCCTCAATGCTGCTTTCTTGACCTCCGATTGGAGCAGCCAATGTCTCAGTTGCGCATGCCAAAATCTTTCCACCTTTTCCATGGAGAAATCCCCTTTACATTGAATGACAGATTTAATCTCCCCTCCCTCAAACATGTCCCTTATCTTTAGACATCCTCCCATTTCCCATCTACCAAACCCCTTTCCTCCCTCCCCCGGGGAACATTCTGGATTTTGAAATATCGGGGTAATGGCGATGGATAGGTCGTTAGGCCTACCCTTGTTACTAGCTCATCCCATATATCGCACACTAATGCTCCTATCGCGCTCTTAAACAGATTCTGAGGCCTATCCCCCTTCGGTTTCCACAGTACAGTTTCCAAGTGTCCGCCCGCTATTGCCTCTTCCATCTGTCTCCACACTTTGTCCCTACCATCCTTCATCCAGTCTCTAATTACCCTGATTTGGACATCTAAGTAGTATGCTCTCATATCCGGTTCCCCCATCCCTCCCCTATTTCTTGGCGTTTGCATTAGTCTTCTCGCCACTCTGGGTTTTTTGTTGTTCCAAATAAATATTTCTATCAACTTTTAGATTACTCTAAAAAAGGATTTAGGAACTTTTATCGGTAACGTAGTAATCGAGGATTTTTGGGAGAATAACCATTTTGATTACATTCACCCTCCCCATACATGAAATCATGAGTGGGCCCCAGTCTTGTAGTAATTGCCTTATATCAGCTAGTAGGGAAGGGTAGTTGTTTGCATATAATGACTCCATGTCCTTGGTGATGTTAATCCCTAGGTATTTTATCCCCATTTTCGACCAGCTGTATTGGAACCTATCTTTAAGCTCCTGTTCGTCTTCCTTTGGAATTGTTAAGTTCAGGGCTTCCGACATGAGGCTGTTGATTTTTAACCGAGCTATTTCTCCAAACTTCCCGAGCTCCTTTTCTAGGTCCATAATGGTTAACAACCTATCATCAAAAGCGCATACTTTGTGGCGGTGCCTTCCAAATTGAATGCCTGCGATGTCCCCGGAGAGCCGTATTGTAGCTAGATGTGGTTCCACGAGTATTGCTTACGGTATTGTATGAAATTACTGAATACAAAAAGTCTGACCCCCAAAAGTCCGACCTCCATTTTTCCCCAGATATAGATGTGGGGAGGGGGGGTCTAAAGTTAATAAAAATGTATAGGGGTAAGGTGTGGGGGGGTCTAGCCCCACATATATTTTTGCAGAAAAATTGAAGAAGAAAAAAGTCTGACTTTTGCATTCGGTCATTTCACACAGATCCATTGCTTACAGCAGAGGGGATAGCCTTGTTTCGTACCTCTTATTAATTTGACCTGTTCCGAAAGCTGACCGTTTGTCAACAGCCTCAGGCTTGGGTTAGAATAGTTAGCCTTTATCATCCCTATCATTTTTGTCCCGAATCCCATTTTGCTCATGTTGGCGAACATGAACTGCCATTCCACCCTATCAAACGCTTTCTCGGCGTCTAGGACAAGAAAAAGCACAGGGACCTTTTTTTATGTTCACCTTTTCTACTAGTTGTACCACCCTTCTAGTGTTGTCCCCGGTCTATCTTCCACGTATAAATCCCAATTGGTCTTTATGAGTTTCAGAAAGTGGGCTTCTAACCTTGTTGCCAATATCTTTTTGTACATTGTTGCATCTATATTTATTAGCGCTATTGGCCTATAATATGTGCAGCTTGCTGGGACTTTGCCTGGTTTCAGGACAAAGACTACCTTGGCTTCTTCCATTGATGGAGTAATTTTCCCTCGTTCCCCAAATTCATTAAAAAGCAGTACTAGATGGGGAGCCAGTTCTTCCCTGAAAAGTTAGAAGTCGGCCGTATACCTGTCGGCCATGGTGCTTTGTTATTGGGCAGAGTGTTAATTGCCCTGCAGACCTCCTTGATCTTTCTATCCTGTTCTAGGTCTAGCCTTCCTTAGTTTGATAAAGACGGGAGATGCAATTTTTCCAAACAGGGTAGGGCGTCGTTCGACTTGTACAGCTCTGAGTAAAATTGTGTAAATTCTCTTATCTCTGCTTGCTCAGTACTCTCCCTGCCTTTACCTAGTTTAATCCTTGTTATGGTCCTGTCGTTTTCTTCCTTCCTTAGCAGCCGGGCTAGCAATCTATCATCCTTGTTGACTTTTATGTAGTATTTTTGTTTAAGGTGTGGCAAGGTCCATTCTGCTTCCCCCGTTTGCAATACCTCCAATTGACCCTTATGACCCTATATTCTCTTCCAATTTCCCCACTGGCCCCAACCCCCCATCCTAGACATCACTTGTTTTAGTTTGCATTCTAGCTGTCTCTCCAACTGTCTCCTCTCCCTGTCCCTCCTGGTTTTACCTGCTATGATCTTTCCTCTAATTGTGGCCTTGAATGCGTTCCATCTCGAATTCTGGCTTGTGTCTCCCAGCTTGTTTATTAGAAAAAATTCCTCAATAGTCTCTCTCATCTCTTCTCCGATTAGGCCCTCTTTAAATATATATGAAGGGAATTTCCACTTCCACAGCCCCTGTGAGTTGGTACCTCTCTTTATTGTAATCGTGATTGGTGTGTGATCGGATAGCGCTATAGCCCCTACCTCTACGTCGTATACCCTGCCTAGTAAGCGTCTGGAAATCCACATGTATTCAATCCTCTAAGCGGATCTGTGGATGTGGTAGAAGAATGTGCAGCCCTTCGCTTCCCCCTTCCTTTCACTCCAAGCATCCACCAACGCCAGTTTATCAAATGTTCCTTTTAATTCTTTCGAGGGTCTACCCTGGGTCCCCGCTCTACCTTTGCTCCTATCTTCCACCGGCTCCCAGGCCATACTGAAATCTCCTGTTATGATAACCTGCCCTTTGGCAAAGCCCTCCAGCTTGTCTAATTTCTGTTGCATACATTTGTCTTGCCCCGTATTGGGTGCGTATAGTGGCTATAGTGCACCTCTCATCGCCTAACTGTAGTATTACCACCAGATAGCTATGGGTTGCATCTTTCTCCCATTCTGTTGCCGTGAGACCGAGGGAGGATCTTATGGCCAGCATTACACCGCCTTTCTTCTTACCATCGCTTGATTGATATATTTTGTTATCGCCCTGGAGTATAAACTTATGCGCGTACTTCGCTTGTATATGTGTTTCCTGAAGTGTCAGGTTGTCCATTTTTTCCCTCTGCAAAAAACACTAATTTTTTCCTTTTCAAGGGGGAATTAAGCCCTCTGACATTTAGTGACATGATGGTCATATTGCTAGCCCTCGCCATCCCCAGTACCTATCTTAGGTTTGCTTTTACACACCTCTATGGCTCGGATGAGTCCCGTCCGCCCTTTACTCCCCTCTTTGTAACCCCCTCATGCACTCTCCCGTTTCCTTCACTCCCTCCCTCACCCCCCCACTGGGTGGGCTCAATCGGCATCTAGCCCTTCCAATGCGCCATCTCGGGTATTGAGCCATTTCTGTCCCCCAGTCTTGTGAACTGCGGCCTCACCCAAGCCCAGATTTAGATCCCAATACCCACCTTCCCCTACCCCCAGTCTTTCTCAGTCAGTAGCGTTTGCCCTCCCTGGGCTGTTCTGATCTGTTTGAATCTGGAGCCATTCTGGTCTTCCTATGTCAGTGCCGGGCCCCTTTTAGTGCTTTTCCTTTTCGCCTTTGTATATTGCCACAACTACTTTGTACCCGAGTCCCTCGCTTCTATTTCGCTGTGACCTGCTTCCTCCTCCTCTGTCTCTACTTCTAGGATGCCCGCTCCTTCGTTGCAGGTTGTGATGCAGTGTTGTTTGCCTTCCCACTCGAACACCATGCCGAAGGGAAAGGCCCAGCGATACCTAATGCCCGAAAACGTTGAGAAATCTCACTATCGGGCCCATTCTCCTCCTCTTGAGTAGTGTTATGTGGGATAGGTCCTGGAAGAGATGGATGTCTGCTCCTTTATATTTTAATTGTTTCGTTCTCCTAGCTGCTCAGAGGATCTCCTCCTTCTGCCTGTATTAGTTGAGGGCCGCCAGGGTATCTCTGGGCCTCGCCCCCGGTTCTTTCCTCAGCGGACGCACCCTGTATACCCTGTCCAGTATTAGTCCGGCATACTCTTCCAACTCTATTAAGTCTGCAAATAATTGTCGGACCGCCGCCTTAAGATCCTTATCTTGAACCTCTTCTGACAGGCCTTTTATCCACACGTTTGACCTTCTTGACCTGTTTTCTAGGTCCTCGGTCTGCAGCTCCAAGTTGTTTGTGGCTGCTGCCAGCTTTTTGAATAAGCCCACTGTTTTTCTTGCGTCATCTGCCAGTTCCTGCAGCGCCGTCTCGTTCGTGTCTGTCCTTTCTTCCAGTTTGTTGATATCACCTTTTACCTTGTGGAGAGCCAAAGCCCAGTCTTCCATGATCTTATCCAGCTGTGTCTCCACCAAACCTGTGATTTTATCTCCAAAATCTTGGAAATAGCTTCTGAGAATTTATTGGGTTATTGCCTGATCAGGTATTTCCTCTCCTTGTGTAGTCCTGTTTTCCTGGCCTTCCATGGTCCCTTCTGCCTCAGGCTGGGAATCTGTGCCCTTTCTCCAAATTTTTTGAAAGGGGCCCTAATGCACCTTTTTTGTCCCCTTTACGGCTATTTGAGGGTCTTTCCCTTTGCTCTTGGATATCCTCCTCTTCAGTTTTCCCCTTTCCTTTGTTACAGATCTGTATTATTCGGGGCAACATCCTTTCCCTTTGCTGTCCGTGGGGACTTGCTTAATCCTGTTCTGACCCTATGCCCCCAATGTCCCGAGGGCCTCTGTGGGATCTTTGTCTCCCCCCGCTTCTCTGTGGTCCTTTCTTAACGAGGGGATTTGCTTCACTTTGCTATTCGCCCTACTTCCTCTGGGGTACCCTGTTCTTCCCCCTGCACCCTCTTCCTCCTTCGTTATGGGCACTTCACCCTTGGGCATCAGGCCGAAGTCTGGGTGCTTTCCTCCCAGGGTGTCATGATGCCTACCTCCAAGGGGCCAGACAGGGCCTGGCACCCTCAGAGGCAGGCAACATGTATACTAGGGAAGTCCCAGCCACCCCAGATAGGGGCTCTTTGGACTCAGTCCTGGCACCATCGGCGCCAGGCTCATACAAGATATGGAAGGAATAGTGTTTGGTGCAAACTTACCTGGCAGACCATACTGCAATTTCCTTACCTGGCAGATCATTCTACAACTTCCAGATGAAAAAGGAACTACTTAACCACACGGGAGTGGCTGGTGGCAGGATACATACCTTCAGTGGAAGGATACCTGGGACAAATTGAAAGGCTATTTAAGCCACGCCCAGACAGCAAACCACGCTTCGCGATGTTCTGCTCATAGCAGCTGGACGCTCACCGTGCCTGCTCCTGCTCCAGTCCTCGACCACGCCTGCCAGCATCCTGGAAACACCTAAGGATAGAAAAGGGAAGAAGAAACAGTTGAAAACAAACCTTACCTGTTAAAGCTGCATTCCGGATTCAGCGCGCCAACGATCCTGCAAAAAGACATCATTTTAAAAACTTACCGCGTCGCATACATCTCGGCGCACTTCTCTTACCTGCATGTGGCGCCTTCGGCTCTGCGACGCCCATCCGGATCTCCTGCAGCATTCCAGCACCTACGGGGAGACGAAGATAAGAAAGCAAGGTGAGAAGGGGAAAATAACCAAGAAGCACTTACCCGCCAAGCTAATTCTTCTTACCTTCGGGTCGATGCAGGGTCGGACTGGCCCTTTCGGTCTTTCGGCCCATGGCCGATCGACTTTGGGGTCCCCTGGGGCCGGTTTTCCGGCAGCCACCTCTGGGCCGGTTTTCTTTTTAAAAGTTTTTTTTTTTTTGTTATTGGAATGCCGGCCTAGTATGAGTGCGCCGCTGAGCCGCGATGTGCGGAGCTCGCGTCGCGAGTATTCTGGGGGGGGGGGGTTCAGCCGCCTGGGATCAGGGCTGGGCTGCGCAGCAGGGCATGGCAGAGAGCCAGCCCAGGAGAGGGAGGCGCCGCGCCGGCGGCACTGTCTGAGTCTGCAGCACAATCATCATAGCAGCACGGTAACACTAGATGTTACCTTGCTTTGATGATTGCATCATAATTTATGATGCATGCAGATGTATGTGCATGATTCAATCACGTCACGGCGTCCGTGGGCCTGGGCCACCAGGCCGGCGGGGGGCGGCCGTGCAGCCACTGCAGGGGGCCGGTGCGCCTGCCGTGCCGTGTGTGTGCTCGCCGGCTCACGAGCCTCTGGCCTGCGGCGGCCAGAGAGAACGTTACTTGTTTGATCTGTGGGGGAGGCAGGCTGAAGCAATTGCAAAGCAATTGTAACACCTGCCTCCCTCCGAGTCCTGACCCCGTGCAGCCTGCAGGGCTGAGGGCTCCGCGGCGCTGAGCTGGGGCCGGGCCCGGCACTGTCAGAACACAACACAGTGACACATTTCACACTTGCTTTCAACTTTGCAGGAAGTAAGTAACACTTCTTTGCAAAGTTGAAAGCACCTGTCTTCAACTTGTGCCTGGGGGCTGGTCTGGGCCCCGGGGCCGCCGGCGCCGTGGACAAAGGAATAACCCAATGAACATTCGGCTGGTGGGCAGGCTGCCCCTGCCCACCCAATACTCCCGCCATTATGCTGCTAGCCCCAGTGCAAGCACACACCAGTGGACCACTTGGAGGCCGACAGTGCCAGTGCCCACACAGGAGGACCCACCAGGCAGCACTGAGGCGGCCAGCAGTGCAGACAGTGCCCAGTGCCAGTGCCGGCCACAGACAGCAGCCAGCCAACAGCCAGCCAGTCAGTCAGTCACTGAGCCTGAGGTAAGGAGTGTGACTTGTGTACTATTCTCGTAGCCAACAGAGCCAGAACAACTTCGGATTGTTTTCTTGGACCTATTAAGGCGGAGGGTGGGAGGCAGAAGTTGTTAGGAAGGGTCTGACGCTTAAAACACATATGGGAGCCACTTCCACCAGCCCCTGGCCCGTGTCAGCCCCACTGTCGAGTCCCATTCTTCACAATCGTGCAGGTGGTCGGTAGTAGCCACTCTAGAATTATAAAGCTGCCGCCTTTTTATATAGCAGTTCACGCCAGATTCATCCTACTTCTAAGCACTGGAATTATGTGTGTTGTTGTTGTCCTAGGTAATGGTAATCATCATGTTATTATCCTGAAAGGATGATTGACTCCCGGGTTTCAAACCTCTGGCATGGAAGTGAAAGCAGTGATATGGGAGTTACATACCAATATCAAATAATGTTTATTTCCCGGTGCCAAAAAGCACTCCCCACATATTGGAAGACTGGGTTCCTTTACTAATCTAAACTCTGTTGCTAGACTATTTGGGCAAAGTGCTGGATAATGGGAAGGCATTAGGAATACATGTGTTTGCTTAATGAGCCGGATTCACATTGTTTGTAATGTAAGCAATTCCCAGGGCGGTCTCCCGTTGTTTCGAGGAAGTAATTTACTTTGTTGCAAACACTTCGAATTACTTTGAATGTGGTCCATGTATTTGAGGGTTAAGGGGTAAAATGGGTGGTGGGGGCGAGGGGTAATGGGGGTTGAGGGCTTGGTGTAGGGGTGGTAGTGAAGGGGGATGAGAGACCCCCCCAAATAAAAATTAAATAACACAATTAAATAAAACAAAAACAAAGTGATTGCAACTAAGTCAATTACCGCTAAGTAATGTACTTCCTTCTAATAACGTAGAAACGAGAAAACAGGCGCACATTAAAATGAATATGCTATACCCTGGAATATGTAGTAAATGTTGAAATAGATGCATTACACGTTGAGAATCTTTATAAAGTGTGTACTGAGAAGCCTGCTTGCTGCATGGTGAAGCTGCTTAAACCTGAACAAGGATTATCATACACACACTTCTGACAATGCCACATGACTGGCACTCCTGCCCACTGCAGCGGGTGGCGTGTCCCTTTCTTGCTAGTTTCATTTTGCAGGAATTGTTCAAAAAACAGTTCTGGGTTTTCGGACAGAAGCGACTTTCGGAAAGACATGCTCTGCCTGCAAGCTTCTTGAAGGCTTTACTCTTGGCTATCATTGGTTGCCTGTGGTGAGCCCTTAGGCATCAGAATTGTGGCTTTTGAGGTTCTCAAGCAGGGGTGGACTGGCCCATATGGAACTCTGGAAATTTCCCGGTAGGCCTCTGCACCCTCTGCCTCTTTTGTGGTATTTTCAAATTTTCCCATAGGAAAGGGATGGGCTTGCTGAAAATCTGTAACATGGGGCCACTTTGAAAATTATTTCCAGGGCCTCTTTTGCTTTCTAGTCCACCCCTGGTCACAAGAAATGTGTGTTGGTCAGCACAGCACCAGGTCGATGCGTAAACATTGAGTGATGGTTCTAGGTCTGTTGGTCCGGATCCAGAAGAGCGTGGAGAGCTGTTTATGCTGGTTTGAAGGGCCCTGTGCTAGAGTCAGAGGCAGGATCTGATCGCTACAGATGACTTTCTCATGAGCACACCCTGGCGGTCGCAGATTTGTGGAGCTGCAATGGGGCATTACCTGCTAGGCAGGAAGGTACAGCACAGGCACACTGAGGACCAGGTTCAGCAGTCAGCAGAGGATAACTGCCTGACATGCCAGCATCTCGCTCAGCAATGCCCAATGACATCCGTGAGGGAGATTTTGGAGAGAAGGAAAAGGGAGAAATTGGGACACAGGCGGGAATCGCCTGCATTGCGGTAACGTTGGTTTGTTCTTAATGTAGATGGCTGCATTGCCTACTTTTATTTTAATTTTAAAAGTAGTACTTGCACTTTAAACTAGAATCTTTTCTGTCATTTCTGATTGGAGAACATCTAAACTGCTGATGTCCTTTTGCTCGCTTTGACGGCGTCCGAAGACTGAACTGGCAGGTATAACACACGCAGGACTCTCCTGTCTGGGGGGCAAAGTTGGTTTGTTCATAATATAGGAATTGATACATAGATGTACTTCTGCATTTTGCTTATTGAAAATAGCATTTGCATTTTAAATTAGGCACATAGCAATCAGGAGCCTTTTCAACCATTTCCGGCTTATGGACAGTTTTACTGCCTATGCCGTGTCCACGACCACCGAGCGAGCACACCTCTGACCGCAGGCCTGTATGCTCCCAGCTAGCACATGACGTTTCATCACTTGTACCAAAAAGGTTTTGAAAATCTGCCCCTATAACTTTAAATTTGATTTTTTTTACTGAGCCTGTCAACCTTGTATAGCTGGAGGCGAACGCACATTTCACTAGCCACACTGTGTTGTGGTTTCAATATGATTCCCACGTCCTTTGGTACCTTTTATTTGCATGAGGTAGTTGTGGGCAACGTTATGCCTGCATACGAGCCTCCATTTATGTCACCAAATTAAATATGGAAATGCAACTAATAGTGAACAATGCTCCAATTAGTCTTTTCATTTGGTCATATCAATGATATCTGGAACATGTACGCGTACATGGCATTTAAAGAGGGCCTACTCGCTAAAACAAATCTCAGGAGGGGTGTGACGTCCTTTCCATCCCACAAAGCAGTCATCCTTCCTTCATCAAAGCTAATTTTGTTTTCTCTTTTGACATTGTGTTGTTAGAATCTTACTTTTGCTTTGTCGGTGCTAAATCTATCCTGCTTAACAGGGATCTTTGCATTACAATTTCGACCTCCTTTGGTCTGTCGATTTCCCAGAATCCCTGTGGGCGTGTGGCCAGGAAGCGCCTTGAGGCGATTCAGTTAACAGTGCTGCGCTATGCATTTCCCTTCTTTCATTCACATGCTTCTCAGGCCCCCCCACGTCCTAATAAGCAGAGGAAACGGCCGGGACTGCCTGAAGCACCATGCCTTGGTGGTGGTGTTCCAGAAACAGGGCCTTTACTGACAGTGTTTTACTGATGTGACTTTGTTGTTTTCAAGCTGGCTTTGACATCCAGCTGACATCAGCCTACCATCAGGTGCTAGTGGCCCTGGGGGATTGGCTGGCAGCTTGTCATGGACGTGATTTACTAGAGACTGCACGTTGGGATCTTAGAAACTACCCTCAACGGTCAGGCGCCATTGCCTTGTGTCATGCACTTGTATTTGCTGAGGCCCTCATCACACAAGCACTACCGTGGGCAGAGCCTGAAAAGTAGATGCATTGCACACAGGCTTGAAATGCGGCCACATTTGCACCAGACCTGCAGATGCTCATTTTACTATAGCCGATATGATAGCTTAGTGGGTTGAGCGCTCGCTGCTGTGATGTGTGTGTGATCTGCAGGTTCGAATCCCAGCAAGGCCATCTCAGCCTTTCATTCTTCTGAGGTCGATAAATGAGTACCAAGACAGGTTGGGTGATATTGTATGCATATTTGTTCTATAAAAAATGGCTTAAACGTAAGTGCTTTACAATAACATATTATCATTTGGCCTTGGACGTCTGCTTGCATTCACAGTAATTTGACAATATGGATCTAAACACACAGATATTAATGATACATATGGTGATCCATTCTTGTATGAAATGCATATCACATTAGTGAAATCATAACCATATTAGTCTGCTTTTGATGCCACTTCCTGTTTTGTGAAGGGGTGAAAGGTTGCGTTTCATTAATGGCACTGATACTGTAGAAACGTCCGTGTTTGCGCAGTGAGAAGCGTGGTAGGCGATTCACGGATGATGGTTTGAGGGCCACTTTTTTTGAGGCGCGGGGTGGGCCACTTTTTTTGAGGCGCAGGGTGGGCCACTTTTTTGAAGCGAGGGGAGGGCCACTTTTTTTTGGGTGTCCGGGCCTATTTCTTGTCCCAGTCCGACCCTGGGTCGATGCCATTCCTTGGGCATTTCAGCACCCCGGCCCCTATGGGGAAAAAGCAAACATCACATTAGTGAATGCAAGAACCGTAGCAAACGAACTATTTTAAACTCACCAGCTTACAGGTCGGACTCAGCTTCTGCTTCGTACCAGCTCCATTTCTTCGGCATTCTCGAACTCCGGCCCCTAAGGAAAAACAGACGGGAAAAGACAGTAGTGGGCCTACACCAAAACTCACCTGAAATCAGGGTTTCGACGGAAACCGCCCTCAGCCCGGAGTCTTCCATTACCTGCAAAAGAGAAGAGGAACAGTTTAGACTCAAGCTTGCCATAAACATTTACGGTACTTACCGGAACAGACAAGCAAACTCGAACTTACTATCCAGTGACGTAACTGGATCCCAACGCGCCCCTGCATCAGAAGCAGGATGGAGAGCTCGCCTTTTCAATCCCTAAGGTGAGTCTCCACAGGGAATTACAGAAGGGTTGCAAGGAGGGTGAGAAGGGGAACGGGAGATCAACACAAAACCCGCAGAGTATTAACCTTCCTTTTCGCTCACAGAAGGGTATTCATCCGAGCCAGACAAGCCGGATTTGGGAACCCAGCCCACTCCATTTCAGGGTGCTGAACATCTCCTTGGAAGAGGCCACTGCTGTCCAGACCACGCCCGCGCCTCCGTGGGAACCAGGTGAGCGTTACACAGGGCCCCGGGCTGTGCTTCCAGGAATCCTGTGTGTGCCCTGGGGCTCCCGCGGAGGGCAGAGTGCTGACTCTCACCTCGGAATGCAGCCCATTCTCCTTCTCCTGCCTCCGGCTCTTCTCGTTGTTCCGGTCCTGCTCCGCTTCCGTCTCCTGGGGCCTCCTGGTTCTCTCGCTCAGCTGGGCTTCGGAGTGGCAGAACGGCTCCTCCTCTCTACTGCGACACGGTTGGGTTTCACTCACCGCTCTGCTCCCTCAATCGCCGGCAACCTCTCCTCCCTGGGGTTCACCTCCGGAGTCCCTGTGTCTCCCTCACTCGTCTTCTCGGCGGGGATCCATGTTGCTCCTGTGCAGGAAGACCAGGTCGAAGCCCCTTGTGGACCAGGTGGAGGCGCACCGCAGCACCTCTCCTTCGGGGTCGAGCAAATAAATTCAGGTGACCTCAGGTGGGGGGGTCCCTTCTGCCTTCACATTGCAGGGCTTGACACTCTCTGCTTTCAAAAGCTTTGGGCTGGCGCAGCTACGGCTCCATTCACAGCAGGTCGTCCCTCAACCCCTCGCCCACCGTGCATTATCCGCTTGCCATCAGCCTTGGGCTGTTTTTTTTCTTTGCTAGTAGAACTTTTTCTCCTCCACGTTAGAGACTGCAGAATCCATGCCCAGGGAGGGAATCACGTGGATAGCTTTCCTGTTTGTGGGGGTCGGGAGAGTGTCTTTCACAGTGCATTCCCTTTGGTGGCCACCTTGGAATCTATTCTGCCTTTTTGCAACACGTCATGGAACAAAAGTCATGAGAAGGGATGACAGAGTGGGAGCGGGTGCTATATTTCTTGAGTAGGGTGGGGATGGCTGTTTTTTTTCCCAAATAACTTAAACCTTTACACATTTTGGTATTATTTCTCGGTTGATTGACAAACTCTTTGCTTAGTTTTGAAGCTAGTTCCAAAAGAGACCAAATTATATATGTTTTGGCTATGTGGGCACTGTTAGATTGCCTGGTCATTTTCTGCCCATCTCATCAACAAAACTCCTGCCTTCTCGTGGCACAGAGGCTGTCCCATTACATAGGAACCCGCTGAGCTCCAACTCTCCTCTATGCTGGCCCGACGTATGCACTACTATTCCCCGATCCAGATACCCACAGAGGTCCAGCAATTTACCTCTAACCTGACATGCAGTAAGCACACCAATCCAATTCCCAGGATACCCTCTGATGTCTGGCAATTGAACTCCTTCCTCAGCTGCCACAGTATGCACTTCCCACCCATTACCAAGACAACCAGCAGAGAGGAACTCTTGTAATTCACCTCCAACCTTAATTGCAATGTGCACTCCCACCCCACTACAAATACATCACCAAAGATGCAGATATTCACTTCTGTCATGACTTTCAGTATAGAAACTTAGCATCAATAAAAATGGTATCCTTTGAAATAAACATGACGAAATGCCTTTTTGGCTTATAAAAGGAGAGGGTGTGATAGGCCCATGCTCTCTAACAGTGCCTTTGAGTTTCTGACGCCTAACTGTAGTCCTTCCCTAAATAAACCCAAGTAAAGAGGTGAATGGGATACAAAAGTAAATAGGCACCAATTCAGAGGATTGAACTGTACATGCAATGCACTGGTGCTGACATTAGATCATACAAAGCCAGGTAAGATTACACAAGCACTAGTGCATAAGGAAAGAGATATCTCCAAGTTCAAGACATTGGAATATTTTACCACACTACAATTATACTGAGTTCGTTAACACTGCTTCTGAATTCAGCCGCGCTAGAATTGCAACCTGCTGCTTCTGTATTCAGCCGCAATACAATTGCAACCCGCTGCTTTTGAATTTAGCCACAATAGTACCATATTGATTTGGCATCCACTGCTTTTGAATCTAGCCACACTTGAATTGTAGTGATTTGTTTAGACTTAATTTAGATGTGCCACTCTACAAACCTTACACCAAGACCAAAGCAAACAGGAGACAATATAGAAGGAGGACCTAACAATAAAAATACCAACACTCAAGATTGCTGGGTTTCACGTTTCGTGTCCCAACGTAGAGAAGAGGTTCACATTGTGGACACCATGTTACAACATTGGTGTGGCTAGGTTAGATGCTATGTTGACGCGATGTTGAGATTAAACGTGTTCTGTGAAGATAAATGGATTGGGATTAATGTTACTGTTACTTTGTGTTTAGTTTTGATACATTTTAGATGTGCATCATCTAGCAACATAATAGAAGTTGTGAGGACAAAATATAATTGTGCAATGTACAACATGTAGTGCTTAGAGTGGGAACCCAGGAGCTTTATGCATGCGATAAAGAGAAGTCTGCAAGCGGAAAGCCGCATTGAGGGTTGCAGTAGTCCTGAACAATGTACATGGGGGATTTGATAATGGTTTAGATGGGAGACATGTTCTGGGATATAAGGCGAACATGGGGTTTGCTTCAAGTACATGGAAATATCGCAGATCACTGTTCACCCATAGAGGGTGTCATGTAGGCCGCGGAGAGCTTGGTTTGCAGAGGTGAACTTTGCCTGGCCTGAAGCGTTGAATGACCATGTCAAGGAAGGTGGAATCAAGCAAACCACATTTGGGCAGCTGGCGATCGCATCGAATGGTTACTTGAGGCGAAGATTAAATTAAGTATCAAGTCGTGGATTTACAACTAGATGGGTTTGTGGATATAGGGAAAAAATCTTCCTGGGACCACAGAGTCTTTGTTAGGTCCAAATGGTGAGTCGAATTGGGGTTAGTTAATAAAACAAATGGGAGGGGTGATGGAGGCTGTATGATTTGAGATGGTAGTTGCAAATAAGGTCATGTGAAGGAATAACATAGGACACCAGCGCGTTTATTGTTTGATCAACGATATGGTTGTTTTTTCCTCTCCCTCCTCTTGTCTCAAGCATCCTTGTAAAAGCCTCACACATCACATACTGGGTTAAAAATTTACTACCAAATTGGACAGGTCATGAATTGAATTGTCTTGAGATAATAAGGAGATTATGTTTAAAATGTCAGGAATGATTATGGAAAGAAAGCACATGGGGAAGAGGATTGTGTTTTGTCAATGTGACCAATGGTGTTTGAGAACATAGGGGATTAGATTTCCTTGAACAGGGTTAGCCAATGGGATTTTGAAGGAGGATTTTGTAACAAAATATGTGAGATTATTTAAATTGTTCAACTGTGTACAAAAGCTGCAACTTTCCTTGAGCACTGAAGGAACTGTTAGTTTTCAGCTTCACAAGGCTGACTAACCCCTTACGGCCGACAGCATGCAATAAAGTTGCTTTTCTGATAAAGTGCATTTACTCTCTGTTGGAGCTGTTTTTTCGCATTGGAATTTGGAGTCACATTCCTACCTTTGGTGACCCGTGATGTGATCTTCACGCCCTCCGCTGGGGGTTTTCATGGCTACACATGCTCGACTGTGCAAGTGAACAGTTCATGTGCACATCAAAGAATGGCTTGCAGACACCATATTTATTAAAGAGCTGCCTGTTCACTCAGCCAAGGTGCTGTGGTACAGCTGTGCAGGCTACTTGGCGAGGCACCGGTTCGGAGAGCTTCAAAAGACATCTATTTTTGTGAGTGCACTAGGGGATAAAACCAAGGGGGATACAGAGAAAAGGTAATTTTCTGATGTTTGGGATTGTGCAAGAGGTGTATGGCGTCAGAGAGGTTTAGTTTATGTTGGAGTCAGGCGGTTAATTGAAACCAAAATTAAGTGAAAGATTTGACTTGAGAGTTTGATGGTGTATGGTGAATTGTTGTATGTTGCAAGTCTTTTTTCTCTTTCAATTTTTTACTTTATTATTTTAGTCAAAGTAGTGGGAAGAGACCTTCCCATAATCGGGAAAAGACAGCGTTGTAGTAAAAAGCACTGTACTAGTGATAAAGAAGAGAGAGAGAGAGCAGTACTTTAAAGGAAAACATTGCACTAATTTGTGCTCAAGTGAAGGAGGTATATTAATGAGGAACAATGGTAAGAGCAAGTTACTTACCTTATCTGGTAACGTTCTTTCGATGGCATGTTCTTCCGATGTATTCCACATCTATGACAGGTAATGACCACAGCTGTGCTGCTTCGTACAATTTTCGGCAGAGGGCGTCCTGCGTCGATGACGTTGATACGTTGTTCCTCGAGGGCCTCCATCGAGGGTCTACATCACCGGATGTTATATATAGGACGCACGGCGCCCGTAGCCTCAGTTGTAGTTTTTTCCCCAGAACGTGTGGCACCAATCTCCTGCCAGTATGACTACAGAAAGCCTTGCGGAAACATAAGCTGCAATCGTATAAGAAATTCTGTAGAGAGGCAGGCTGGGAGGGTGCGATGTGGAATACGTCGGAGGGACATCCATCGAAAAAACATTACCAGACAAGGTAAGTAACTTGTTCTTCGAGGGGATTGGATCCTCCAACGTATTCCACATCTATGACAGACTCCCAAAGCAGGACCAATGTATGGAGGTGGGAAAAGATTTTACAATTTTCGAATTTTAGAATGTCCAATCAAATTGCTGAATAGAGGACTGCCTTACCAAAGGCCAAATCCTACCCATGGATGGAGTCCAAGGAATAGTGTCTCACAAAAGTATGGACAGAGGCCCATGTGGCTGCTTCGCAAATATTGAGAATCGGAACACCACTCTGTAGAGCAGTGGAGGCAGCCATACCCCTAGTAGAGTGAGCCCATAAGCCTACTGGAGGGTCCTTTCCCGCCTAACGGTAACACTCAGAGATCGTCAAAATGTTCCATCTAGACAAGGTCTGTTTGGAAACAGCCTGACCCAAGCGCCTTCCAGCATAACCAACAAAGAGCTGATCGTCCACTCTGACCCGGGACATCCGTGATAGATAGAAACTCAAAGCTCTTCTAGGATCCAGCCTATGGAGCCTCTCCTCTTCCTTACCAGGATGTGGAGGAGGATAAAATGCCAGAAGAATCACCTTCTGGCTCAAATGGAATTCCGACACAACCTTCGGTAGAAAAGAATGCTGCACCCGCAGGACAACCCTGTTCTTATGGAAACCAGTAAAGGGTGGCTTGGCGGAACGTGCCTGCAACTCACTCACTCTGCGTGCGGAAGTAACCGCAACTAAAAATACAGTTTTAAAGGACAACAGTCACAACGGACAAGAATGTAAGGGCTGAAACGGAGCTCCCATTAGGAACTTTAAAACCAAATTCAAATCCCATCCCGGCAACTAGAAAGGCGACGGTGGAAAAACATTAGTTAGCCCTTTTAGAAACTGAGAAATCAAAGGGATCTTAAAATAATAACATTCCTCAGACGAGCGCTTAAATATGGACAGCGCCGCCAGGTAACCCTTAATGGTACCCACTTGCAGGCCCTTGTGGGCTAAAGAAGGCAAAAAAGACAAAACCAAAGGAATGGAACTTTGGAAAGGATCCACATTTCTGTACCCTGCACCAGTCACGGAACTTTCTTCAACGGCAACAGTACAGGGATTTTGTTGCGGGCCTTCTGGCCGAAAGCACCACCTCCATCACGTCTTCAGGGAGGTCCCAATCTTTATACCTCAACCTTTCAGATACCAAGCATGAAGGCTGAGAGACTTGACCTCTGGATGGAGAACCCGACCCCCCCTCCCGTGAGAGCAGATCGTCTCAGTAGGGAAGACGGAGTGGAGGGCAGATGGACATGTCGAGAAGGTCCAGGTACCACGCTCTCCTGGCCCATGCCGGAGCAATGAGTATCATCCGGGAACCGAACCTCCGTAACCTCTGCAACACTTGCGGAATGAGGGGGACTGGAGGAAACGCGTACAGCAGTGAGAAGGACCGCTCCACTATAAACGCCTCCCCTAAGGCTCCTCTTGGAGGAAATTCCCGCAAGCAGAACCTTTCGCACTTCCGGTTGACACTGGTGGCGAAGAGATCCACTTGTGGGGTTCCCCAAAGGGCGAACATCTCCAACAGAACTTCCTGAGCCAGCTCCCACTTGTGACTGACCGTGCTCTGCCTGCTCCAAGCATCCGCCGCTGCGTTTTCGTCTCTGGCCAGATGAACTGCCGAGATCGATATTTCCTGCTGGATGGCCCAGAACCAGAGCTGCATCGCCTCCATGCACAACGGGAGTGACCCTGCCCCCCCCTTTTTTGTTGAGGTAGTGCATGGCCACTGTATTGTCCGACATAATCAGGACATTCTTCCCGCACACAGACGGCAGAAAAGCCTTGAGGGATAGCCTGACGGCCCGCAGCTCTAACAGACTGATGTGGAGTCTGGACTCTGACGGAGACCAACGGCCGCTGGCTGTCAACTCGTTGGCATGAGCTCCCCAACCCGTGAGGGATGCGTCCATCTCGATCGTCACCTCCGGCCAAGGTTGCCAAAATGGAGCTCCCTTCATCAGACTGCCTTTGACGGCCCACCACAAAAGATCCTGTGCGACCGAGGGCGGAATCTGAACGGGATCCGACATCCTGCCGGAGAACTGCGACCACTGCATCGTGAGAGCCCACTGCAGAGATCGCATCCACAGCCTGGCCTCTGGCACCTGGAAAATGCAGTATGCCCTGAGGCCGAGCAACCTCAAGAACTCGAACGCCGGGAGACTCTGGGCACATTGAAATTTGTCCACTATCTGCAGAATGTGACGAGTCCTCACCTGGGGAGGCAAACACTGCCCCAGGGATGTGTCGAGCACTGCTCCGATGTATTGGAGCTGCTGGGCAGGTGATAAAATGGGACTTCTTTAAATTGAGGGAGAAGCCCAGCTTGTGAAGGGAGTGGCAGGCGACAGACAGATGATCTAGGGCTTGCTCTGGAGAGCGCGCCCTATCAACCAATCGTCCAGGTATCCCCCCTTTTCTGAGATACGCTGCCACCACCACCATTAGCTTGGTGAAGACACTCGGCGCGGAGGTCAATTCGAATGGCAGGACGCGAAACTGAAAATGCGAGTCGCCAACCGCGAACCTCAGGTACTTCTTGTGCTTGGTGTCACGCTATCCTCTCATTCCGTCCCTATTTCACAAGCATCTAGGACAAGCAATACTCACACTGTATCTAGGACAGGCAACACTCACAAAGCCTCAGTTACCCCAGCCAGGTTCCCATTTCCTGTCACTCACAGTGGATGGGTGTCACGTGAGCGGGTTTACCCCAAGGGCCACATATGCAGACTCAGGGGTTCCCCGTTCCTTCACTGGCCTCTGCAGGAGGGAGCTCGCAGACGCCGGCTGCAGGACGCTGCGCGCAGAAAGTCATTTCCGCGATCATTGAAATCTAAACAACGCTCACGTGTCGCGCTTGCGGATCATGTGACGCGTTCATCCGTCTTACTAGCGGATCATTTGACGCGGAAGCACCCACTACTTAAGCGCTGAACTTCCGCACTTCCGCGCTTCACAGCTGTTCTTAGGAGGACTCTGTACGGCGTTCGGATACTTTGTGTTTCACGGCTCTGGACTCTTGGACTGTTATTCGGATTTGCTTTGCTCACGTTCTTTGGCTCTGTTTGCTGGATCAATTGAACTGGGAACGCCTTTTGGACTGTCTTGGATTACCCTGAATGGACTTGGCATTTTCCTCTTCACTGCATTACGTTACCAAGTACTTAGGATTTTGGTCCTTTCGTTTCATCAGTTACAGGAGGGCAGGTTGGGTCTATACCCAGTCTATAGTTCTTCTCCCTATTGTCATCGGGGAAACCAGCTCACGTGCCCCTTCACGGAATTATCACCCATCATAGGATTCTGGGCTCCATCACCCATCAGCTTAGGTAAGCACTGCTCTTTATCTTGCTGCTTGTACTGTACTCATTTGATTGCTAATAAAGGTTTTCCTTTACAGCTGCCAGGGGGTTTCGACATTCCGTGGTTCCGGGCTTCAAGAACTACCCACCTGTGGCCTCAAAGATCGCATAGGGAGTAATCTTGTATTCTCTCTGTTTGGTACTTGGGGACGGAGGTATCATACTCTTCACGAAAATCAACCAACCTGACACTTGGGATGAATCGGCACATGAAAGTAAGCATCCTTGAGGTCGAGAGACACCAACCAATCCTGAAGTTGAAGGGCCTGGAGGACTTGAGAAAGAGTTACCATTTTGAACTTGTCCTTCCTGTGGAGCTTGTTCAGCCAACACAAGTCCATGATGGGTCTCCATCCCCCGTCTTTTTTTGGGATCAAAGAATAAGGGGAATACCATCCCTTGATCCTCTCTGCTGCAGGCACCAGTTCTATGGCGCCTTTCTCCAGCAGGGATAGGACTTCCTGAGCAAGGAACGGATCTGAAAGAGAGCTTCCCCGGTGGATTGTCGTGAGGCCTCTGCCACTGACAGTAGCCGTGGGTTATGATCTCCAGAACCCACACATCTGAAGTAATGGCTCGCCATTGTTCAAAATGCTGCGCAAGTCTGCCCCCAACCGGCGAACCATGGGACATGGCCTCATGACTGAGCGGACACGGCTGCGGCAGTGCCTGAGGGCAGAGAGACAACTGCCCGAGCGGCTTTGGCACCTCGAGTACCTTGCTTTCCACCTATGGTACTTCTACGGTGGCCCCTTTGACTGGCAGCTCCTCTCGATCTACCAAAGGTAGAGTAGTACCGAAAGGAACCTCCCCTCCATTGCTGTCCCCTAGGACGAAAAGGCGGAGGTTGACATACTGGAGCGCTCAAAGACTTTGCTGCAGCTTTGGAGGTCTGCAACCTCTCAAGGCTCTTGTCAGCCTTGCTGCCAAACAAATGGACACCATCAAAGGGCATGTTGAGAAGCCGGGATTGCACATCAGGCGCAAACCCCGACTTCCGCAACCACGCAAACCTGGATATCACGGTGCTCGCAGCCATGGACCGGGTGACACAGTCTGCCTTGTCCAAACCCGACTGAGCGGATTCACACATGGCATCCTTGCTGTCTTGCACGAGGGCGAGAAAACCATCCCGTTCTTCCCCTTCGGAAATATGCTCAGCCGCCAAAGATGCACAATTTCACAGCGCTTGAGTGAATCTCGCCAAGGCAAAAACGGAGTTGGCTGCCTTCAAAGCCATACCCCCAGATGAAAATACCTTCTTCGGCCAACCATCAAAGCGCTTATCGTCCCTATCAGGAGGGATGGTTGGGTACGCAGCCTGCTTCGCGGGGGCCGTAGCCGCCTGCACCACCAAACTCTCTGGAGTAGGGTGCGTCGACAAGTAGCAGGGGTCACTACTGGCTGGGCGGTATTTTTTCGGAAGCAACTTATTCACTGCCGGGAGACTCTCCGGAGCAGTCCAAGCCGCCATCACCCTTCTTTGCAAAGCCATGTGAAATGGCAACAACGGGTCAGTGGGTGGACCTTGGTCCAGGATGTCCGTCAGATCATCCTGATCAAAATCAACAGGTGGAGCAGACCACCCCAAGTATTCAGTCACCCTTGACATGAGACGCCTATAGGAGGATTTGGTATGCGTCCCAGGCTCAGGCCTGCCAAACTCCACCTCCGGAGAGGTGTCAAGACCACTGGCGCCATGCAAGGACTGACTGAGTTCCTCCATCTGACTGTGCCCAGACAAAAGGTCCTCAGGGACATCAGGAGGCACAACCATCTCCTCATCAGACCCTTCCTCCACCTCCGAAATATAATCCAAAGGTTGGAACAAATCCAATCTGGGAGGAGGAACAGAGTAGGGCTCAAAAACAGGCCTCACAGACTTACTGAGAGCCTTCCTCTGAGTTTCCACATCCCTCAGGGGCACCTCCAGCTAATCCTCCACAAACGGCATCGAAGGTACCAAGGGAATCAGCGTTGCCGTCGACCGAGGCGCCGAGGGCGTCAACAACTTCTTCGAGGGCAGAGCCCTGAGAGTGTCCCTCAACTGACACGGTGCCGATGGCGTCAACGACTTTTTCAAGGGCGGAGCCCCAAGAGCGTCCTTCGATGGACACAGTGCCGATGGCGTCGATGCCTTCCTCGAAGGATTCACAGGTTCCGACGGTCTCGATGGCGTCGAAGACCGGGACCTGGATCTGGCACGGCTATGGTGATCCCCCTTGTCCGATCGGGACCTCAACGAAGAGGCAGAGGAATGGCGGGAACCACTCCGAAACCCCATGGAGATTTTCACAGACGCCGAGAGTCACCCCTCGAGTCATCGGTCGAAAGCCCAGCGGACTTTGATTTATGGGGCTTAGACACGCTACCTACCTTTAATTTCTTCTTACATTCCCACAAGGCCTTAGACGTCAGGGACTGGCCATCATCGCAGTCGTCGGTGACGTGGCTTTCACCAAGGCACCAGAGGCAGGCGTCATACGGGTCCGTGATGGACATTTTCGAACCGCAGTCCTGACATTTTTTAAAGCCTGACTTCAGGGTAGTCGAAGACATCGCTATCGAAGAGAAGAATCAAGCGCGCCGGGTGCCATGCGTCCTATATATAACATCCGGTGACATCGACCCTCGAGAAACAACGTATCGACGCAGGACGCCCTCTGCTGAGAATTCTCCGAAACAGCACAGCTTTGGTAATTTCCTGTCATAGATGTGGAATACGTCGGAGGACACAATCGCCTCGAATGGTGTTTTATTGATATTATGCTGATTTATGTCTAAAAACGTTTATGTGGATTCGTTTTGAGTAAGGTGATTGTGGTGTGAGTGAGAAGGAGGCGAATAATTATTGAGAAGTTTAAAAGAATTTGGGGGAAGAATTAGCTTTTGTTCTGGAATTTGAGCAATTTATGGAGGGCCGCAGAATCGTGTTAAAGTATTGTTTTTATGGGTATTGTTAAAGGTTGTTTTGTAGTATGGAGACTCCACTGGATCATATATGCCAGATGCTTCCAAGGTACAATTAAAAGATTCTGAGGTAGCACAAAGAGTGGGTACGAGAGACTAAGGGTAGGATGTTCAGATCTTGGCCCAAAGGAGGGACATATGAAAAGGGGTGTTGGACAATATGTATACCTTTTCATCAACAAGGTAAAAGGGAAAGAAATTGGAGAAAAAAACAGAACATCTAAGAGCTGTGGAGGATGTTCGAGGAGGGAGGGAAGGCCCCTGAAGAAAAGGTTGGGGAAATAGGGCACATGCAGAGAGGCTCAGGAACCCCCAACTCCCCGCCACCTTATGGGTGTTTTCCTTTATCGCCCGCTGCAGGATATAATAATCCCCAGTATGAGCCTCCATTGTCTCAATCCTCCCCCCCAGCAGTTGTGAGGAGGAAAAGAACAACACCTCCAATGGCTAGGCTAGTAGAACGGTTAAGAATGAAAACAGGATGGTAATGCCTCTAGCGGCCATGATATAGCAACTGTTGAGAATGGAGGAAGAAAATCAAGCGCATAGAAGTCTACAGGAAGCACTGCAGCAAGCAGAGGAAGAGTTGGTACAAGTAAGGCAGCAAAGAAAAGAGGAGCAGGCAGAAGATAACAAGCAAGTAGCAGAGACAGGGTTGGATCAGTAAAAGTTTCTTTTTAAAGTAGATAGTGCGGTGATCAAAGTTATCAAAGTGGACCTTAAAGAGTAAGGTGTTGCTTTGAAAGCGGAACTTGAGCCACCAGCAAGAGAACCAGTGTAATATGGTAGCATAGGCTACAATTCTGTATGCTCAGAAAGGGTAAGGGATGTAGTAGAGGTGGACAAAGAGGAAGAATGAAAAACGGATGGAGAACACGGTGCAACGTCAGAACCAGCCTAGGTCCTAGGATGCGCTGTGGTTGTCGTGCAGCAGTAATGAAGTGTAAGGTGAAAACTGGAACAATCTCGACCAGAGTAAAAGGGATGCAGTTCCTGTTACTTCAGAAGGGTTTGGTGAGAGCACATTACTTCCCATGGTCACAGATGGACCACAATAATCTAATGAAATCAATACCCTTGCTCGCTGCAGGGCAGGGAAGTGGTTTTACGCATTAGAAAAACAAACAGCAGGTGTTATGTTGGCCATCAGAGATGTGTAACTGTGCTTACTGCTCTTATTTGGAAATGAGCAGATGAAATTTGGGGAAAAGTGGGGTATCCAGAGGTGCAGCTAGACCCTAATAATCATGATGGGTCACCTTTAAATTGCAGGGCAAACGTTTGGGCAGCTTTGAGAGTCATGTATTCCCATATGCCGGATATTCATTAAATTATGGCTAAAACCATGAAGGCAGATGATCCCACCACATACATACAGCAGATTCAGGAGATATGTAGAGCAGACACAGTGGAGGCATGGGATACACATGTGGCTTTATTTTAATTATACGCTAAAGAAGAGACTCCCAAAGGTGGTACAACATGATGTGGATAAAGTCATGGGGATAGAAGCAAATGGTAGACCAGAAATTCAAGCACATATAGTGCATCATTGTAAAAGGAGGCACCAGAGCAGGTGCAGTGAGGCAAAGCAGAGCTGGTTCAAAAGAAACTAGTTAAAATAAGTTTAGAAGGGGCAATAATCACAAGCCCCACTGAAGGACAGCAGGGACAATTTTAATCAAGTTTTGCACAAGGATGGATGGATGGTCATACTCCCGATCGGATGTAGATGTGAGGTATTCAGAGGTGCAGATGAGGCTTCCCGAGAGGGGTAGAGGTGCATTTGGTGGATTTGGGGGAATGAGGCCTAGGTTTGGCAGTCAGATGGGAAGGTCAGTTTGGAGGACCATATAGAGCCCAGAGTTTGCCCTGTGGGAGGATGGGACATTTGTCACGATATAGTAGAATTAGGCAATCATACTTTTATGACCCAAGTGCCAATACCAATGGAAAAGCAAGTAGGTTTGCAGATTATTCCTTGCAACAGATGCAACCTCCGACCATGCCATATGCCCCAGGTTCTTTACAATCACAGCAAACACGTGTAGGACAGAACCTGGATCCTGAGGTTGCACCAACATATGTGTCACCGTCAGTTGTGCCCACACAGGCACCAGTACAGCCATGGGATAGGAATCCATTGCCTCAGGGTACAGTCACATATTATACTGTAGCGTGCATTTTGGGAGGAAGATCGGGAAGAGGAACCCCATGTAGGTGTGACGAGGTGATCAAACTTTGCAAGCATGCTATAGACTGTGCAGCAAGGGGGGTGCCCGTACATTCAGATTTGTTCCGCTACAAAGTAATGGTGGTGCTGGGATGAGTGCCTAGGGTAGGAAACGAAGCATGGTGGGTACCAGCTGAATTTGTATTTCATCCCGTTCCACAAGAGGTTGTGCCAGGCACCAGAATTACCACACATCTAGAAGCAGTAGTCATCAAAAAGGACAAAGTGGTTCTCTCAGGCAGTGGTGAGGAAGGGGAGGAGGGGCGTACAATTGTGTGCATCGATCAGACACTATCGCTAAGGGGTGGGGGGGTGTCTGTTGAACACTTGTCTGAGGATGCCGAGGACACAGGAGAGATGGATTTTGAGATTGGTGTACCTCGCCTGATAGCGAAAGAGCATAGGGAGATCCCCGATTGTCAGAACTACATGGGTATATTGGAAGGAAGATTTGGAGAAGGTTTCTAGTCACTTGTGGACTAGTAATCCTCATGATGTAAGATTGCTGAAAAGCATAGGAGCAGTACGGATAAAGTTCAAACATGGTGTGATATTGCCACGTGTAAGACAATACCTCATGTCTGGAGAGGCACATGAGGGGATCTATGAGACCATTATGGTGCTGTGGAAGCAAGGCATATCCCAGCCTTCCGTGTACCTATGCAACATGGCCATCTACCCTGTGAAGAAAGCAAAAGGGTCCAGTTGGAGGATGGTGCAGAATTTGCGCCCTTTGAATAATATCGTGGAGGCTGAGTTCCCAGTGGTTTCGAATCCTGCTACCATTCTTTGTAACATCCCTAGTGGTTCTACCCTCTTTACTGTAATTGATCTGAAGAACGTATTTTACTCAGTAACCTTTCACCCCGATTCTCAGTAACTTACTGTTTTTACGTACTGTGGGCCAAGATTTCAGCACACAAGATAACCACAGGGTTACTGTGAATACCCAAGTATTTTTTAAATCGTATGGTGCAGATGGATTTGGAGAATTTGCATGTGCCTAGTGCAGTGATTCAGTATGTGGATGATTTGCTAGTCTGTAGCAGTTCAGAGGAGCAGTGTCGAGGAAATTCAATAACGCTTCTCACCCTGCTCATCAAGAAGGGGTACAAGGTGGACAAGGAGAGAAATTACAGTATGCCAGACAGAGGTAGTGTAGCTGGGGCAAGTAACATCACCGGCAGGAAGAAAAGTGATGCCCGAGAGAGCAGTTGCACTTCAGAGTACACCGCAGTCAGTTACCATGAAACAGATTCAGTTTTTGGGATTTTGTAACTATTGTAGGTCTTGGATTCTTGACTACTCTAGTTACACAAGGCCCCTATTGCAAGGACTCAAGGAAGCGCAGAAAGCATAAGGTCTGACTGCATGGTCATAAGAAATAGGTAACTTGTTTGCGATCAGTAATGCTCCAGTCCTGGTGACACTGAACTACAAGAAGCCATTTTATTTGTTTTCCCATTCAAATGAGCAGGTGATGACGGCGGTCTTCATCCAGATAACATCGATGGGTCATAAGCCTCTGGAGTATTCTAGCAGATTCTTAGATCCAGTCATGCAGGGTCATTTTCTGTGCGAGCAAGCTCTGGCATCAGCCGCTTTTGCTATTCAAAAGTCTTTGACTATTACTATGGACTGCCCGGTGATATTGTATGTTGAACATGCAGTTTTCTGTGATTTTGTAAAATTCCAAATCGACTGTCACCACGCAGAGAGTTTCAGGATATGAGGTCACTTTATCGAATGCATCTATTAATCCGGTCAGGTGTCACATAGTCAATCATGCGACATTTGTAGCCGAGCTGGTGAAACCGGATGGTGGTGTACACGACTGCGAGACCTATGAAGAAGGGGACGAGAGTACAGATGTCAAGGAAGATGCACTAGAGGGAGGAGAGGTACTCTTTGTCGACAGTTCATCCACAATTGATCAGGACACTGGAGAAAAGCATACAGGTGCAGCAGTTGTTGGCCTCGTGGACGGTGAATACCAAGTCAGGATGAGGAAGCAATTTATATCGCATTATTCTATGAACGGTGGCGGGATTGGTAGCTCTCAGAGGTGCTAGAGATGAGTAAGGGGAAGGCAGTCACCATTCACTCTGACCCTGCACATGTCACCACCAACTTGCATTCAGGATTGTCAAGATGGCATATGAGAGGGTTTAGAAGATTGGATGGGACCCCTGTCCACCATGCTGCATTAGTGTCCAGACTAAATGACGTGCTAACAATTCCAGCAGAGGTAGCGATTATCAAATGCGCCACACACACTAACCAGACTGACCAAATAACACTGGGTAATGATGCAGCTGATAGAGCAGCAACGGAGGCCGCCTATTTACTATTTACAGAATTCCCTTAATACAGAACCCAAGTCCCAGGAGGTACAGTTATAAGTTCCTTACGCTGCAGTTGCCTTAATTCATATTACGGAAATACAAGAGGAATCGCCGAAGGAAGAGAAGGATCTGTGGGTCAAAAGGGGGTGCGCCCTCTCACCCACCGATATATTGTGGCGACAGGAGCTTACAGGTCAAGTAATTATACCTCTAGAGTTACTTACCGTGGCTCTGGAGCAGCTGCATTCTCCATTGCACACTTATCGACGACAAAGAGCGGCAGACCTCCAGGAAGACTGGTTCATCCTAAACATACAGCAACAGGTAAGTTCGTAGCTAATTGCGTGACATGTCATCAGTTCAACACTGGAAACACGTTGAGAACCTTAAAAGGGACCTTGCCCGACCCTCAAGGCCTTTCAGAGAACTTCATATTGACTACATGGACATGATGAACAGGTGTAGTAATTTTCATTACCTTCTTGCTGTTGTTTGTCCATTTTTCGGATGGCTTGAGGCTGGACCCTGTGCACACCCAAATGCAAAATCAGTAGCAAAATTCTTGGCACGGGAGGTATTTCCACAGTGGGGAATATGTGAGGTCCTAAAATCTGATAATGGGAGCCACTTTCTTAATGAGCTTTTGCAGAAATTACTTCTCTATTGGCCATAAAGCACAGGTTGTGTTCGGAGTATCACTCGTGGAGCGCATGAATAGCCTATTAAACCCTTAAGTGCCAAGGACGAGTATGCTTGTCCTTTTTTCATAGACTTGCATAATAGCATGGCACTTAAGGGGTTAAAGAACCATCTAGCTAAGATGTGTTTGGACTTGAAAAAGAATTTGGGGCATTGCCTTCCCCTGGCTCTATTTTACCTTTAGAAACCAGTCGGTGAAGGAGCACCACTTAACCCCGCCATTAGATAGTCACAGGAAGAAGAATACATACACCACATTCACCTGCACCCACAGCATCAGATGCTCAGAAGTTCTCAGAAATTCTAGGAGATGCGTTTAGGGCCTACCTTAGGGACTTAACTTGTGCTGTCAGACTTCTATCTTCACAGGTTGCTTCTTCTCATCAACAGCAGGCTACGGCAGAGGGCATCGATCAAGAGGCTCAAGTTCTACAACAGCCGCAACTGTTCCCTGGAGACTGTGTATATTCGGTCCTTTGTCCGAAGTTGGGTCAATCAACACTTCAACAGCCCCTACAAGGTTGTCTATGCAACTCCCAGTGCTGTGAATGTGGAGGAATGATTACAGATGCTGGGTACACCTGTCTGATGTCGGAAGGATACCAGCACTCCCCCACCCGCATGAGAACTAAGCACTGAGGGAGATCAGTTGATAAATACTCAAGTCAAGTATGCCATGGAAGTAGTAGGCTGTTCTAATTAGGGCTTCGGTGCAAAAGAAAGACAGTGGGCCTCATTATAACCTTTGCAGAATGGGTTAACGGGCGCTGCCAATGGTGACGGGCCCGTTAAACCCATTCCGCAAGATTACGACGTTCCCTTGCGGGACCCGATGTCAAGGTGCAGGCCTTGGGATCACTTAAAAGGGGGTCTGGAGTGAGTTGTGGACGTGGTCCACACATGGACAAACATGAAAAACTCCAGCGCAAAGGGATATTGCCTTATCGAAGGCTTCTGTGCCCTCTCTGCAGGAACAAAGGCCTGCAGACTTCAACTCCCAGCAGGCTCTGGGCCAGAAACTACAAAACCCCACCCACGTCGGGTGGAGCTCATCCGCGCATGTGCACGTTAGCACGGGGCTTGTGCTCGAACTCCCGAACGAAGAGGACGTGTTCACTGCAGCTCCGAGGAAGGGGATACACGCGAGGGGCCACGCCCCAGTCAGCCATCACTCGGGCCCCTCACACGCCTGAGATAAGTGCAGCAAGCGCAGGGGAGCAGCTACAGCAAGAGCTGGGAAAGACGCGCTGGGGCAGCAAAGCCGCGATCAGGGGCGTCCAGTCAGGATTCTCTCACGCGCAGCAGGGCACACGCAAGGGGGCATCGCCCAGACTCCTCAGTCCCCTTGTCCAGCAAAAGATAAGTCCCGTGCAAAACCCAAGCTGAGACTCGCGCAAGACTGGCACCGAAGCGCAGCGATCCCACGAGCAGTGCAAATTATTTGCATGCATAACTAACCCGTGCATTAGCTAAGGGAATCGCTATTGGGAGCACAGCGGCGTGGCTTGTACAGAAGTCGCACTGCGCCACATGCGGCTAGCGGCATGTTTATTATTTAATCTTCGTGTGAATAATAACACGTGGATCAGCATTGCGGGGCCACGTGCGGCTTAACCGCATATTCGGGTGAAACTCACTCACGGGGGCATATGAGTTAGAGCGTGGGGGTGCATGAAGGAATGTCGTTGACCCACTGATGCATCTGTTGTGTGTGTGAAGAAACACTCACAAGGTAGTAACTCATAACTCTCTTTGCAGCATTTATCTGCTCCGGAGACCGGACCTGAGAGTGCGCAGGCAGGAGGCCAGCACTCAAAAACAGAGATAAGTCCTTTTGCTCTAATTGCCTCATTGATGACAGTCTGTAATGTGGGCATGTAATGTATCTGTAAGGTTGGAATGCATGTTTAATTGTTAGTCTGTATTTACCCTATCATCCCCCAGTCCTGTCCACCTTCCCTCTCCTAACCCTTGTTCCGGTTATCCTGAAAAAACAGTTCCTGTCCAACCATCGATTCCCTAACCCTCTTTCCCCGCCGGGGTCTCGGAGGTCTGTGTAAGCTGTGACTTGCAGGCACTCGGACCGCGGAGGGGGTGGTTGGTTCGTGCCACTCCTGCGCTTGAAGGTTGGAGCCTGACAGAAGCACAAGCCCAAGTGTAACAGGCGACCGAGTGGTGCGAACCAGCCTGTCATGGAGGAGCTTACCAAGGTCTTGCAGGGCCTCCAGGCTGAGCTTGCTGCCACCCGACAGGATTACGCTGTGTTAGCAACGCAAGTGCGCAGCTTAGCAGCACAAGCAGCCCCCCTCCCTACAGAGCCTATGCGCCCTACGCCCGTACAAGTCCAGGTCTCTTCTGAGCCGGTAGTACCCTTAGCTCCACCTGAGAGGTATGCTGGAGATCCCCAGAAATACCAGACCTTTATGACCCAATGCCAGTTGCACTTCCTTACGAAACCAGCAGCTTTTCGAACCATCCAAGCCCGGACTGCTTTCGTAATTTCTTATCTAACCGGGGACGCGGCTGCTTGGGCAAACCCTTTGGTGCATAGGGATGATGGAGTGTTGTACGATTGGGATGAATTCCAGCTGGAATTCGGCAAGATCTTCAACCGGAAGGCAGCTGCCACGTGTAGGGACAGGGAATTGCTTACCTTACGTCAAGGTAGCAAGGAGCTGGTGACTTATGTCACACAGTTTAATAGGTTGGTCGCTGAAGCTGAGTGGCCAAGAGAAAAGCAAATGTCCCTCTTTTACCTAGGGTTGCGTGATGAGTTAAAAGATCTCATAGCTCAGGTTGATCCACAGCCCCTGGATTGTCCGTCAATGATTGACCTCGCGTTAAGACTGGACCATAGGCAAGCCGAACGTCGCGGAGACAAGAAGCGGGGGGACCCACGTCCCATAGCTAGGTTGGACCGTTTTGGGACTTCCCGTCCTCCCTCATCTTCTGTGGAAAGAGTGACAGGAGACGAGCCTATGCAGATAGGAGTGGTTCGCGGTCCTCTCACTAAACAGGAGAGGGAGCGTAGACGCAAGGAAGGACTATGTCTGTACTGTGGTATCTCGGGGCACTTCGTAAAAGAGTGCCCTAATAAACCTAAGCCGCAGGGAAACGCCTTGGCTCGGCAGTAGTAGGGGTGGTACAGTCGAGCCAGGTCGTGGAGATTGCCCCAGCAGTTGGTTTCAGCAATTATGCTCCGCATGTCACGTTGTCTGGTGTGTTAGGTTTTCTGCATCAGGAGGTTACGGTTACATTGTTTTTGGATTCAGGAGCCACCGGCAATTTCGTTGATGTCACGTATGCTAACAAGCTGGGGCTACCTTTGTGTAGTAAATCTACTCCGGAATCCGTTAGGACTGTCGATGGTACTGTATTATGTTCTGGACCTGTCATCCAAAGCACGCAAGTGGTAACCCTACGTTGTCAGCAAAATCATTTGGAAGATATCCAATTTGATTTAATTGCAGCACCACAATTCGGGATTATTTTAGGCCTTCCTTGGTTTTACAAACACAATCCCCAGATACTGTGGTCAGAAAACAAGGTGAGCTTTTCATCTGAATTCTGCCTCGCACAGTGCTTACAAGCTGAAAAGACACCATGTATAGCCACAATGGAACCCTCTGACATAAGTGCTTTACCTGCCGAGTACGCGGAATATGCCGATGTGTTTAACAAACAAGCGGCTGAAACCCTGCCACCTCATCGGTCATTTGATTGCCGAATCGATCTAGAGCCAGGAGCAGTCTTACCCTGTAGTAGGGTGTATGCGCTCACGGAAGATGAGACGAAACATCTAAAAGAATACATAGACACTAACCTACGAAGTGGGTTTATTAGACACTCCAATTCTCCAGTTTCCTCACCCTTGTTCTTCATACCGAAAAAGACCGGAGACGTAAGAACGTGCATTGATTATCGCGGAATAAATCGTATCACCATCAAAAATCGGTATCCATTACCATTAATTCCGGTCTTACTGGATCAAGTGCGGAAGGCGACCATATACACTAAGCTGGATCTTCGAGGGGCTTATCACCTGGTACGGGTGCGGGCTGGGGACGAATGGAAGACAGCGTTCCGGACTAAGTTTGGCCTGTACGAGTATCAGGTGATGCCGTTTGGTCTGTGCAACGCCCCAGCGGCCTTCCAGCATTTCCTAGATGAAGTGCTACGTGAATTTTTGGATATCTTTGCGGTGGTATACATCGATGATATCTTAATTTACTCACAAGATATAGACGAACATGTCAAACATGTCAAGGCAGTACTCCAGCGTTTACGAGAACATGGTTTATTCGCTAAGCTGGAGAAGTGTGAATTTCACTCTTCTAGGGTGGAATTTCTGGGGTACTTTTTGACCCCGTCTGGGGTGCAAATGGATCAACGAAAAGTGCAAGCGATCTTAGACTGGCCAGCACCGAAATCGGTGAAGGAAGTGCAATCCTTTCTGGGCTTCGCTAACTTCTATCGACGGTTTATCCGGAATTTCTCGGAGTTGGTGACCCCCATTACCTCCTTGCTAAAAAAAGGACGTTCTTATGTATGGAACGAAGCCGCAGACTTAGGCTTTCAAAAGTTGAAAGAGGCTTTCACGTCTGCCCCGGTGCTAAGACATCCCGATCTAGCTCATCCCTTCGTGGTTGAGACAGATGCCTCCAGCTACGCCATTGGTGCAGTTCTTTCGCAACGCGAGGTGCAGACGGGAATGCTCCATCCTGTTGCCTACTATTCTCGCAAATTACTCCCTGCCGAAGCTAACTATACCATAGCAGATCGGGAATTGCTAGCGGTAAAAGCGGCCTTTGAGGAATGGAGACATTACCTCATGGGGGCTCATCATACCGTGACAGTGATTACTGATCATCGGAACCTACAGTTCATTAAAACAGCTAAAACACTTAGTCCACGCCAGCTACGTTGGGCATTATTCTTCGCAGATTATGATTTTCTGATTACTTATCGGCCTGGAGCTGACAACAAAAAAGCGGATATCTTATCACGATACCCTGATTCTGATGATAAGGAATGTATGGAAAATCGGCCTATTGTGCCTCCTCCGCGAATTATCGGGGTAGTCGGTCGGCCCAACATATTTGAAGATGTGCAAACAGCCATGACTACACAAGAGTTACAAGACTGGTGTGGAAAGGGTTCACATCACTCTCTGGTGAATGGACTTCCCTACTATGCAAAGGCATTGTACCTGCCCACAGAAGAGCTCAGAAAGGAGGTTATGCAATGGTGCCATGATGCCACTACCGCAGGTCATCCAGGTATAGCCAAAACCCAGCGGAATGTTGCTAGGCATTTTTGGTGGCCTACACTGCTACGGGATGTGCGCAAATATGTGACAGAATGCGACGTTTGTGGAAGACAGAAGTCCAGCCATCAAAAACCGGCGGGATTACTACAGCCCTTGCCAACTCCCCCCACCCCATGGCACACTGTTACCATGGATTTAATTGTGGACTTGCCACCTGTCCAAAAATACACTTCCATTCTGGTAGTGGTTGATTCACTCTCAAAAATGGGTCATTTTATTCCATGTAAAGGGGTACCCACAGCTGGGGAATTGGCGGAACTATTCTTACAAAATATAGTGCGACTGCATGGACTCCCAACACGTGTAATTACTGATCGTGGTCCACAGTTCACCTCCCGCTTCTGGCGCGCCTTTTGCCAATTAATCGGAATGGAAGTAAGTTTGTCCTCGGGATATCACCCAGAAACCGATGGACAAACTGAGAGATTAAATCAGGGCCTGGAACAGTACTTACGCTGCTATACGGCAGACACTGAAACTTCATGGGTTCAGTATGTATGGTTGGCAGAAATTGCGTACAACAATACACTCCATAGTTCCACAAAGCATACCCCATTTTTCGGGGTTTATGGTTTCCACCCTAGGGTTTTGCCCACAGTTCCCAGCCCATCCCTAGAGGATTTACCCACACTCAGAGGGCATCATGTTTATGCACAACAAACCTGGTCCAGTATACAAAAAAACTTGGAAGCTGCAAAACAATCATACAAACATTACGCTGATTTGAAGAGGAGACAAAGCCCTCCATATAAACAAGGGGACCGCGTTTGGCTATCCACACGCAATATTAAAATGTCCGGCCCACGAAAGTTGCAACCACGATATTTGGGTCCCTTCACCATCTCAGCAGTAATTAATCCGGTGGCAGTAAAGCTGGCCTTGCCAAAACAAATGAAGATCCACCGCACCTTTCACGTATCCCTGTTAAAACCTGCACCCTCCACTGTCCCTACTATGAAACCACCTCCCATATTAGTCCAGGGACATCCTGAATATGAGGTTCAAGCAATTCTGAATTCTCAGCATCGAAAGAATGGTTTGTACTACTTTGTTGATTGGGTGGGATATGGCCCGGAGGACCGGTCTTGGGAGCCGGCCTGCAATGTGCATGCGCCTAGGTTGATTAGAGCGTTTCATCGAGATTATCCAGGAAAACCTAAGCCCAGAGCCTTCTGTGCGGGGGGGGAGTACTGTCAAGGTGCAGGCCTTGGGATCACTTAAAAGGGGGTCTGGAGTGAGTTGTGGACGTGGTCCACACATGGACAAACATGAAAAACTCCAGCGCAAAGGGATATTGCCTTATCGAAGGCTTCTGTGCCCTCTCTGCAGGAACAAAGGCCTGCAGACTTCAACTCCCAGCAGGCTCTGGGCCAGAAACTACAAAACCCCACCCACGTCGGGTGGAGCTCATCCGCGCATGCCCGCGCGCACGTTAGCACAGGGCTTGTGCTCGAACTCCCGAACGAAGAGGACGTGTTCACTGCAGCTCCGAGGAAGGGGATACACGCGAGGGGCCACGCCCCAGTCAGCCATCACTCGGGCCCCTCACACGCCTGAGATAAGTGCAGCAAGCGCAGGGGAGCAGCTACAGCAAGAGCTGGGAAAGACGCGCTGGGGCAGCAAAGCCGCGATCAGGGGCGTCCAGTCAGGATTCTCTCACGCGCAGCAGGGCACACGCAAGGGGGCATCGCCCAGACTCCTCAGTCCCCTTGTCCAGCAAAAGATAAGTCCCGTGCAAAACCCAAGCTGAGACTCGCGCAAGACTGGCACCGAAGCGCAGCGATCCCACGAGCAGTGCAAATTATTTGCATGCATAACTAACCCGTGCATTAGCTAAGGGAATCGCTATTGGGAGCACAGCGGCGTGGCTTGTACAGAAGTCGCACTGCGCCACATGCGGCTAGCGGCATGTTTATTATTTAATCTTCGTGTGAATAATAACACGTGGATCAGCATTGCGGGGCCACGTGCGGCTTAACCGCATATTCGGGTGAAACTCACTCACGGGGGCATATGAGTTAGAGCGTGGGGGTGCATGAAGGAATGTCGTTGACCCACTGATGCATCTGTTGTGTGTGTGAAGAAACACTCACAAGGTAGTAACTCATAACTCTCTTTGCAGCATTTATCTGCTCCGGAGACCGGACCTGAGAGTGCGCAGGCAGGAGGCCAGCACTCAAAAACAGAGATAAGTCCTTTTGCTCTAATTGCCTCATTGATGACAGTCTGTAATGTGGGCATGTAATGTATCTGTAAGGTTGGAATGCATGTTTAATTGTTAGTCTGTATTTACCCTATCATCCCCCAGTCCTGTCCACCTTCCCTCTCCTAACCCTTGTTCCGGTTATCCTGAAAAAACAGTTCCTGTCCAACCATCGATTCCCTAACCCTCTTTCCCCGCCGGGGTCTCGGAGGTCTGTGTAAGCTGTGACTTGCAGGCGCTCGGACCGCGGAGGGGGTGGTTGGTTCGTGCCACTCCTGCGCTTGAAGGTTGGAGCCTGACACCCGATGTGGACGTCTGGTTTTACCAGACGTCCATAGCGGGTCCCACGAGGGAACCAGGGAGCCAACAACGGGCCGGTCATAATCGGCCCGTTGTTAGCTCCCGCACCCATTCCCATTGAGCCCTATGGGGGCGCAAATGGGAATGGGGAAGGTGTCGGGCCCGGGTTCCCTGTAGGAGGAATTACCGGGCACTCCAAACTCAGAACGGCCCGGTAATTCCCCATTCAGGGAACCCGGACCCGGTTTTGGTGGCAGCCATGCCCTTATTAAGGGCATGGCTACCGCCAAAGTCGTAATGAGGCCCAGTGACTCTCTTGTAAATATTGCAGAGATAGTGGGAAAACATGAGTGCTAGGATTTATATTTGTTATCTCTTTTTTGAGCGACAAGTAATATAAATGTAAATGTTGATAATGTGTCTAGTGTTGTAGGATTTTATGAAATATTAATGCCCAGACCAAAAAGGGATATTGGCCATGATTTAATTGGAAATTAAGGGGTGGGTCTGGATAGTACCGTGGATGTGCATGACTTTGCCACAGATATGTGGTATAGTCATATGAGAGGGGTGGGGAAAATAAAGTCTGCAGATTCTTCTTATTTCTGCTCTCTTATCCCCTACGCTTCTGGTGTTCGCAGAATGTTTATTCCAAGTGAAGTGTCACCAAAGATAGCACAGTGGTTTGTGCACCTAGCCTTATGCAGAGTACGAGGGCAGTCAGTCCAGGCATCAATCATATCTGTTGATAAAGATGAGTGTCCGAAGAAAGAAAAGGAGCACAAACACATTAGATGCAACTCGAGAGCACAATTGAAAATGGAAGGTTCTGTTTTTTTCACATAATCGATTGAAGCAGGAGGTAATGAGTTGCAGAGCGGGAGGAACGAGGGGGCTCACTGAAGAAGCAGTGGCACAGATTAATGACGATTGCACTGAGACATGGAATCTGTATGTGAAATGTCTTACTTGGCTCAAGGAGGCCGAGAAACCTGTTAAGATCCAGCAACATACATGGTTTTCTCTGTGTTTTAAGGAAGATGGTAGTGTGTCGGTTGGCACAAACACAAACTGTAGTCGAGTCCTTCATATCACTGATGTTGCTGGAGTCCCCTTTCCTCCATCCTCATGGGCGTCCCCCAGAGTGGGGATGGTAAGGGAACCTTTTGGCAGAAAAAAATATGAGCTTCCCCTTTACATTTAGAATATCACGCAGGGGCATGGCACCAGGTGTAGGCACGCCCACAAGGGCTCGTCCTCTGGGGCCTCACCTTAGTCCACTTTTGACACATCTGACGCTAGTAAACCTGTATGTACTGAATTTTTTAGGCCCTGGCCTTCTAGCAGATGAAGCTGTGTGGGACGTATGGAATAAAAGGGACTACAGACTATGAGTACTGTAATCCCTACCATGAGTAGGGAACAAGTTACTTACCTGTAACTGTTGTTCTCCAGCATGGGTCTGGCATGGATTCACATGCTCATGAATATTCCCCGTCGTCAGGCTGGGAATCCTCGGTAAAGAAAAAATCAGTATCAGCTTCATTTCTGATCGGTCTTTCTTAGTAGTAACCAATCACTGATCTCTGAGTCATACTGCCCCCAGCCAATGACTGCCCTATACCTAACCCCCTCCCCTGGTAGCCATCCTCAGATTTGGTCAAACGTAAAGTGGCACTATGACCAAGTGAAGAGCCGCAGAGGGGAAGGAGGGAGGGTTCGCATGTGAATTCATGCCAGACCCATGCTGGAGAACAACAGTTACAGGTAAGTAACTTGTTCCTTCTCCAGCATGGGGTCTGGCATGGATTCACATGCTCATGAATATAAGAATACATAGCAGTATACACATGCACAACCAAGGGAGGTGGCAACAGGCTCAACATTAAGCAATACAACAACTCAACATTAAGCAACTCTTACCTCCTCACCAGGCTCACCTTAAGTGAACAGGTTGCGCAGCACTGCTTGGCCGGCCCTGGACTCCTCCCTGGAGTCCCGATCGACGAAGTAGAATCTCGTGAAGGTGTGCGTCGACCTCCACGTAGCAGCCCTGCAGATGTCCAGCAGTGGCACACCAGACAGGAATGCCGTGGTAGCAGCGATCGCTCTGGTCGAATGGGCTCTCAGACGGCCGGGCAGCGGTCGGTTTGCCAACCGGTAACAGTGCATGATGTAGAAGGAGAGCCATCTGGAAATGGAAGCCTTCGAGAGAGCCTTCCCTTGATTCACAGGTCCAAAGTTCACAAACAGCTGTGACGTCTTCCGAAAACTCTTTGTGCGGTCCACGTAGAACTTCAGCGCTCTAGCCACATCCAGCGAGTGCAAAGTCCTCTCGGCCGGAGACGAAGGCGATGGGAAGAAAACTGGCAACACCAAGGGCTCGTTGAGGCGGAAGTCCGACGGCACCTTGGCATAAAGGAGGGGTGCGACCTCAGCACCACCCTCGTGTCGTGAAAATTCAAGTATGGAGGCTTGCAAGATAGGGCCTGGATCTCTCCCACTCGTCGTGCGGAGGTGATGGCCACAAGAAATGCTGTCTTCCACGACAGGAACTTCAACGACGCCGAGTGCATAGGCTCGAATGGGGCCCCCATGAGCCTGGTCAGCACCCCGTTGAGCTCCCACGCCGGGGCAGGTGCCTTCACCGGCAGGGGCCTTCACCAGGCGATGAGACCACAAGGATGCCCGTCCTGTAGTTCTGGTGGTCAGGAAATGGCAGACAGATGTATTTTGATGGAGGCGTGAGCCAGTCCAACTTTGGCCAGCGACAGAAGGTACGGCAATACTTGAGGGGCCGTTATCCGCAGGGGGTTAATCCTCTGTGCACGGCACCAGACAGAGAACCTCTTCCACTTATGTCCATAACATTTGAGAGTCGAGGACAACCTGGCTTTTGCAAGAACCTCTCTGCAGTCAGCCGGGATATCGTATCCTCCAAACTCTAGTGCTGCAGGAGCCAAGCCTGCAAGTTCAGCAACACCGGGTCGTGATGGAGAATGGCGCCTCCTTCTCTGGAGAGAAGATCCGCGTCCGTCGCCAGCTTGATAGGGGGGGACGCTGACAAGTCCAGAAGGTCCGGGAAGCAGATCTGTCTCGGCCACGCCGGTGTGACGAGGATCATCCTGCACCTGGACCTCTTGAGCTGGTTCATAAGACGGGGCATCAACGGCAACAGAGGGAATGCGTACAGGAACAGGCCGTCCCAAGGGAACGAGAAAGCCTCGCCCATGCTCCTCGGCTGGGCGAACCTGCTGGCGAACCTCTGGCACTTGGAGTTTGTCGCCGTCGCGAACAGGTCGATCTGGGGTTTGCCCCATCGTTGAAAGAGCCGATCCACCTGGTCCTGGCGTAGTTCCCACTCGTGGCACGAGCGCAGCTCCCTGCTGAGTGAGTTGGCGATGGTGTTTTTTATTCATGCCAGGTGGAAGGGAACGAGAACCATCCCCTGGGCGACGGCCCAGTGCCAAAGATCCTGGGCCTCCTTGGATAGGGCTGGAGATCGGGTGCCTCCCTGCTTCCGTATGTAGAACATCGTGGTGGTATTGTCGGTGAAGATCCTCACCACTTTGTCCTTGAGGGACGGAAAGGAACGATTTGAGCGCCCAGAACATGGCTCGTAGCTCCAGGATGTTGATGTGAAAAGACCTCTCCTCCGGGAGCCAGAGGCCTCTTGTGTGGAGATCTCCGGTGTGGGCCCCCCATCCCTCCAGGGAGGCGTCCGTCGTTACCGTCTCCTGATACGCTGGGGCCTGAAAGTCCATGCCTGCCGAGAGGTGCGCACAGGCACCCCACCATAGAATCGCCCGACGGAACTCCTCGTTGAGCGGGATCCTGTCTTCGAAGCAGCCCGCCGCTTGAATCCAGCGGGCATCGAGGAACTCTTGTAGCGGATGCATCCGAAGTCTGCAAAGGGGCACAAGGTAGATGCACAAGGACATCATCCCAAGGAGGGACCTGATGGACCTCACTCTGGCCACATCCATGGCTAACAGGCACTGCACCTTGCCCAAAATGGCCTTCGTCCTTTCTTCCGACGGAGATGCCAATCGCTTCACTGCATCAAGCTTCGCTCCCAGAAACAGTGCCACCTGCGACGGGATCAGATGGGATTTAGGGTAGTTGATGGCGAATCCCAGCTCTGTGAGCAGGCGGACGGTCCTCGCTGTGTGTTCGACGGCGAGTTCTCTTGACCTTGCACGGATTAGCCAGTCGTCCAGGTAGGAGTAGACATGGATTACTTGCAGGCGCAGCCGCGCCGCCACCAGTGCGAGGCACTTGGTGAACATACTGGGTGCCGACTTTAATCCGAACGGCAGGGCTCTGAATTGGTATTGACGCCCCTGAACTTTCTGTGACCTTTTAGAATGGGGATGTGGAAGTAAGGATCCTCCAGGTCCAGTGATGATAGGAAGTCGCCCTCCTCCAGCTGTCCCAGCACGTGCTGGAGGATGACCATCCTGAATTTCTGCGCCTTGATGTACTTGTTCAACCGACGCAGGTCCAGGATGGGGCGCCAACCGCCTGTCTTCTTTCAGACGAGGAAGTATCTGGAGTATACTCCGGAGCCCCGGAGCCTCTTGGGGACAAGCTTGATGGCCCCCTTCCTGAGCATCGCCCTTACCTCCAACCGCAGTTGAGGGACGGGATTCTCCTTCCTGGCCACGAGAGGAATGCAAGGACACTTCTTTTGAAATTCCAGCAAGTGTCCGCGGGCCAGAGTATCCAGCACCCAACGGTCGGTGGAGATGGACTCCCACAGGCTGACGAACTTCGTCAGCCGGCCTCCCACCGGGGTGCTTCGGTAGAGGCCCAACTCAATGGCTGGTTCAGTCCTGCTTGGAAGGGCACGAACGGCGGAGCAGGGTGGACTCTCCTCCGCTTGTTCGGAGGGCTTCCCGACATGCCTGGCTCTGGATCCTCCGTCGGGGTCCGTGGTAACCTCGTCCTTATCTCAGTACATGAGGATTGGATCGCCAACAAAATGGCCGCCGAGCTATCCGACGGACAGGATGGCTGCTCCACTGGGCCCTCGTCGTCGCCATCTTCGATCACATCAGCGGGAACCGTCCCCTGGGATCGAACCTTCTCGAACCTCTCGTTGAGGCCTATGAACCTCTCGTTGAGGCCTTTCACGGTTTCCACCGGATCCTCCTCGGAGGCTGAATCCGAGTCCGTAATGGCCACCGGCCCCCCCCTCTTTTTCCGCCGGGGTCTTCACAGGGGTCTTAACGATGGTCTGGAAAGAGGATTCCCTCCGTGGCGGTAGGGAAATTCTGGGCCCCGAGGTCGCCTCCACTGGCGTAGCTTCTGCCGGCTTCGCCAGGGCCGCTGCGACAACCTCGATAGAGGCCTTAGCCGGTTGGATCAAGGCCCTCACCACCTTAGGTGCGTCACGGGCCTTCGCTTTGGGGGGAGGGTCATCGCCTCGCTCCCCCTCGGGTCCCTTCGAGATCGACCGGGGCCTCTCCAGAAGCTTACCCGGGTTCTCGGACTTCCTCTTCCCCGAACCAGAGCGCTGGCTCGTGGTTGATCGTGCCGGGGAAGTCACGCCCTGCCTGGCAGCCGAGGAGCCCGACCTTTCGGCGGCCCGGTGCCCGCGGACTCGCGGTGCTTGGCCTTCTGTTGGGCCCCCGTCGCCGGGGCGCCCTTACAGGACTTAGAAGACCGCTCAGACTTTTTCTTCGCCTTCTCACCTGCTGTGCCCTTCTCCAGCCAGGCGGCGAGGCGGGAACAACGATCTTGCTTGGTCCGTTCCGACAGGTTCTTGCAGAACGCACAGTCCTTCTCCACGTGCGTTTTGTCCTCATGAAGGCAGTAGAGACATCTCGAATGCTCGTCCTCCTTGAAAACATTTTGCAATCTGCATCCTGGGCAGCTGCTGAACAGCTTGGATCCGGGCGTCGAGCTTCCCTTGTCCTGGGCCATGTCCGTTGAGGTAGGCCACAGATCTTCTGAATCCTCCAAGAAGCGTAACTCAACGAAACTTCACCCTTGAGGGGCGTAGAAGAATTCCGAAACGGGTCCCCGTTATCGGAAGTAGAAACAGTGGAGCTTGAGGCTCGATTAACGGAAAAAAATGAGAAAATCTCCTGAAGAAACGTGAAAACGCAGTAAAAGCTCGAGAGCTAAACAAGAGGACTCCCAACACTTGAACGTGCAGTAAAAATCTGAGGATGGCTGCCAGGGGAGGGACTTAGGTAGAGGGCAGTCATTGGCTGGGGGCAGTATGACCCAGAGATCAGTGATTGGTTACTACTAAGAAAGACAGATCAGAAACGAAACTGATACTGATTTTTTCTTTACCGAGGATTCCCGGCCTGACGACGGGGAATATTCATGAGCATGTGAATCCATGCCAGACCCCATGCTGGAGAAATATTACATTTCCTTTTACTTGCCAGGTGATCTATTGCCATCAAACGGTCATGATCCCGAGACTTCCTGGGTGTATACTGTGCCTACAGTGGTTGGTAAGCCCGTCATCCCAATCATTGTGCAGTGTTTTAATACACTTTTTTCCATATTTGCAAACCAAACACTACGTTCACAATGAAGATCATGGTACTTGATTATATTTGCAGGTTTGTTCCTTTCACTAAAGTGTATGGTTCCCCACCACTTAAAAGCCAGCCACTAAGGTACCTATAAAGCTGGTAGCCTCAGTTCCAGGTGCATGGCTTACACCAGTACTGATCCGTGCAAACCCATCATTGATCTCAATATCTTTGCCTCCAATCCTGGAAGCCAGGAGACCAAGCCTGCCGGAAGTGTCTCCAATGCAAACAGGATCCCCGGCACTATCCCCGTCCTGTACAGCTTCTCCCCTGTCTATTGATCACATTTCTTAAGGAAAGCCATTTGGTCCAGGCTGAGGAACTAACGTCTCTCGCATGGTGTGCACTGTTCAAATCGTGTGTTATATACGTACCCAGATATCTATAGGTATGATCTTGCTCTAATACCTCTCCATCCAGTCGCCAGGTAAACCTCTTGCCCCGTTATGCTCCTTTACCTATTGGCATGACCTCAGTCTTACCAATGTTTATCCGAAGACCATTTAAGTCTGCATACTTTAGCAGAGCATCTAATGAGTGCTGTAACCCTATGGAGGTACGGTCAAATATCACAGTGTCATCAGCGTATGTGACGCTGGATACCTTAGAACCACCCAAGGTCGGAGGATGGTTGTGCACGGATTCCAGGTGTCGATCAAAGTCTACCACATATAGATTGTATAATAGTGGTGCAAGTACACAACCTTGCTTAAGGCCGGTATTAGTTAGCATAGGTCTCGTGAGGGAACCGTCCTGTGCTAATATGACCCTTACTGAAGTGTCCTCATGCATCAGCCTGGTAAAGTACAGCAGTGTTTTGCTTAGCCCCCACCCTGCCAGTTTATCCCACAGTCTACCCCTGTCAACTGTGTCAAAAGCTGAGGAATAGTCCACGTAACAAACATACAGACTAGATCCTGGGTTTTGCAATGTATCTGATATCAGAGTAAGAAGTATCCTGATGTACTCCTTCCTGAATCCCATCTGCATTGGGCCTAAAATATGGCTTGTACGGACCCATTCAGAAAGTAACTTCAACAACAGGCGTGAAAAAATCTTGGAGCTAGAATCCTGCATGTCAAGAAGCCAATAAGTAACTTTCATAAACCAAGTTTCACTCCAAGTGAAAATAAAAGTTCCTTTCATTCGAAATATTCTGTACTTGGCAAAGCGACTTTACTTTCTCTTCACTACGCCATTTAAAAGTCAAAATAATTATTCTCTGAAAGTCGAACAATCTTTCCTCCTCAGAAAAAGGTTCTTAGTCAGGATGGTTATGCCACAGTTCACCAAACACAATAATGGTATTAACACTTCTTTTCTGTCATAGTTGATCAAACGCAATAATCGAATTGCGACTTCTTCTCTGTTACAACCTTGTACCACATTCAATAGACTTCAAGTTATCTTGTTCGTGGTCCACTCGCCTGCGAGGACTCGCACTTATTGTCCTTCTCCAGGTTTACTCTCCTGCCACGATAAAGCTTTGTTTTCACTCTGAACACTGCTGCCTTTCAAAAGTAAAAGGATGCCCATTTTATCCATGCAACTAAAATAATATTAAGCCTGGTTGTTTTGGCGAGCACCAATAAATAAAATCTATTGAATTATACTACAATAATCCCACGAACAGATGTTTCACTCTGCGTATTGATTATAAAAACATTAAGTAGAGTGCATAGTGGTAGACTCTTGTGATTATACAAGCAATAAGAATAGAATAAAAGCCTGATAAACCACATTGCCTGATAACCCAGCATCCCTGTGAACCCTGGCATAACATCCTAGCAGTTAGTGGAAAATACTTACCAAGAGGTACTACTAGAGAAAGTTACAAACGTGCTCAACATTAAAGAAAGTCTATTAAGAAAATTAACAAAGGTGTACTATGGAAAAAAATAGTAGGTATTGTTTCTGGCACAGAAGAAGAGACAAATCTGGACCTAATTAATTAAGGAACAATCATGACTTACCTTAAAGTCCAAGGACAAACAGAAACAAATATTAAGGAAATTAAAGAAGCAATTGTGGAGAAAGATCCCAGCTTAGAAATCCAAATAGACTATCAACTCCCTATTAAATCTTTACCTCATCCTTCAAAAAGAAACCAAGTATGTTTAATATTGAAATACTAAAATGAAGAGGTGGGATGTTCCACAGATGTAATTGAAGTGGTACCATCGACCTTGGGGAACCTTTCCAGGTCTCCAGATCTAGCGAGGATTGCAGAAAGTGTTTATGTTTCATCTCAAGTATCAAATACATCATTTATTTCAACATATTCCTCAGAGGAAGAACCTCAAATAGAGCCAGAAATTCACATAATGTTGAAAGCACTACTGGCCCTATGTAATAACATTCACAAGGAACAAACTATCCAGCAGGGTCTGATATGCTTGGTTGACTCAGTACTTGAAGCTAATCATAATGCCAACAATACGATGGCAAAAACAAGGAAGGAGATGACAAAGAATATAGAGAAAAGAGAGCATCAATCTCAAATAAGATATTGTCATGAGAAGCTATCATCAAGTGAGGACGAGAGTAATAAATATACAACAGAAAAGGAGAGAGTGGAAGGAACAAAGAAAAAGGGTTTCCTTAGCCATGCTCAAATAAAAAGAAAGAAAGCCAAAAGGAGTAGGGAACAAAAGAATAGAAATGAGAGAACAACGAAGTTAACCGTGAATAAAACCAAGCATCAAATACAGCCTTTAACTAAGGTCCCTCAGGAGGAACAGGGACATAGAACAGTAATCAGAAATGTTGAATGTATTGAACCGCAAGTCACAATTACCTCAAGACCAGAACAAAATTAGATATAACAGTATAAACCATTGGATACCTGGCTAAAGAAAAAGAAAATGGAAATCATGGCATCATTGCCCATACATGAGAGAAAAGAACTTGCATGGTCAGAAACAAATAATCTAAGGCTGGAGAACTTACAGGATGTGATTCCCGGCTAGAAGCGAATGCAACAGAAGGCAAGAAGGACTACTAACAGTCTGCATCATACCCTCGAGGAACAATGGGCGACAAAATGTTTGTCTAAAAATCTTTTAGAAGCTTCAAGTAATTTCGACAAAAGACCTTGCAGTTATTGAATTACCAGATTCTGCACATTAAACTAATTAGGCAATGATAGAGCTGGTTTCCCCAATAATAGCAGAACTAATTATCACTCACTCTCAAGATTTGCTTACTATGAGTTATTTGACTGCAAGAAAACAAGAAGTCCCTAGAAGAGGTAAACCACAAAAACTACAAAAAATAGAAGAAGCATCACAAAGATTTAATATACAAGACATTGAACTCTTGACACATAAGATAATGGCAGCAATAAATAGTAAAAATGATCGATACATGTACCATGAAGATCACGTAGAAGTAAATGAACACGACCAAGAACCTTGACAAAACGAAAAATGAGAAAAAACATTAACATGTATATCATGGAACACAAGAGGATTTAAATCCTATACTAAAGGTTAGAGGTTCAAGCTTTCCTAACAGTTTCCAATATATTCTTCCTCCAAGAAACTTGGATGACCAACACATACCAACTAGATGGTGACCATATATTAAAAAGGAAAGCCAAATTAAACCATACGGGTAGACTATATGGAAGTTTACTTATTGGAGCAAGAATTTACATCAAAGTGATGGACGTGCTACAAACCACCAGTGAATATTGGAGGACGAGAACAACAAGTACTAATGATTAACGTTTATAGTCCCCCGAATGACATCAAAAAAGAAGTTATAATATCAATATTAAAAGAAGGTATAGCGAATTGGTTATACAATAATCCCAGCGAACACACCCATATTGTGAAGGATCTAAGCCATCGGAATACCTCAGGCTAAGAGAAAAGGGAAGGAAAATAGAACAAGAGAAAAGATAATCAACGATTAGGAAACTTGCGCAATGACTAGCAATGAAGAAATTACTGATCTTGAGGATGACTGGCTAGCACTCCTTATTGGATGTATTACAACTGATAACTATGCCTGGTACAAATAGCCACCTCCCTTGTACGTGGTCTAATGATTGTAAAAACTCATACATAGATTATGTTTTAGTATCTAGAGGTTTGTTTGACAGTGTCCTAGATTTTAATCTTTGTAAGACGAATTTGAGTGATCATGTGGTACTCTAATTCTCTTGTAGAAGTGATAAAGATATTAGTTGGGCTACTATAGGAGAGAACATAGACGTAAGAAAATACCGGCATCAATCAGATGGAGTGCGGTGTAAACACGGACGAGTACAATCTTGTGCTGGTGAGACTACTATTGAGCCAATCTCTCTCTCTCTCTCTCTCTCTCTCTCTCTCTCTCTCTCTCTCTCTCTCTCTCTCTCTCTCTCTCATTTAACATTTATAGCATCAAGCGAAGCAGGGACTACTGAGATGACGTGGCTTTCTGATTCCAGGATACCATTTTCAAAGATGGTATGACATATACCTGTGAAGGGTGGTGTTTAGTTTAGTTTATTATTTATAGTACGCCTAGTAGCCTACGCCTGTGAAGCCATACCTTGAACTTTATTAGACTAACTGCTGTTAACAAAGGTTTTCCTTTGATGACTTTAGTTTCCAGCCCTCTGAGGAAAATCAGATTCCTACAACCCTGCCCTGAATGACTAATTAATTGTCAATAGGGAGAAATTCAAGGTACACGACACCGCCACTCAACAATTGTTAAGAAGCATTATACCCAAAAGACCGCTACGCGACTAAATCCCTGAAGAATTTCTATACAATAGAAGATGGTGGTTTAATGGAAAGAAACATGTTGGGTTCTCTTATGGGTCTAATTTATTACGATTTAATAATGTACACCAGCTAGATTTTTCTAGTTATGGAGCATTATGTTTAACTGTTATTCATTTTTTTGAATTTCACATTTATTTTGTTTCGTTGGTTCATGGTAATAGGTGAACTTGGTTATTGAGTACTTATGTTTGACAGATTTTTTTCATTTATTATGTATTTGTTGAGGTTTGTTTAGTCTATAATCCTTGCTTGTGAGGTACATCTATCACTTTAAAATTGTTTTTTCTGATAATGATTTGATTTTTAATAATTTTGTTGTACTGCCTATATTAAGTATTTGATGTATGTAACAACATTATTTGACATATTGCCTCTATGTAATGAATTTTTAGTATTCCACTAATGGATTCTTTTAGTGTAATACATTTGTAATACTACGGATGAAGTGGGTATGAATTGAATTCTTTCATGTCCAAATGCTGGTTTACGGTCTAGTTGCTATTCAGACGTGAACTTTGTAAATAGTGGAGAGCCGTGTTGCCTTGCATTTCCTATTTTGATGCACTACTACTCCGGTCTCCCCCCTTTTTTGCCTTTTATATATATATATTTATTAGAACTTACCAGGTATGACCAGAGTTTGAAGTACCTGGTGTCCCCGTTTTTGTGTTTTTTGAGAACATAGAAGTCAACCTTATGGGAAACTGTATATTGTGGTCAGAAAAACTGTTCTATCTTTTAATGAAAGGTTATTTACTAACCATAATAGTATGAATTTGGGGTGAACTGAGGAAATATGAAGAATGGTTAGAGAAAGTTCTTTATCCGACACTGGCTGCCCAAAAAAAACAAGTGTATAAAGGAAGGGAGACAGAGAGCATTATTGACATGCATATAGTTAATTAAAAAAAAAAAGTTAAAAAAAGAAATCAAGGAAATTCAAAGTATGAAACATAGTAGATCTATGACATTAAGTAAGATTACTCATCTAAAGACCCAATATAAACATTCGGTAAGAGTACACAAAGGATCCATTGCCACTAGCCAATGGCAGACCATGTTTGGAGTGTTATTAAATACCACTCTGGTAAACCCTATACCACAAAGCATTTGGGTGAGATATATAGAGAAATCTTTCTCTGTAGTCACCCAAAAGCCAGATTTACCATGTATCCCTTAGGGTTTTGTGGAACAAGACTTTGCAGTGATTTTGGTACAAGACATTAAGGACGCCATAGTCAGGATTAAACCATCTAGCACGCCGGGCCCAGAAACATTGGCTAACAGTGATTAAACAAGATCCTGAGGGATGGTCACTGAGTAGAGCCAATTTATTCGAAAACATCCAGCACTCGAGAATAATTCCAAGTAGTTGGAAAAAAATCTATACTTATCCTGATTTTTAGAACGGGAATTCTAGAGTCACCAGAAAACTATAGACTCCTCGCTATGGTTGACAGCACAGCGAATATCTTTTCCCCTTTCCTACTGGACGGTGTTAACTCCTGGAAAAAAGATTAATATCCTAAGTAAGCAACAAACAGGGTTAAAAATCGTGATTGACACCTCAGCTAACTTTTGGTTCATAATGTACTTAATCCGATCGGCCTTATCGCATTAAGATAATCCCCTATGTAGGAATGGGCCTTTTGATCACTGTAACCAAAAGCAGGCCCACCCTTAAAAAGTACATACAAACTTTGTCCGTAAAGCAAGTTTACTGTACAAACGGCCGGGAGGGGTTCGATGACATCAAATAGTCAAACTATCCTGTCTCCCTGAACCACACAAATAATATACATTTTATACAATATGCAACAGTTAAAAGACTCCCAAAGATTTTGTTACATAGTCAACCCCCACACAATTAGTTAAACCTACAATGTAACCATATTCCCTTTAGTTCCCACACATCTTATTGGATGCATTCATCCAAGCACCATCCTCTAACTTATAATTTCATGTTTCATATTTACACTACACCCCTCTATGGGGCCTTTCTATATGTGGTCATTGCCTCATCTCCTAGTTACACAGTTTACACAATTTACAATTATCACAGGTTCCATCTGGTTAGAAACCTTTAGCCCTACTTGTGACGCACACAGCTATTCTATGAAAATATCACTGATGTGAAGAGGAGGGGAACACACATTTCCTTTTGATCTATTGTACATGGTGTTTTCGCCCAAACATGTTGGTGTCCACATTTCACTCTAAACTATGCGATTTACCATTCCAGCCCACATGGTCCCAACCCACACCTTGACAACATGATCTATCGCTGCTCCTCTCCCCGCAAGCAATTCACATTAGGTTTAATTGTCCTGCCCTAAAATCCAGCCCTACTGTGCACAATGCACCTAGGCCATAAAAAAAAGACCCGCCCGAAACTGACCATCTGATATTCATTGCAACTGCAGCTGTCCTTCCCCAACCTTGTAAAACTAGTTTCTCAGTCACAGTTCAATTGCCCAACCTAGGCTTTCAGCCAGTGCAATTCCTAACTTGTCAGCAAATTCTGCAGCAAAACAGATCTATATACTGCCCAAAACCTATTTCCCTAGAGACCCCCATGTATGTGTTCAGAACTACCATACCCCCTCACAGTGATTTTCCCATTGCAAATCTCCTACCTCGCATGCACATGTAGAGCTCCTTGCTGCCTGGTTGCTAAGCACTATGTGGCCTGACACACCTATATTGTGTTTATATTTTATCCGCAGTTTTGACATTTATCATGCTGCGCACATACAATTCAAAAATGTATCAACTAAAACACAAACACTAAACATAATGCATATCTCATTCCCATTACCTACACTGGATTCATGCTAAATTGACACATTATGTCAACATCGCCGTCACCCCAGCCATCAATACGGCGCGCGCAATTCAAGCCTCTCTTTACCCATGTGACTCTTATCAACTACCCCACCACTTCAGGCCTTGAATACTGTAAATCGCCAGAAACTGTGGAAAAAATGGAGTGGGCTTACATCCAGGGATTCTTTACTTTCTTAGACTGTTTTATACAGATATTACTGTACAGCTCTGGCTCAACCAAGAAGGATTACTTGGCCCAAATATAAAAAAAAATTGGATTGAAACAGAGATGTACGATGTCCCCGGTACTTTCTAATATATATATACTGCAGATCTTGAGGAAGCAACCTCAGGATGTAATGGCTTTCTGCCATGTGTAGGATCCCGCCCTATATTATGGCAATCATATGCGGATAACATTGTCCTCTATGATATAACACAGACTGAGTTGCAACACAGTATCAAGGCCTAGGAGGATCATGCTGACAGAAATGATGCAATTATCAACAGACAAAAAGAAAACTCAAATTATTTCTGCCAAACGCATAAACGGAAAAAAAAAAAAAACAATAAGACGACCTTTGAATGGAAGATCAAAGGTGAATGTATAGAGGTAGTCAAGAAGTACATGTTTTTAGAGATGCCTATCACAGATAATACAAGTGTAAAACCACTTTCTCTGGATATTAGGGTAAAGGGTGAAAAAATATTCAATGTGATAAGGTCTACACCTATAGAGGCCATACACTGCGAATTAGGCCGGATGTCTCTAATAACGAGGACAAAAGTGATAACTGCGATATTAATGTTAAAAATGATTTCTAAGAAGGATGATACGACGTTCATGTGTTCCACTTTTTTGGAAATATGGGATAAATGCTCACAAAATACTTTGGAGCCATGGATGATCGAGATTTATGATTTCTTGAATAAGATTGATTTTGAGATTAAAGGCCCTTTTCATAACGTTATTGCAGAATAAGATTAAACAGAAGGCGGCTGCATAGGAGAGAGATAGGAATATGCATGAATTAAGTAAAAAGTCCTCTTTCCGTAATTACACTATGCAGAGTTTCAGAGTCAATGCTCCAGTCCCTTATCTAAGCAATTCTATAGTCAGGAGATGTATCCTTCAATTACAGTTAGAACAGCTCCCAATTTACGCTTGCATATGTGCCTGGACACAAGTCCCACTATCAAAACGCCCATGTAGAATCTGATCTCGAAATGGAGACGTCCAGACACTTATTACTATTGTCAAAAACTAACAAACCTTTAGAATAGTGGGTATAAAGTTTATATAGATAATGAAAACCTAATAGAAGACCAGGAATGGCCGTATATCTATTCAGTAAGTAATTTGGTTTTACAGTTTAGTGTATTTTATATTTGGGAAATTGTATTAAGGATTATTAAGGGTCTTTAATGTTTTTTGATAATTTGCATGGAATCAGAATTGACATTTTTATGTTTTTGTACAACATTTTTAGATTAAATGTTTTATTTTATGTTGGATTGTATAGAACGTATTGTATGAAACGTGTAATGTATTTCTTTTTTCTCGTGTTCAAAGGTTTAATTTTAACTATGAACATGTTAATAAAAAATAAAATAATCTTCCTTTAACCCACATTGCTTAGGGGATTTACTGGGCACATGTTTAAGAGAAGATTTTAAAGAATATATACATTTTCTCTTAGGTCTGAAACCCATGAAGTATCATTACTACTAAAAGTAGTAATATTGACTCCCTGTCTCTCATATACATTAATTCTTATTCTGGATACCTTGGGAAAGTTCGGAAGGGGAGGCCTGGCTGTAACAACATACCATTAAACATTCAGGCACCTTGGGAACCCCATCCTCAAAAAGGAGGAATACCGCGTCTCTCCTGACTGAATCATCACATTCCCTTGATAGCCTTCTCCTCCAATGTGATCCTGCCTCCTAAAACCAACCCCAAGGTTAGGATCAGGTACCGGCTGCCTTCCTCTATAGACACAAGAGGAGACTCTAGGCTGGGATTCTGTAATGACTCAGCAGGATTACTCACAAAGAGGACAATGTTGCTGAGGGTATAGGGAAGGGCCAGCAGGAGAAGAGTGGAATATCAGTGAAGGGTGGGGATGAGGAGATAACCTTAAAAAGAAACACTTTTAGGAGGCGATGGAAAGTGGGAAGAAAAGGATCTAGTAAAAGGAGGGAGGCGCATCAGAGTGGATGAGTGGAAAAGCATCAGGGTGGAGGAGGGGTGAGAACAAAAGAGGATCATTAGAGTGACAGGGTGGTCAGAAACAGAACTTTCTGTTGAGGAGGGGGAGGGAATGCAGCAATAACAGAGTGGACAAGATGAGTCAAAGTAGACACAGCTCATAGTGGACACTTTAGCTGGCTATCCCACCAAGGCATGGGAGTAAGACGAGCATTAAGAGGATACAGGGGTCCCAGTGGAGTAAGCAACCAAACCAACAGACTAAGGTAGCTGTGTGACGCCAGTTACAGCCTGGTCCACCTTTGTCTTTGAGCTCTTGGTAATCCAGCCATGACAGCCCTGAAGTGAAATAAAAAATCTAGCCAATAGCAGCCCAACCCAGACATGGTGAATCCACCAAAGAATACTATATATACTTGCCCAGTAGTTAGAAGCAACCCATTACTGATGCAGTTGCTGCGTAGGATGTCTATGAGCCAGAGGTGCCCCAAAGGTTGGCTAGGGTGTGAACCAGCAAAAGGCAAGTTTACAAGGATTGTGCTCTTCCAGGGAGCTATAAAGAAGACTACCCGACACCCCACCCAAGAATGACGGGGAAGAAATTGATGACTCGGAGCTGTTAATTTTTTTGTGGTTGGAACCTGGAACACTGCTAGTTTTGAACATTTCTGATGAACATTGTCTGAACTTGGAAATACCTATCCAGACATTCCTCTAGAGGCACTTCAATATTTCCCTCTACATGTTAGTTGTTCTAACCACGTCAGTTTAACAGAAGCACACTCAACCAAAGTTTCACTTTTGTTCCTGTTTGGTTGTTTTGTGTACAATAAAGCTTGTTTATCAATGTCCACAGTCCTGCGTTTATCCCCTTTTTGGTTACATTGCTTAACTTAAACTTACTTATGTCAGTCAACACTTTCCAGGCGCCGTTTTTCTCCTTAGCACAGCATTTCAAACATCCTTGCTCCATCAACCCAATAATGCCTTTCCTTCTCTTTTGTATGCTCACTCATCAAGAGGTATATCCCCCCTTTGTCCACTCTGTTATGCCCTTCAGTTTTCATCTCCAGCTGGGCTCACTCTCTATTCTTGCAACAAATGATGAAATCTAGAACATTTTCACTTTCTACATTTCTGTACAAACCACAATGGCAGTTCCCACTATACAAAATTCCAATACATCGATTACATTATATTGGCTTGCATCATTTAATTTTGTTCAGAATGTTTTATTCACTTTTAAGTATGTGTAAACTTATACAACTTCTAATCGAGTAAAAGATGACACCTTACCGGATCAGCAAGAAAATCCATAGAGGGCAGGAAAACGGACCCAGACAGAATTTCTCGAATTAGCAAAGTCAAGGATCTGGAAGAAAAAGCAGACCTTTCAACAAACTAAGACTGTTTATTAAATAATAACATGTATTTTATGTGTGCAATGTCTGATTACTCCAGCAAAGGGATCATAAATGTTCTGCTCTCCATGATTCTCAAGAACATTGCTCTGATGGGAAAGCATTAACAGCCATGCAAGCTAGCTGTTCTGCTACTCAAGGTAGTGTAAATTGTATACAGTAATCTTCATAAACATATTCTTACACAACACCTGCATAGGGCAGGATCAAATGATGAATCTGAAAGTATAATTCAACAATGGAAGAAAGACATGTATTTGAATAGCACCCGTTTTGTAGGACCTCAACTCACAAACGTTGCCAAATTCAACATTTGTAGCGTTACAAATCAGTCTCCCGAAAGACCACGAGAGAGCTCCATTCAAATCTTACTGTCACAAATGACCCCACAATAGAAAGATGCAAAATGCAGCAGAACCAAATCCTTGACATACATTTGATGCACCAACAGAGCGTTCAAAAAGTTAGTCCGAACCCAAGGCAAGGTAACAAACTCCTCATTGTTCAACCTACCAATAAGTATTATTCCCACCTGTTGAACACACTTGAAAAAGTCAGTTTCAGCTGTGTAAACAACTTACCTCGCCCACGGCCACCACTCCAGAGTTTACGACCCACAGCATTTCTCCACCAAGTTCGATGACATTTTCAAGGTCAAAAGTACCACCATTAGGGAGAAAGTGTCTGCATCATTCATGGTTTCCTCTGATCCATTTTAGAACACTGCTATTGCACAATCAGCAGTTGCACTGCACCCCAAATATCTCCGCCAGGGGAATTGATTTCTCTCAAATTGATTTGTATGACAGTTATGTCTTTCAGGGCACTGATCAATTTGGGGAAACTTGCCTACCCTACACTGGGCATTTTATATCTTTTTTTTTAAAAACTTTATTGTATTATTAGCGGTCACACAAGATACACAGCAGTTATCACCTCACGTTCATAGTTACAGCAGTTATACTATACATATCAAATTTGAATATTGAAGCTTAATCAGTCTCGTCATCATCAGAAAACATGTCACATAAGTCCATTCTGAAGGGGCCCCATACGTCTTTGGGTCTGCGTACAGCTGGTCGGGTGAGGACAAATTGTTCCTCTGATTCATTTACATATGTCGAAGGAAGTGTTTCATGCTCGATGGCCCAGTACTTTTCCAATTTTGTAAAATGCATTTTTTGGCCACTGCGCATGAGATGTTGAACCGTCTCCTGATCTTTTCAGAGCACTTACCTATATCACCAAATAGGTATTTCTGTGGGGTTAGTACAGGGGGAACCTGTGTAATTTCTTGTAACATCCCTGCCACCTCCCTCCAGAAGCCCGCCACCACCGGGCACTCCCAGTACATGTGTAATGCTCCAGCCTGGGGTGCTCTACACTTAGGGCATTCACCCGACCCATCCATTGTGAATTTGGCTATTTTAACCGGAGTGTAATGCAGCCTATTCAAAATCTTAAACTGTATTAAACGTAGACCAGTATTTAAGGATACCTTTTTGGTGAGCGAGCAATACCTTTCCTATGTTTTATCATCAATGCGGGCGTGTAGATCCCTCTCCCACTGGTCTTTAACCAAGTATGTCGTAGGGGTATGTGCCTGGATCGCCGTGTATAGGGTGGAAATCCCAAGGCTGCTCTTGGTAGTTGCCAGCTGTATACAAGGATGTAATAGTATTGGATAGTATTGGAGTGTCCTAAGCGGCCCACCACCAAATGCCCCCAGAACATCTTTTAGAGACGCAAATTTCCCATCAATGAACATGTTTCCAAGTTTCATTTCATTATGGGGATCCCAGGCCTCCTGCAGGCTATTATCAAGTGTTGGTGGTATGCCCGGGGAATTCCAAAGGGAAACCTCTGGGTTTGTTAGGGAGAATTCTCTTATAAGGCTAATTTCCCAAACCTAGTGAGTCCCCCAGCAGCTTTGCTGGATTTTAGGGGTTTGTTTTTTTCTCCTGCTAAGAGTGAGACTCTTTTCCTCCCACTCTTAGGCATGATTTGCGGTATGTCTGACTTATTGTGTGCTTATGGGCTATGGGGTCTTTTACTCCATAGGGTATCATCTGTTTTAGTGTATGTTTTAAACAGCACCCTCAGTGCAGTAACACCGGGGTGTCATAGTGACCCCCAAACATAGACTCCATACCCTGGGACTGACTACTGTCTCCCAGGGCAAGTAAAGTCACCATTGGCTTTACTAGTCCAAAATTGTGAACAGAACCAATACAAACCATCATATTGTGGAAGTACTGGAAGGGGTTAATTAGATTTCCCCTTGGTCTGTTTCCAAGGGGCACTGTCCAGTCCCCCCTTGTCGAGTTTCTAGCTGGTGGCAGTGGTTACCATGCGAAATATCCCACCGGAATATTTCCTATGGGATTTTCCCATTGATTTTAAACGCACCACTTTTTTTGGTGCAATGTTAAAGATACCGCTGGTTTATTTATTTAACATAAAATCACCGGTTGGGTCTTTTCGCCAGAATTCTTTTCCAAAATGGCGTTTGTCCCCGTCTCTATAACTCCAACCAAGGTCGGGCCCTTTGTTCCACTTTTTCGCGGGCTTCTCCATAGAAGCCCTCCAACTGGTGCCACTCTGTCTGGGTTACACAGGATGTGTGGGTGGGGGAATTGGCACCCTGGACTGCGTTGCCTTAGCAACTCAAGTCGCACTCTGTTCTGATTGGCCCAGTGGTGAACCGCCCGGCTCACCACTTAGCATGTATGAGTAACAGCTAGGCTGTTGAATGGGGGTTTTTCTGCATAAAAGCAGGGCTTTTGGGACTGGAACTTCAGAAGTCACCACAGGACCTAAGAAATCTAAAGAGGGGAGAAGTTGAGCCATCTGCAACAACGACACCACTGGTGGAGTCCTGCTGCAACAACCTCACCACTTTCCCCGACGACAATCTTCTGCTGTAAGAGTCTTCTCCCTTTGAGCTGGTGGGGACAACCAGTTCGCCATTCGCCTTCCAGGACGTAACTTGGTCGAATCGCCCGTGCCAAGCACCCCGGCGGCCGGATAGCCAAGCTTCACCACTGTGACCGCGAATAAAAGGAACGCTCCTTTTAACAGAACGAACTCTGCGGCTGGTCTCGTCCCTGGGCAGTGCAACGACTCCAAGTTTCCTCCTCGACGAGATCTTCTCCTTCCCTGGTCGAAACCACGAACTGCACCCACTGCCAGGAACAACTGCCATCGCTGGAGCTTCATCACTCTTTAAGGTACTGTGTTCCACCTGGCCTCCCTTTCTGCGGATTGCTAAAGGTGACCCTTAAAACCTTGGCTTTCCAACTGGGTTGGCCCCCAGACCTTCTAACTTTATCTTTCGCATCAAACCAACCCCCTTTGAACATTTCTGCAAAGACTTGAGTGCTTTTTAAATTGTGTGATCTTGGGCACATTTCGCCTTGCTCCATTTAAAGTGCGCCTGGCCTATGAACTTTGGCTCTACAGTAGACTCTGCCTTCACTAACTTGCTGTGGTCTTAGAAAAGTGTTGGGAACTGTTTTATTTTCATGACCTGCCCTTTTCTCTCCCTTTAACTTAATTATTGGAGTGCCATCTAAGTTACGCGCTCACATCTGTTTTTTACAAATAGTGGTGGTTTGACCTAGACTTGTCTAATAATTATTAAGGGAGGTGTGTATACGTTTCTGATTGTGTTTGAACTTGCTTTGATCTATAGTGCTTAGTGTATTTCCTAAAGTGCGTTTTAAATAAATAATTATATACTTTTGATACCAAGCTCTGGTCAGTGTTTGCTTGCTCTACTGTGTTTTTAGCCCTATTGTGTATCCTCTGTATACTGCCTAACTCTTCTAGAGAGAAGTCTGACTGCTCAGCCACAGCTACCAGGTAAATCTGGGTGGTACAGACTGCTACCAATTGGGTTTACTGCTGCTCCTGTAGTCTTAATCGTTTTGCAGTGTCCCCAAGGGAACTGCACAGGATTCTGTCCAACAGGGTTATTCGAGTTGTCTACGCCCAGTCTTCTGAATACCGCCTGCCATGCCCGGACCGTGCAGCTCACTGGATTATAATCACACGTGTCTTTATAATGTTTATCAAGGATTACAGATTGCATATTCGTTGGATGTGTGGTGTATTCTCCTATCCATGTGTGGGGTGGATAGTTAGTGTCCTCATACCAGTATTTTACAAATTGGGCGAGAGCTACATAATAATATAACTCAAAATCAGGCGCTGCTATGCCGCCAGAGGAGTATGGTTCAATCATCTTTTCCCACCCTATTCTCGCAAATCGCCCGTTCCACAGAAAAGTTAGCACCATTGATCGGATCTTATCAAAGAAGGGCGTCCCGGCCATATAGGGATGTTCACGAAAAAATAAAGTAGTTTGGGTAAAACTATCATCTTAAGGACTGCGACTCTACCATGTAGTGAGATCGGAAGGCGACCCCACATCAGTAATTTGGCATTTAACGTGTTTAAAGCGTTTTCATGATCGTCTGTATACAATGTATGTCTGTCCTTAGAGACAAGAACCCCCAGGTATCTAATATTCTGATCGGACCATTAAAAGGAATGGTTCGCCCAAACATTTTTATTGCCCAAAAAGATGGGCAATAATAAAACAAATATACTCGCACTTTTTTTTTTTTAAGTTCCTATGTAAAACTTTGAGCAATTCAAGCTCAAAAATTGAAAAAGCAAGCACATGGGCGCATCCATTTTGTGAAATGGATGCCCACCTGTGCTGGCTTTTTCGGCACTAATGAAGGAAAAGCCAGCCAGCTGTAGTAAACAAAAGCTACCACTGGGTGGCTTTTCCTTCATTGGTGCCGGGATTCGGAGGACGCGGACCGGAGACTACAGGCAGAAAAGCTGCCTGTATCTGGACATTTAGTTGCCTGCGTGAGTGGGAATATCTCTGATTTTCTATTATTTATAGTGTATCCAGAGTAGAACGAAAATTCCTGGATTTCCGCCATTATGGGTAAGATATTTTTTTTCTGGTTCCCGGACATATAAGAGCGTATCATCCGCATATAGGGAGATTAGTTGGGTAGCGCCCTTCCGGTTTATTCCTTTATCTGAGTGTCTGAGTCTGATTGTGATTGCCATTGGCTCTACCGTAAGTGTGAATATTATAGGCGAGAATGGGCACCCTTGTCTAGTGCCCCTCCCCAGAAGGAAAAATTCAGAGATGGATCTGTTCGTTAACACCCTGGCACCAGGCTCCGTGTACAGCTGATAAAATTAGGGCCCATACCAAATGCTTCCAGAACCGCCAGCAAATAAGCCCATGATACAGAATCAAAGGCCTTTTCGGCGTCCAGGACATGGCCACTGCGTTCCTTCCAGGGTCTATCTGTGCCATAATGCCAAAAAGTCTACAGAGATTGAGGGCTGTAGATCTTGTGGGGATAAATCCGTTTTGGTCTGGATGGACAAGTGTCGGGATTGCCGGGAGGAGCCGATTGGCCAATACCTTTGCAAATATCTTGGCATCAGTATTTATAAGGGAAAGGGGCCTATAGGAAGATATGTCTTGGGGGGGCACCGAGGTTTAGGAAGCACAGTTATCACAGCCCCAAACCTGCAACAGCACTGGTACCAGCTCCTCACAGAACTCTTTATAGAATTCGGCCCCCAATCCGTCCGACCCTGGAGCCTTCCCCGACGCCAATGCTTTGACCGCCTCAGCAATTTCTTCAGCGGTTACCGGCTGTTCCATTGCCAATCGGGCCTCCTCAGACAGTCCCGGCATGGAAAGTGCCTCCAGTTAGGATTTAATTTCAGTGTCTGTTTTGGTGCCTTTGTTCCTATACAGTTCTTGATAGAATTTGGCAAATTCGTTATTAATATCTTTTTCACCCAGGAGCACCTCCCCTTGTGATGTTTGTATGCCCGTAACCTGGTTAGGTTGCCTATCTTGCTTGAGTAGGTTGGACAGTGTCCTCCCAGCCTTGTTCCCTTCACCATATCTACGGGCGCGGACCGGGTCCGCCATATAGCTCACTTCTCTGGTGGCCAATGCGTTGAATTCTTGTAACCGAGTCTGAATTTCAGCTAGTATTGCCTTATCTTGTGTTTGAGTGTATGTCTTCCCTAATCTGCGTTCAGTTTCAGTTAACTCGGTGCAGACCCCTTTAAGGAGGCCCACGGACTTAGATATCAAGGTGCCCCTAGTCCAAGTCTTAAAGGATTCCCAGACAGTGGAGAATCTGTCAACAGATCGGATATTGTTGGCAAAAAACTCTGATTTCTATATGTAATTCCTCCACAACCCCAGGGTCTCCCAGGATTCCTCCCGGCATTCTCCATCTTTTAGCTGTCCCCAGGGAATCACCAACCCCCACCTCCATCATGACAGGGGAATGATCGATAGTGTACGGGATAGTATTTCGCACGTTTTCAGTGTCGTAACCACAGCAGGGGAAGGTAAACCAATAGTCGATTCTAGACTCAGAGTCGTGAATCGAGGAGTAGTAAGTGTGTCCCCTGCTGTCCGGATGTAGCACACGCCAGGCGTCAACAAGAGAAAGCTGTGACAAAATGTGTTTCAGGGTAACAGCAGTTTTGGTAGGTACTCTGACAGTAACGCTGGACCTGTCCAGCTTAGGGTCCATGGCCACATTGAAATCACCCCCCCATATTATAGTGGTAACATTGATTGAAACAATTAATTGATACATATCCATGTAAAAAGCAGGGTTATCAACATTTGGTCCATATGTGTTAACCAATAACATTTCCCGGCCAGCAATTTCACCCCAAAGGCATTTTATATCTTTAATCAATACATTCCTGGACACTGTCCCTAGCAAGTGCAAGGAAGGTGGCCTTCTGATGGAAAAAAAAAACACAGGTCCCACTGTCAAGGATGTCTACAGTGGACACCTAGCCCAACTGCTACTTTTAAGTCATCATATTTTGGAGAAACTGAATTCTAACCAGCTTCAATCATGTATGAATTGCGCCAGTGCATTGAGACAGCCTTCCTGGATGTTTGTGAGCAGCTCCTGTGATTGAGGGGCATAGAGCACTGGACCATCCATGAATGATTTCATTCAGTAAATAATAGAATGATAACTGTAGAGCAGACAGGCACAAGGGAGCTAAAGCTGTAAATGGGGGGGTGAGAGGAAAGGTGTCCAGAAGGTAGCCAGGTATGAACTTTTCAGACAGTGAACAACAGTGCACAATGCCTGAAATGTTGACAGGCACGGTGTTCCAAGTGAAATAGTGTTTTAAAGGTTATTTACAGCTATGGATGTCCTAGAGATCCAGTCCATTAAATTGCCTGCACACCGAATGGCGCCATGATTGAAGAGACAGAGCATACATCCCCTCTGTACTGTTACAACCAGAACAAACTCCTGCTGTCCACACACACTAAAGATGTCCCCCTACTGAATGAAAGTGAGAATTCAGTCTCTCACCATGAAGGTTGGATGGCATAGGTAAGTGGGAATCATGGTGTGAGACTGAAAGTTGCATCCTACTTATCTGTTGTGAGACCATGAGCATTTTCTATTTTTCACTGCCTGATTTCTCATCGGAGACCTCATCAGGGACACGAATAATGATTGTGCCTGCTGAGAAACCATAAATCATTCTGGATTGAGGTGCCTCTCAGCACCCGGGTTTCCTTATGGGGATCACTTTGCAGAGAAGACTGAGCTTCAGTGGTTGGTGGTAGCCTTTGATTCTAGTGGTGTAGAGCCTTTTGTACTGCTGAGATGCCCCTCAAAGGTAAACATGTGTAATTCCTGTATAGTGTCTAACGGCTGAACACTGCTCATATTAGAGAGAACGTTAGAGAGCTAGGAATGCTGCCAAGTATAATCAGGGCTACTGCCTGCCTCGGAGATTTGTTCAAACCAAATATTGCCGTTTTGTGAATGGTGTCTGGACCCAAGCCTGAAGGGGCTCCTGAGAGAAAGCCTAATGAAGTTTAATGTGGCAGCACCCACTGAAGTAAAGGGCTTGGGGGGTCAAAAGCTTGTCCTAATCTACAATTTACACAGAGGGTTAGGGTTTGCTGACTTACTTTAATAAGCCTGTGAATGTATCTGCAAGCACAGAGGAAACAGCCTAGAGGAATTGTGGGGAAGCCCTGCATTTGTCCAAGAACTTCTCTGATGGCTAAGCTCCACCCGGTATCTTCTGACAAGACTTCTACTGACCAGAGGAAACAGTACACTGGGGATTCCTTTCCCTAACCCAGTGTGCCCAGCCACGTTACAAGCCCTAAACGATGCCTTGGTCTCAGGGAGCCATGCTGACCCATCCCTGAGAAAACCCAACATGAAGGGGTGAAAGCACTAGACACCAAATGTTCTGCCAAATAGAGATGAAAGCCTGTGTTTGCTAGGTGAAATGCAGATCAAGTTACAACCCAAAATAAACCCAAATGTCACCTCTCAACTCTGCTGAGTCAATCTCCTACCTGAACATTCTGCTGGACAAAGTCTGCAAATACCAGTACTGGTGTTGTACCAAACCGGGTAGCTGTGTTAAAACCCAGCTCCAGCAGGGGCAGCTCTCTTCAACACAAGCATTACAGTGACTCCACATCTGCCCTTTTTTGCCTAAAGATCGTCCTCAGCTGCAACAGGTTCAGCACTGGACACTGTACACAAAAATCACAGATAACAGCTCAGCTTGTGAGGACTCAAGCGTTGAACAGTCTGAAACGTAAGAATCAGTGCCAGGCTTCTTGATGCCCTGCCTTTGGAAAGACACCAGCATGATCCCCAGGCAAAGTCCCATCTATAAACATTAGCCCTATATTTGCAATTGGAACCTACGCAAACCATTGGCATGCACGCAGCAGCATGACCAGAATCCTGCCCAACCAAACAGAAGCATGTCCGTTTCTTCTGCTATTTCCTATAAAGAGACTGAATCTTGGTTGAGCCCAAACAAGTCCGATGATACCCCCAAGGTAAGAACTGTTAAAGCCTTGGTTGAATTTTGACTTTGAGATTGGCCTAACAAGTATGGTAAGGACCCAAGAATGCTCTTAGTTGTAACATGTGTTGGTACCTTACTTACCTTTAACGACATATAAAGTATATTTTCCTAAAACATCTGAGTGTAAATTCCTGTCTTCAAAGTAATACAGTTTTACCCTGCGCTCTTGTATTCCCCTGTTCCTCTATTAAGAGTTGGGTGGCTCTTGGAGCGCTGTTGCGCACACAGCCGTATGCAGCATCTCTGTGGGCTCCGGTGGCGGCTGAGACCACAGATGCAATAACTTGCAAAATACAGTCCGATTTTGAATAAAAACATACAAGAAGTCGTCTAAGGGACTCCTCTGCATGCAGGCAATAAATTGGCCCATTCGGACCCCAATGTTCTGAAATATTCCGTTTGAGGGGTGAGATCAGTGAGTGGTGCTCTCTGGGCCCTGGAAAACACAAGAAGCCACGCAGACCTTGGCGCAGAAGCTACGTGCCACCCTTCCAACTGTTTTGCATCCACCGTCCGGGGAAATGCCAGAACACAGTAACACAGCGCAGGGCAAGGAGCAGCTCATCTACAACCCCCCTCTGCGTGTGAGACTGCTGGTGCTCCGGGGGTACCCCGTTGAGCACCAGCAGGCAGGAGTCCTTGCCCAGCTCTGAGACTTGATCAAAGCGCAGTGACAACGAGTACCCGGTGAGTCAAGCGTGCGGGGGTGGGGGTGTGACCAGAACAAACTTGCCCAACTGCAGGGATGCGCTGCGGCCTTGCTGAAGGCGCCCGACCCTGGGGGATGCGCCAACCCGTGTCTCCCCACCATCCGGCATCACACATTTAGTTGCAACAACTCGGGGCATCCGTGAGGTGCCCTGGCGCAAACGCCCATACCAGTGCGAGGCAGCAGGGACAGAGGCCATTCTCTGCAGCGGAGATCGCAACGCGAACACCAGGGGCGACATGAAGAGCGCATAAACTAACAAGAGGCCCGTATATATAAATCGCATCCAGGCCACCCATGCAAAGTGGTGGAACTGGACTGAGGACTACTCAAAACTGCATGTCCTCACCGTGAATCCCAACAGTGCCACCAAGTTGGTGGCCCTGGACACTCCCAATCGGGCAGAAGCTGACAATCTCAGCATACCCAAAAGGCGCTGACCACCACACTACACCAACAACAGCATATCATCCAGAGGGCCATCACGCTAAGTGCTTGCAGCCTTAAAACGATGTGAGACCACACTGGGGAATGGAGGATCTTGCCCAGACCTGTGCAGCACCCCACGCACGAAGGAGAGGTCATACAAATAAACGGTAGTGAAGCAGTCACGCACTGCGAAGTAAACTCCTCCTGGCTGCCCCAGACGGTCGACCACCAACCCAACCCTGACCAGCTCACCCGGAGAACCCAGGTCCTGGAAATACCACAGAAACATATAATACTCCACCATTGGCAAGTGTATTGAGGCACTAATGGCAGAACATTGAGAAACTCCCCCAACCCCCCCCAAAGGAAGGAACTTCAGAATTAACGTGTGATCCACCGACTGGGCACTGAGGAATCTCACTGGTATATCCTCCCCTCGTGTCATTCAGATGATCAATAGTTACATTATAAAGACAGGTCACGGACGTGTGGCAAGTAAAGGTGGCAACACGGAGGGAACACTAACAACCCGCATGAACTTGGGGAACCTGTACTGCCTAAAAAATGTCAGACTCTGCCTTGATCACACAGCTAGCACAGAATTAACCTAATACTACAGAGAGCCACTGCAGAAGAACCTACAACCTGCACAGATTACACATTCATCCTTGAGAGAACAAGCGGGGCAGGAACAAAGCCTGGAAAAAGCTTGAGAGTGATGCCCAAAGGTGCAGGTCCCAAAAAAGGAAAGGGAGCCATAGACAAATTCACGACTGCGGTTGTCAGGACAGGCACCATGGCAGACGCAAGCACCAAGCAGACACTGTAACCCGAACCCATGTCACCGGCAACTACCATGGACCCTCAGGCTGTATTTGCTTCAATGCAGCAGGGCTTTGCAGCCGTGAATGACAAACTAGATGGGATCAATACAAATGTGATGATGATCAGGAACCAACTCAAAAGAGCCACCAGCCGCATCACGGAAGCGGAAGCTCAGATCAGCACAACAGAAGACACACTAGAGGCACCGCGCAACACAGTGACAGAGATGGCAAAAGACCTGGGGAAAGTGAAACTTAAATGCGAGGACTTGGAGGCTAGGTCACGCCGTAATAATATATAGTGGGGGTTCCGGAAGAAGCAGTTAAAGGTCCTATGGAGCTGGCAGTGGAGGAACTACTCAAAGAACTTCTCGAGGACCTGGGCTGGTCATCCATGTTTGTTGTAGATAGGGCACATAGATCACAGGCACCATGACCCAAACCCAGGGCCTACCCTAGACCAATCATCGCAAGATTGATCAACTACAGAGACAGAGACCTGGTCCTAACGGCCGCCAGAGACAAGCAAGAACTGAGATTAGGCTCCAATGTGATTCGGATCTTCCCGGATTACAGACTTGCAATTCAGCAAGAAAGGCGTTCTTTTATTGGGGTCAAGAAAATGCTCTGTGAGCGAAAAGTTCCCTATGCAATGTTGTACCCGGTCAGACTTAGAATGCAACATGACAATAAGGCATACTTCTTCACCTTTCCGGAAGAGGCAGTCAGCTTCGTAGAGGCAAATATCCTGGTACAACCAAAACAGACGCCGATCAGCTCAGAGGACAACAGTAACAAGTCACCGCAACATGGCCGGGCTTGAAAGGAAAACAGCACAGAAGATGACAAGTACAGATACTTGGGAGGCTGCATACCAGAATGAGAAAATGCAGATCGTACGCTAAGCCATTTGTAAAAACAAAGGATGCCCCTGTTTTATTATGGGTTCAAGTAACAAACAAATTGAGTAATAAAATGGGCAGACGAGTGGTGGGCTTTGGTCTTGGCCGCCACAACAGCGGCCCTCTGATGCAGGTGCACGTTTTAGATAGACCACTTGAGAGAGTGGGATATGGAGTGGGCAAGGGGAATTACATAGTTGAAGTTCGGGGAACTATGAGGGTGGGGGAGGAGGGAGGGTTGATCTGTTGGGAGGTTAAAGTTAAAAATGCACAGTTACGGATCAAAGAGGCATTAGAGAACTTTATGGGACATTTGTACAAAAACTGAGGAACGGTGCAGTCACATATGGCTAAGAAAGACACGAACGAGATCACATTATTGAGCTGGAATGTACGAGGGTTGGGGACGCCAGTAAAGAGGAGGAAAATAATGGCATACATCAATAGACTTGGAGCCCAAATTGTATACCTTCAGGAGACCCATCTACTAGGACACCAAGAAGAAAAGATAGTGCCCTGATGGGGCAATCATCGCTTTTACACGACATATTCTAGCAGAGCGCCTGGTGTACTAACACTGATCCATAGATCAATACCGTTTATACATCACAATACGGAAAGTGACCCAGAGGGGCGCTACGTACTGGTACATGGGAGCCTAACCGAGGAGGAGGTACTGCTCCTGAATATATATGGACCAAATGTAGATGACCCAATGTTTTACTCTGAGCTATTTAAGAAATGTGCCAAATACCCCATAGCTAAAATTATTAGTGGGGGCGATTTCAACACTTTTCTTGACACACGCCTGGACCGTACATCCGACACCTCTAGGGTACTCACTAATGCTGCCCGCATGATACACACTCATGTAACTTACCTGGGCCTCAGAGATGTATGGCATTCTCTGAATGGCGCACAATGCGCCTACACGTTTTACTCGTCGGTGCATGACATGCACTCAAGAATTGATATTTGGCTGCTAACACAGAGGGCACTGGGCTGGGTAAACGAGGCTACTATTCACCCCAGAACAATGCCAGACCATTCCGCTCTTCATATATCTATGCATATCCCTAAAGTCTCACCACAAAGGTCCCCGTGGAGGTTCAAAGCAACAGCAATGTCAGATCATGTACACAAGAGTAGCTTGACCCAGCATATTAATGAATACTTTGAACAGAATGAAGGCACAGTGAGGACCCAGGCGATACTGTGGCAGGCGTTTAAAGTGTATGTAAGAGGCGTGGCCATGTCTACGGAATTCAGGGTATTCAAAGATATCCGCAGAGAACGACGGAAAGGGGAAATAGCTAAATTATAGGAACAATACACTATAGACCCCGCACCACAAACTAAACTGGACATTAAGACCCAACTAGGGGAATATAGAGCAGCGGCAGATCGAGAGATCCGCTATTTTGACAAACCTGCCGCTGCACAGCGTTCTGGCGAGCAGGAACGGCCGGGCAAGCTCCTAGCAAAGATGGTTAGAGGGGAGCGAGGTAGCACTGTCATCCCCTGTATAACACGGCCAGTTGGAATAGTGGCGACAGACCAGGAAGAACTAGGGAAAGTTTTCTATGACTTTTACTCCCAGCTATACTCCCCCCAGAGAACGGCTACGGAGGAGGAGATAGATAGCTATTTAGCTAACATACCTACAATGCTTCTATCCACCGTGTCTAGAGATGCATTGGAAATCCCATTCACACAGGCTGAGATAGCAGAAGCCATTAAATCTTTACCGAACGGTAAAGCACCGGGCTCTGACGCCCTCGGGCCGTGTTCTATAAAGCATTTGCAAGGACCCTGGTGCCCAGACTACACGCCCTCTGGACTGAAGTGCTGGAAATAGGAGAGCTCCCTGAGACAACCCGGGAGGCAATTATAACGCTGCTGCTTAAGCCTGGGACGAGTACTGAGGACTGCGTTCCTACAGACTGCTCTCATTGATAAACACGGACGTGAAAATCTTCACAAAGATCCTTGCTGCCCGCTTAACCCCCCTTATGGCGTATATGGTCCATGAGGACCAAGCAGGGTTTATACAGGGCAGGTCCACGGTGGCAAATATTCGCCGCTGCTACAATATACTGGCCTCGATCCCCAAGGACATGCAGAAGGCCTTTGACACCGTCTACCGGCCTTTTCTATTCAGGGTCTTGCATAATTACGGGTTTGGACATAAATGTATAAAAATGGGTTAGAATACTGTATACACAGCCATATGCAAGAGTGTGTGTCAATGGGACACTATCAGCAATATTAAAACTGATGGGTGGCACGTGACAGGGCTGGCCACTCTCATCCCTCTTGTTCGCTTTGGTAATAGAACCGTTAGCTGACATATTAAGGGCTAGATACAAGTCAGGGATCCCTCTGGTAAACAAAATAGAGATTTTCACGTTATATGCCGATGATGGAACAAGTTACTTACCTCTAACTGTTGTTCTCCAGCATGGGTCTGGCAGGGATCCACATGCAAACCCTCCCGCCTACGCCTCTGCGGCTCTTCTCTTGGTCCTACTACCACTTTACGTACTAACTTGTTCCTTCTCCAGCATGGGGTCTGGCATGGATTCACATGCTCATGAATAAAGAATACATAGCAGTACACACATGCACAACCACGGCAGGTGGCAAGGTTCAACATTAAGCATTTCAACATCTGAACATTAAGCATCTCTTACCTCCACACCAGGCTCACCTTCAAGCAAACAGGTTGCGCAGCGCTGCTTGGCCGACTCTGGACTCCTCCCTGGAATCCCGATCGACGCAGTAGAATCTTGTGAAGGCGTGCGTCGACCTCCACGTAGCAGCCCTGCAGATGTCCAGCAGGGGCACACAAGACAGGAACGGCGTAGTTGCAGCGATCGCTCTGGTCGAATGGGCTCTTGGACGGACAGGCAACGGTCAGTTTGCCAACCGATGACAATGGTTGATGCAGCCAGAGAGACATCTGGAAATGGAAGCCTTGGAGAGGGCCTTCCCTTGGTTCACAGGGCCAAAGTTCACAAACAGCTGTGATGTCTTCCGAAAACTCTTTGTGCGGCCTACGTAGAACTTCGGTGCTCTAGCCACATCCAGCGAGTGCAAAGTCCTCTCAGCCGGTGACGAAGGCGACAGGAAGAAAACAGGTAACACCAAGGGCTCGTTGAGATGGAAGTCTGACGGCACCTTGGGCATCAAGGACGGGTGCGTCCTCAGCATGACCCTCGTTTCGTGGAATGTCAAGTACGGAGGCTTACATGCGAGGGCCTGGATCTCTCCCAATCGTTGTGTGGAGGTGATGGGCACAAGAAACGTCTTCCACGATAGGAATTTCAGAGGTGCCGAATGCAGAGGCTCGAACGGAGGACCCATGAGCCTAGTCAGCACCACATTGAGCTCCCATGCCAGGGCTGGAGCCTTCACCGGCAGGAACAAGCAGAAAAGTCCTTTCATGAACTCCTTAACCAGGCGATGCGACCACAGCGACGACCGCCCCAGAGTTCTGGTATAGCGGGAGATAGCCGGCAGATGATATTTCATGGAGGTGTGTGCCAGCCCCGCCTTGGCCAACGACAGCAAGTACGGCAGCACTTGAGGGGCCGTAATCCGTAAAGGGTTTATCTTCTGTGCACTGAACCAGACTGTGAACCTCTTCCATTTATGTCCGTAGCACTAAAGAGTCGAAGAAGCCCTGGCCTTGGCAAGTACCTCCTTGCAGTATGCCGGGATCTCGTACCATCTGAACTCTAGCGCTGAAGAAGCCAGGCCTGCGTGTTCAGCGACCCTGGGTCGTGGTGCAGAATCGTGCCTCCTTCCCTGGCGAAAAGATCTGTGTCCGCCGGAAGCTTGACTGGAGGGGACGCTGACATGTCCAGAAGGCCCGGGAACCATATCTGCCTCGGCCACGCTGGTGCTACGAGGATCATCCTGCACCGGGATCGTCTGAGTTGACTGATGAGTCGCAGAAGCAACGGCAACGGAGGGAACGCATGGAGAAACAGGCCGTCCCAGGGGAAGGAGAATGCATCCCCCATGCTCCCCGGCTGGGGAAACCTGCTGATGAACCTCTGGCACTTGGTGTTCGTCGCCGTCGCAAACAGATCGATCTGGGGATTGCCCCATTGTTGGAAGAGGAGAGCCACCTGATCCTGCCGAAGCTCCACTTGTGGCAAGAGCGCAGCTCCCTGCTGAGCGAGTCCGCAACAGTGTTCTTCACTCCTGCCAGATGAAAAGGTACCAGGAAAATCCCCTGGGCGACGGCCCAGTGCACAGATCCTGCGCTTCCTTGGAGAGGGCAGGGGATCTGGTGCCCCCCTGCTTCTGAATGTAGAACATCGTGGTGTTGTTGTCGGTGAAGACCCATACCACCTTGCCCTTCAGGGACAGAAGGAATGATCTGAGGGCCCAAAACACGGCCCGGAGTTCTAGAACGTTGATGTGCAACGACTTCTCTTCCGGTAGCCAAAGGCCTCTTGCATGAAGATCTCCGGAGTGAGCGCCCCATCCCTACAGGGAGGCGTCTGTCGTCACAGTCTTGTGATGTGCTGAGTTCTGAAAGTCTGTGCCCGCCGCTAGATGCGCGCAGATGCCCCACCACCGAATCACTCAACGGAATGTCTCGTTGAGGGCGATCTTGTCTTCGAAGCTTCTCGACACTTGTATCCAACGAGCGTCGAGGAACTCCTGTAGCGGCCGCATCCGCAGCCTGCACAACCGAACGAGGTAGATGCATGACGACATCATGCCGAGCAGGGACTTGATGGATCTCACCCTGGCAACTTCCATGGTCAACAGCCGTTGTACCTTGCCCAAGACGGCCTTTATCCTCTCCTCCTATGGTGCAGCCAGTCGCGCCACAGTGTTGAGCCTGGCTCCCAGGAACCGAGCGTCCTGCGATGGCACCAAGCAGGACTTCACATAGTTTATCGAGACCCTCAGTTCCGTGAGCAGGCGGACGGTCCTCGCTGTGTGTTCGACGACGAGTTCCCTTGACTTCAATCGGACGAGCCAATTGTCCAGATAGGGGTAGACCTGGACCCCCTGCGGGCGGAGCCGCGCCGCCACTGGTGCCAGGCACTTGGTGAAGACCCTTGGCGCTGACTTCAAACCGAAGGGAAGGGCCTTGAACTGATAGTGCTGTCCTTGGACCACAAAGCGCAGAAACATTTGATGCCCCCTGTGTATGGGGAAGTGGAAGAAAGCATCCTCCAAGTCCAGCGACAACAGGAAGCCTCTTTCCTCCAGCTGTCCCAGCACGTGCTGGAGGGTGACCATCCGGAACTTCTGTGACTTGATGCATTTCTTGAGGTGGCAGAGATCTAGAATGGGTTGCTGTTAGGGAGAATTCTCATTCTATGGCTAATTTCCCTTACCCAGTGAATCCCCCAGCAGCTTTGCTGGATTTCTGGAGTTTATTTTTTCCACTTGGTAAGAGTGTGAGCTTTTCCCCCACTCTTAACTGTGTTTTGCCATGTGTATTTCATCTGTTTTTGTGATTGTGGACTCTGGAGTACACCACTTCAGTAGCCCCACTCTTTTGTGTGTTACACAGCACCTTCAGTGCAGTGACACAGGGTTGTCTTTTAGACTTCCCACCGACTCCATTTCTGTGGCTGACTACTGTCCTCCAGAAAAGGGTAACGTTGCCATTAACTTTACATAGGGCCTCATCACGACTTGGGCGGTAACCCTTAAAATGGGCGGTAACCCTTAAAATCGGCGGTAACGCTCTTAGCGCCGATTTTAAGGGTCCGTCGGATCACGACTCCAAATACCGCCGGCGCAATAACAGCCGGCGCAAGGACAGCCGGCTGTACAAGAGCCGGCCATAACAGTGCCAGGAACCATTCGTGCTAAAACATCATCAATCACGAGTCCGGCGTAAGCGCTATTAGCGCCAGAAAAGCGGCGGATAATCCGCCGAAAATGCCTCCAGCAAAAAGCTGGAGGTAACAGAACACAGGCCACAGCAATAAGGGACCAGGTGGAAGCAAGGCAAATCAGAGGCCTACAAAGGACCCACCCATGCACAACACACCCTCCCCAACACCATGCTGCCATTTGGAGCCGGGAGCCTTGATGTCGACTTCTACCAGCTGCGTCTGGAGCTACAGAGGCCAGTCAACCAGGCCAGGTCCTGGGGAGTGCAGGGGGCAGTGGGGATGAGGAGAAGGAGGAGGAGAGCAGCACCAGCAAGGCGGCCAGCCATCCCCAGGGTCAGGCCAACACCCTGGGCCCTAACTGATGGTCAGTTGGTGACAGAATATCGGCTGGACAGGGCAACCATCACCCAGTTGCTGGACACAATCCAGGGTGACATATGCAGCCGCACAGCCACCAGCACGGCAGTACCTCCCCTAGTGAAGCTCGTGTCTGTGCTTCAATTACTTGGGACTGGCAGCTACCAACATACCGTTGCCATGATGCATGGACTGGCCCAGTCCACATTCAGTGCCATGCTGGCACAGGTGCCTGATGCACTGTTGAATCATGTGAACGAACACATTGCATCGCCAGCCACACAGGCGCACCAGTTTAAGGATCAATTCTATGCCATTGCCCAAGTCCCGAATGTAATAGCAGCCCTGGACTGCACACATGTGGCACTTGTACCACCCCAGGCACATGAGGCTGCCTACAGAAACCGTAAACAGTACCATTCCCTCAACGTGCAGATGACATGTGGCCCTGACCTCACCTTCAGCCACTGCTGTGCCCGCTACCCAGGATCCACCCACGACTCCATGGTCCTACGCAACAGTACCCTGCCAGCGTACATGGAAAGGCACCGAGGCCAAAACACATGGCCACTGGGCGAGTACAAATGTATCCCACAAAGCACGTCAATCCACAACTGATGGTGCCTGTCATAGAATCCATCATTCCCAATAGTCAGCAGCATCACAGCAGCATACACATTCAAGCACCTTGCACGATGAACCTTGGACATGTCCTACACAGCAGAACACACCCATGCAGGATATAAGACATGTGGCGGCACAGTGACATATGGAATCCCCACCACAACAAAGCCTCCTGTGTGAGTAGCACCATGGCTCACAACACTGACACAGTCCAGATATCCCACTGTGGCCATCCGACAGTAATGTAATTCCAAACCATGAGCTCGCACATCCACGAATGCTCCACACATTAAGTAGGCCGAGTAATGACAATGCACATCCCACAGACACTGTCCCCAAAATGGCCATGGAAATGCATGGAGAACAGTACAGAATAGTGAAGAGCAGCAAATGCAACTGCAGCCAAATGGATTTGCAATGACACATGAGGCAGCCACTTCTGTCAAGCAGGAGTAGATGGAAGGGCCCCCTCATCCTGCGACAAGTGAATGAGTACTGTTAAATACAGAAACATAGGCGTACCAAGTGGAGAGTAACCCATTGATTCAATCGTGCCCGTAGGACAGCACACTCCACAATGTTATAGGCCAAATGCCAAATATGGCAAAATCACACTGATGACAGGGCTCTGTGCACCCACTGGACTTACCTTGTCCCCATAGCGGCTTCCTCTCCCCTGCAGGTGATTCTGGATATCCCCAGTAAACGTGGCTCATGACCACTGTGCGTCACCCACACACAGCGGCGGAGTGGGCATACAACCTTGGCCATGCCCGTACACGGATCTGCGTGGAGAAGGCATTTGGACAGTTGAAGGCACGCTTCCGGTGCCTCGACCGCACGGGAGAGGCAATGATGTATGCACCAGAAAAAGCTGGAAAAATTGTACTGACATGTGCCATGCTGCACAACATCTGTTGTCGCAGAAATGTGCCACTGCCCCCTGATGCACATGTGCAGCCACCTGATGATGGTAGTGAGGGCGATGAAGTGCCAGAAGGTGTTGTACATGCACAAAGGGTTGGGCAGAGGGAAGGGAGGTTGGCCAGACAGGGATTGATTGATGGATTCCATTAGAAATGGGTAATAGGTAAATTGTGAACATGTCACTTCAACATTAAATTGCATTTGTTACAATCACTACTGTCCATGCATTGTGTTTTTTGTAACGCGATTTATTTTCCCTCCAACAATCCCCCTCTCCCCCCAGTGAACACCCAACAATCTCCCCTCCCCCCAGTGTACAACCCCCAACTGTGCAGTTGCCTCATCAGGCCAACAACAATGTTGCCATGTACCACTAGGATGGGCGCGGGCGCTTCCCTCTCCCAGGACCCTCCGGTGTGCGTGCCCTCAGGTGGCGCATGGACCGGCGCCTCGGAAATGGGTCTAGTGAACCCTCTGTGGGTGTTGTGGAAGTAGAGGGTATAGAAGCTCTGGCCATCATGTGCTGGCGCATGAGGTTGTTGGCCTCGCGTTGCTGTTCTGCCAGTGCTGACACTGCCTCCGTGAATTCGCGGACTCGTTGCCCAAAGCCTGTCAGGGCAGCAGTGCATTGTTGCACGACTTGCCGTGTGCACGCATTGTCCTGCGCAATGTACCTGCACCCATGCCGGATGGATTTACTCACGGCCTTTATGTGCCGGCTCTGGACCCTTGCCATTCCTTCCACCCGGGCCTGTTTTGCCTCAATGATATCCAGTCGGCCCATGACTGCTGCCCCAGTGACAAAGGCCTCTCCTGGTGCGTCAGGTGGTGGACCGTGAAGTGGGCGCTGTTTGCATGGCAACATGCCACCAGACTGGACTGGGCTGCCTGGCTCAGATCGCTGGTCCTCTGGACTCCCATAGGACGGAGTGTCCACATCGGGCTGCGGTGTGCTGCAGCGACGCACAGGCACATGGCGACTCCCTGCCTGGTGTCTGCCTGGGCTTGGGCTTCCATGGGGTGTTGACACCCCTCCTCCATCACTACTTCTTTGCGAGTGTAGTGCGGCGGCATGATGCCCACGTGGAGGTGTTGCTCCCACGTCGGGCTCCAGTTCAGGCCTCTCTCCCTCGGCATCGGGGCTATGGATGGTGGCTTCTGGTGAGCTGCCGGTCGCCTCTGTGCGGCCATGTGGCTGTCGCTGCTGTCTGGCGGGGCTGAGTGGGGTGAGGTGGGTGTTCCCCTGTGTTGTCTCCCATGGGTGCGGCGTCTTTGTGGGGTGCTGGTGGAGGCACGGTGTTGTGGGCGCATTGTCGGTGTGGCCTCATCGCCATCATCACCAGGCTGTTGGGATCAACGTGTGCCTGTGGGGTACAAAGGGGGTGGTTTGAGTACAATGCTACATACATTTGTGTGATGCAGGTCATGCAAACAAGTGTGAATGAAGACAGTGACAATGACGCAGTCAACTTGCATTCCGTTCAGTCACCATGTGGTTCTTGTTGTGGATGTGCATGGAGGTACACTGCATGGGAACGCGTGGTTGGGGTGGACTGCGCTCAGGCTTTTGTGGTTGTGTTGATGCACAGTACGACTTTATGTAGCTGTCCTATGGGTATGGGAGTCTACCCCTGCCCCTGTCATTCATGCACTGCATGTACAGGGTCGTCTAGGCAGCACTACCGTTCTAGGGATGTGGCCCTCACTTCCGGGTGTATGCAGTGCCTCAGACACGTCTTCACTCTCATTCAGATGCATGTATTTGGGGATGGGACTCACCTGCCGTTGAATTTATGCCAGTCCCTGCCTCCGCTCCACCAATGCCCTCAATGGTTCCGGCGTCGATGAGGTCCGTCAATTTCTCCTCCCATGGTGTGAGGTCGGGTGGGGGGGGGGGTTGTGGCCCTCCTCCTGTGCCCCTGCTTGCACTCCTGTGCTGGGACAGGATGCCTCCCACTCGCACGCACAGGTGATTCAGCCGCTTGCGGCAGTCCTCCCCATCCCGGGGCACGCGCCCCACTGCACTGACCCTTTGTGCGACGGATCTCCATATTTGGCCTCGGCGCTGGTTTTACGCTGCTGCAGCTCATTATGGTACATCAGTGCCTCCTCCACAAGTACCTCAAGCTCCTGGTCACTGAACTTGGGTTTTCTGACCCTGTCCAGTGCGGACTTGCCCCTAGTGCGCTCTTGACTCATTTTCAGGGTTCAGATCGCGTGGATGGCTTCCAGTGGCTGTGATATCCGACGGATTGTGATTTCCAAGATGGCCGCCGCTTTATTTCCCGTTCCGGCGGTGACGCGTTTCCCATGCGCTATAAGCGCGAGGTGGCGGTAGCGCACAGTGCGCCGGATTTAAGGGTTCGCGCTAATCGCGCTAACGCCTTGGACCGGGGCGCGCGCACGATGACTCGTGATCTGGTGGATTATCCGCCGGGTGCCTTGGCTTTAGCGCTATTTCGGTCCGGCGGATAATCCGCCACATTTACCGCCCATGTCGTGATGAGGCCCATAGTCATTTAACTACATATCCAGTACACCCCATCTAACATGGAGTATTGGAAAGGGTTAATTCTTAGCCCTTTTTATCTGTACCTCATGGAGCCTTGATTCGCTCCCTTAACATTAAGACTTGGCTGGTGGCAGTGGTATCTACCCTAATTATCCTACCGCGATTATATTACATAACGTGGTATTTTTTTAGGCTATGTTAGTAGCCTCGAATTTTAAACCCGCTAGCCCAAATACTTTTTATTTCGCCTCCGGTGGGGTTTAATCGCCATTTCTTTTTGTTAACATCCTTCTTGGGTCTTTCTTTGCGCGGCATACCAGGTTTGCCTCCTTTGTTTGCCAACCTTTGGCGGGCTTCTGACCAGAAGCCCTCCTTTGGCATCTGGGTGTCTAGGTGGGCTGAATGTGAGGGAGGGGTATAGTCACCCCCTGCACAGGGTCTCCTTGGAGACCCAAGTCACACTTGTGTTGATTGGCTGAGGTGGTTGTCTGGGCTGAGTGATTGACAGCCAGGCTGTGTGAATGGGGGATTTTGGCATAAAAGGCAGGACTCTTGGGCTAGAAGACAGAGTCGCCACTGGAACTGCAAGGAACTGAAGAGAAGCTGAGAAGAAGACGGCTGCTGCAACCCCGTGTCCCGGTGAAGCCCTGCTGCAGTCCAGAGCTATCTACCCTTCAACAACAAGAGAAGATCCAGTCCGGCGTCTTCTTCCCTTGAGCCTGGTGGGATCAACCAGCTTGTCTTTTCTTCAGTCAGAGAATCATCTCCTGGGTCAAAATCACTACTGTGCTGTAGTGGTCTGGATAGCCATCAGAAGAGCCCTCTTAACACAACTGAAACTGATTTTTTCTTTACCAAGGATTCCCAGCCTGATGACGGGGAATATTCATGAGCATGGGAATCCATGCCAGACCCCATGCTGGAGAAATAATGTTATACTTGAAGAATCCCGGGGAAAGCACTGAGCGCTGTTAAAAAATTCTGGGAGCACTCCGGTCTAAAATTAAACTCAGCCAAATCTGAGATATTCCCCCTTACAGAAGCCACCTCAAAACCCACTGAACTCCATGCCCTGCTGTGGAACCCCAACCAGGTGAAATACTTGGGGGTACAGGTGGCGAGGACAGCACAATTGGCCCGCACTTTAAACTACGAGACACTCGTGGAAGCACTTTGCACTAAGCTTGACCGATGGCGATCCCTACCGATCTCTCTTATGGGCAGACTTGCACTGGTTAAAATGATAGTTCTACCTAAATTATTCTATTTGTACAGTACTGTGCCTGTGTGGCCAGGCAGATCCTTCTCCTCGAGAATTCAGGGCGCATGTGCAACATTTGTGTGGCACCGCCAATCTAGAGTAAGTTAGCGGAAACTGACCAACCAATTTTCACAAGAGGGGTTGGCTGCACCCGATTTCGAATTATATTACCTGGCGGCACAGGCACATTATGCAACACAATGGGCAACGGCCTCCATACAGGCACATCACACAACCACTGAATTGCATGAAAGAACCCTGGTGAAACTCCTACACAAAGCGGCAGAAGCGCATCCTACGCATAATAACACAACTGATCCAATACTGGTAACATGCACTGCCTGGGCCAGATTAGCAGGGAAACTTGGACAAGATATTTTGTATAATCCGAATATGCCATTGTGCGAAGCACCCTCCATTCCCCCTACACAGGACACAAAAATTGCTACACACTGCAGAAAAAGAGGAATCGACCGTTTCGGGCACCTCTTCCCGGACAAGCAATTCATCACCTGGGAGGAACTCAAGGGGATAGTGGGAGACACGCCACTGCAAAAATTGTACTACTTGCGCATGAAAATCGGCTATAGCGAAGGTTTCGGGGGTATTCCCGGCTAAATCTACAATACATCTGGGTCTGGGATATATAATCAGTGCGGGAACGACTAAAACAGCTTCAAATATAGTGACAAGGACCCTGGAACCACTAGCCCAGAGAACCAGGGAGAAGTGGGAACAGAATTTAGGGCACACTATCACCGATATACATTGGACACAACTTTGCAGACTGACGAAAAACATCTCATGCAATTCGCGATACCGACTAATACACTATAGAATAATACACAGAACGCATTACACACCAGCTAAACTGAAGGGTATATTTCCCTCATCGGATGGTAAATTTCCCAGATGTGGAAGTGAAGACGCAGACACACTCTACATGCTATGGTCATGCACCCGTCTAACAGTGTATTGGGTGGAAGTGTGCGATACATTAGATTCCATGTCAGACCAACCCATTGAGAGGAGTCCAACTGTGTGTCTACTTGGGGCGGTAGGGAAGATGAATCCTATGTGGCGTGAACTGCTCAACCTCAGCTTATTGCTGGCCAAGTGGGAAATCTTGATTAGGTGGAAAAGCAAGGAACCACCTACTAAGGGTGACTGGGAAAGAGATATGTTTTGGGCACACGATTGTGAGGAAATGTATGTCGAACTATTACCTACTCAGAGTCGCCCCAGAGAAATATGGGGCAGATACAAGCAATACCTTTCTGATAAAGACATGTGACGGATTCGGATAGAATGTAATTATAAGTTCAAAATGTGCCATAGATATGTAATGATGAACAATGATAATATGTATAATGTTAAAAAGGAAAATATGATGATGTATCTGTGCAAGTTCAAATAAAAAAAATAAATAAAGAGTTGGGTGGCTCAACCACACCGCCCATCGTTCATACGAAGTAGGGGGCTGATCCTGCTTCAGAAGTAAGTTTTAGCACTACACTCCCTTCAGAACATTTAGGTTCAGCAATGATGCACTAGTACCAAACTTCAACAAGAAAGCAAAGATAATCCTCTTTTTCAGTTCTGGAACTGTGGGACACCCTACCCAAACCTCTCTGCCTGGAAGTGAACCACCTGGCTTTCAGGAAACAGCTCAAGACTTAGCTTTTCAACCAACCACTTTGAAAGAAATGAAAAATAATTGCAACAGACTAAAAACTGTGCACCAGAAATGTGGACTAAATTATGACAAGCAATTATCAAAACTCTCGAGACTCCCGTATGTAACCAATTTCATTCATGGATCCTCTGCTGCATGATCTTGTCTGCACCGTAACCTCAGTGAAATCTATAACCAAAAGTGACAATTTCACCCCTCCTCCCCTCATCACCCCTCTCATCCCTCGACAAACTCCTCCCTACTAAAATCTTGCATCCTTACAACGCTCACACTCCTTTAGACAGACTACCTCCAGGTCTAGTGTACTTAACAGATTCAGACCCTATCCATCTTCTATCAACAACCATGCTGTCAGTTTTTGCACTCCACAAGCCGGGGCTGCCCATATGGCTAACCTGGACGGATCCAACCACAAACTTCTGATTTTCATATCAGCAAACAGATAACGGGTACTTCCGACCTACATCCATTAACACCAAAGCCAAAAGTTTTGCCATCTGCCTTTTCAGTGACTTACCAACCCTGCCCTCTTTTCTTATAGAGCTATGTGCAGGGAGTCAAATATTATTGGCAGATGGGTGCTATATAAGGCCACTTTACATTACTGACATCAGTTCTTGAGTCAAGGTGAGGTTAAAGATCGCCATATTGGAATGAGACTCCCAACAATCAATCCAACAGAAAGCTTGGAAATTCCTCTTAACACATGGAAATACACCCTACAAACTTGATGGGAAACATGACTGGAGGTCAAGTGCTGCATTCTCTGAGGCCAGTGTTTTACCACTTAAGTCCGCAATACCAAGGTCCCTATGCCACTCTTGGCATCATGATTGCGGTTGGGAAAACCTAACCACATGTGAAACTTAAGAGTGTAGAGGTTTCCCTTTTATTGTGAACTCAGCCACTGCACATATGCAGCACCCACTATTCGCCCACCCATCCTAGCAGCAAAATGGCAATAAACCCATCAATGCCTTAGGCAACATTTCAAGGAGTAACCCGAGGATGTCTAGCATAAGCGGTAATTAACCTGTACTGTAAGCAAGTGAAGGCAGCAAGTTGAACATAAACGAAAGTGAACATTGGCCCATACCACCCTCCTGATGATAGCTTCATAGGGTATCTAGTAATTTCATTGAAAATAGTTTAATCTAATGCCACACCATCTAATTATATTCAACGAAAAACACTACCGTCGAATTACCTTTGCATTGACTATAATTCGATGGTGTTATTGAAATTAATTTTGACATTTATTGGGTTTAAAAAAATAATGGGTTAGGGCTAGGGTTAGATTAAGGGTTAGATTAGGGTTGGGGGGAACCCTCCAAACCCCAAAATACAAAAAAACATTAAAACGTTACAAGGAGCTGGCCAGTGCGGAAATTTCAGCCCTGGACAGCTCCATGTAACGCTTTATTGTTACAAAAAAATACATTGAAATGCTATCTTTTACATGTAAAAGTGCATTTCCATTGAAACCAGTCAATTTATATTTCCGATGGACTGTTTCGATGGAAAGGCCCTCGATGGTGTCTCATTTCGATGATTTTTTTTTATTAAATGACTAGGAATCCTTAATATGATACCGTACAAATGTTTGAATTATCCACCATTACGGCAGAATAGCTCATAGTTCAATGGCCACCAGAGGACTAAGCCCACTGACTGAATAGGATTTTCCCCTGTCCGATTGCTCCATCTGTGAAATCTAAATTACCAGGGCCCTGTAAGTGTTAGTTACTTACCTATAACTATTTCTCCAGCATTGGTATCTTGCATAGATTCACATGCTTGAATATTCCCCGTCGTCAGATTGGGAATCCTTGGTAATTTAAATAATTATAAACTATATAAAAACCTTTCCTTAAGGAAATGCTACACAGCCAGCCCATTTAGGGCCTGTGTAGCCTCTCACGTGTGCAGTACCTCCACCTCCTTTGGTCCTTTTAGATCCTAACCAATGATGTGACAGGGCTTAAGCTCCACCCCACTCAGCCATCTTCAGATTTTGAACCGTGAAGGCTGACAGTTGATGACTTACTGGAGAAAAGGATCAGCCTCTTCCCAGGGGAGGAGGGCGGGCGCATCTGAATCTATGAAAGATACCAATGCTGGAGAAGAACAAGTTACTTCTTACCTTGTAACGTTCTTTCGACGGGATGTTCCTCCGACGTATTCCTCATCTTAGATATCTCCTTCCAGCTCTGCTGGCCTCGGAAAATTTTTTCTCTAGAGGGCGCTGCGCGTCGACGTCCTCCGAGTCGATGTCCCTCGACAGCCGCCGTATCGACGTCGACGTCATCCTGCCTATAAAGGCCGCGCGCAGCGTCCGTTGTTCAGTTCCGTTTTGTAGCCCACAGTATTACTGTCTGTACTAGACTAATCACCCTGAAGGAGCGTAAGCTGCAACAACAAGGGAAGTAGAACTGCGGGGATGGATGGGAGGGTCGATGAGGAATACGTCGGAGGAACATCCCGTCGAAAGAACGTTACAAGGTAAGAAGTAACTTGTTCTTCGAAGGGATTGTGTCCTCCGACGTATTGCTCATCTTAGATAGGCTCCCATAGCAGTATTCTATATTCGGAGGAGGGAGTACTGACTTCACGCTGTCTTCTATTGATGAATAGAATGCAGTACAGCCCTTCCAAACCTAGTCTCTTGACTGGAGGAGGAATCCAGATTGTAAAAACGAGTAAAGGTATGGACATACGACCATGTAGCGGCCGCACATATGTCTTTAACCGGCACGCCTCTTTTGAGGGCCGATGAAGCTGCAATACCTCTGGTCGAATGAGCCCTAAGGTTTTGAGGGGGCTCTTTCCCTGCCAGTTTATAACATTCCAGAATGGCTAGAATGATCCATCTGGAAATGGTCTGCTTAGTTATTGGTAACCCCAGCTTGTGACCTGTGTAACCTACAAACAGCTGGTCTGCCTGTCTTATCCTGGCTAGTCTACTAATGTAAAAACTTAAAACCCTCCTAGGGTCTAGTCTGTGTAACCTCTCTTCCTCTTTCCCCGGGTGAGGAGGAGGATAGAAAGATGGTAGGGTAATCTTCTAAATGATATGGAATTCAGAAACCACCTTTGGGAGGAAATTAGGCTTCACTTGCAGGACAACTTTGTCTTTGTCTTAGATTGTATGAGGGGGTTTACAAGAAAGAGCTTGTAATTCGCTCACCCTTCTAGCAGATGTAAGTGCTATTAATAAAACAGTTTTAAGGGTAAGGAATCTTAACGAACAAGAATGGAGAGGTTCGAAAGGTGTACCCATCAGGAAAGTTAGTACTAAGTTTAAATCCCATAGGGGAACTTGGAATGGTCTTGGGGGATAAACATTGGTTAACCCCTTTAGAAACTGTATTACCAAGGGTAATTTGAAAAAGGATGGTTCTTCCGCAGTACGCTTAAAGATGGATAGCGCTGCGAGATAGCCCTTAATGGTGCCAATTTGAAGGCCTGAATTTGCCAAATATAGTAGGAAGGACAAAACCATTGGTCTACCACATGAAAATGGGTCGATATTCTGTTCTCTACACCAGCTGCAAAATCTGTTCCAACGGCAGCGGTATAAAGACTTTGGTGCTGGCCTCCTTGCCGAAAGCAACACCTCCATAACATCGTCAGGGAGGTCCCAATCCTTGTACCTCAGCCTTTCAGAAGCCAAGCGTGAAGGTTGAGGGTTTTGATGTCTGGATGGAGAACCTGACCTCCCTTCTGTGAGAGTAGGTTCTCTCTGAGTGGAAGTCAAATTGGAGGGCAGATGGACAAGTCTAGAAGGTCCGGGTACCACGTTCTCCTGGCCCAATCCGGGGCAATTAGGATCATGGTTCACCGGAATCTTCTCAACCTCCTGATCATTTGAGGAATGACAGGGACCGGTGGGAACGCGTACAGAAGCGGAAACTCCCAGTCCACTATGAACGCGTCTCCCAGAGCTCCTCTCGGAGGAAATTCCCTTGAGCAGAACAGGTCGCATTTCCGGTTTAGGCTGGTGGCGAACAGATCTACCTGAGGGGTTCCCCAAAGGGCGAAGATCTCTTGAAGGACTTCCTGAGCTAGCTCCCACTCATGGGAGACTGTTCTGCCTGCTCAGAGCGTCCGCTGTCAAGTTCTTCTCTCCGGCTAGGTGAACTGCCGATAGAGAGATTCCTTCTTGGATTGCCCAAAACCAGAGCTGCATCGCCTCTCTGCACAGGGGTAGTGATCCTACGCCTCCTCGTTTGTTGAGGTAATGCATGGCCACCGTGTTGTCCGTCATTATCAGGATGTTCTTCCCTTGTACAGCTGGCAGGAAAGCCTTCAGCGCAAGTCTGATGGCTCTCAGCTCTAACAGGTTGATGTGTAGTCTGGACTCCGATGGAGACCAACGACTGCTGATGGTCAAGTCGTTGGCGTGGGCTCCCCACCCCGTGAGTGAGGCATCCGTGACTACTGTTATCTCCGGCCAGGGTTGCCAAAACTGTTCTCCTTTCAGAATGTTCTCCTGACAGGCCCACCACTGAAGGTCTCGAGCCACCCTGCCGGGAACCTGAAGAAGATCTGTCATTCTCCCTGAGAATAGTGACCACTGAGTCCTCAGTGCCCACTGGAGGGATCTCATTCTCAGGCGAGCCTCTGGCACAAGGAAAATGCAGGATGCCATGAGGCCTAGCAACCTCAAAAAGTCGAAGGCTGGGAGACGTTGGGCATGCTGGAACTTGGTAACCATCTGTAGAATATCTTGAGCCCTCACCTCTGGTGGCGAGGCTTTTCCCAGGGAAGTATCCAGGATCGCTCCTATGAACTGGAGTCTCTGCGATGGTATCATTTGTGACTTCTTTAAATTGAGGGAGAAGCCCAGTCTGTGAAGGAAGTGGCACACGTGATTTAGCTGGATCTGAGCTTGTTCCGGAGAAACAGCCCTGATCAGCCAATCGTCCAGGTAGGGGTAGACGTGAATCCCTTCCCTCCTTAGACTTGCAGCCACTACCGACATTAACTTGGTGAAGACCCTCGGGGCGGAGGTCAGCCCAAATGGCAGCACTCGAAATTGATAGTGAGAGTTGCCAATTGCGAACCTCAGGTATTTCCTGTGTTTGAGATGGATAGGCACATGGAAATAAGCGTCCTGAAGGTCCAGAGATACCAACCAGTCCTGGAACTGAAGGGCCTGGAGGATCTGAGAAAGTGTGACCATCTTGAATTTGTCTTTTCTGAGGAATTTGTTCAATTCTCGCAAGTCCAAGATGGGTCTCAGTCCTCCGTCTTTCTTCGGAATGAGAAAGTAAGGGGAGTACCAGCCCTTGTTCCTCTCCGCTACAGGTACCGGTTCTATGGCACCTTTCTCTAGCAGGTCCAAAATTTCCTGCAAGAGGAGCGGATCTGAAGCTTTCTGAGAGCTGATCCCCGGTGGATGACTCTGAGGTATACGTAGGAAAGGCAGGCAGTAACCTTGGGCGACTGTTTCCAATGCCCAAGCATCTGACGTGATAGCCTGCCATACCGTCAGATGTTGAGTCAACCTGCCTCCTACAGGTGTCCTGTGAGGGGAGTCCTCAGAGTGGTTTTGGGGCGGCTGATGCAGATGCCGATGGTAAAGAGGCACCTGCTGTTGCTGCGGCTTTAGAATATCTACCCCGTCCACCTCGGGTAGTTCTTCTTTGACCCCTTTGAGCCGGTCGTCCTCTACCTCTTCCGAATGCGGAGTAGAAGCGAAAGGACTTGCCCCTCGCAGAGGTTCCTGTGGGACGAAAAGGAGTCTGACGGATTGCAGCTCCTAGGGATTTTGCTGCAGCTTTTGAAGTTTGCAGTTTCTCTAAACTGTCATCCGCCTTTTTCCCGAACAAAGAAGAGCCATCGAATGGCATGTTCAAGAGCCTGGCTTGCACATCTGGGGCAAAACCCGACTTTCTCAACCAAGCAAATCTCCTGGTTGATGTACTTGCCGCCATTGCTCTGCTGATACTGTCAGCCGAATCAATGCCCATCTGGAGGGATTCGCACATAGCGTCTTTACCGTCCTGTATAATATTCAGGAACGCATCCCTTTCTTCTCCCTCCGGGATGCAGTCAGCCGCTGTAGAAGCACACTCCCAAAGTGTATGGTTGAACCTAGCAAGGGTGCAAGTAGCATTAACAGACTTTAACGCCATGCTACATGCTGAAAAGACTTTCTTTGCCATAGCATCATATTTTTTATCGTCCCTGTCCTGTGGGACTGTAGGATAAGCCGTCTTGACATCGGTAGAGGATGCTGCTTGTACCACCAGACTTTCTGGGGATGGGTGTTTAGACAAAAACTCTGGGTCTGTGGAAGATACCCTGTACTTTGTAGACAGTTTTTTATTTACTGCTGGTATTACATCTGGGGTTTCCCAGTTTGTCATGATCATTCTCTGAAGAGCTTTATGAAAGGGCACCACAGGATCCTCTTGTGGGCCTTTGTCAAGAATATCCGTGAGGTCATCTTGTTGGAAAGATTGTGAAGGTGCAGACCACCCCATGAACTCTGTAATCTTGGCCATTAAGGCTCTGTAGGGGGTTTCAGCATGCTCCCCCGGGTCTGGCTTAGCAAACTCCACCTCAGGGGAAGTGTCTAACCCACTTGCCTCATGTAAAGAATCATGAAGATCCTTTAATCTGCGCTCTTCAGAGGAAAATTCCTCTCTAACTGGGGTTACAGGTCCCTGTAACTCAAATGTGTCTTGTTCAGACAAATCACCCTCTTCTAAAATTGAGGATATAGTTCTCAATTGTTCTGAACTCATAAAGGGAGTAAATCCCATTTCCAAGGCAGAGGGTGCCGAACTTGTCATTATTGGCCTCGAAAGCATCGATGTCGTCGACGCCGACGTGGAAGGCTTCGAGCGTGGCATCGAAAACAGAGGTGGAGGCCTCGAGGACCTCGACAGAATTGGAATTCTACTCGACAATATCGAAGCCATCGATGTCGAGGGCCTGGGGATAGTCACTGGATGTGTGGTATTCGTGACTTTTCTTGGCGTCGACGCCGGTGTCGAGTCGACAGACCCGTGTGTCGAAGGTCCCTTCGACAACGGCGTCGAAGACATCGACCTCGACGGGACCTTCGTTGACGGCGTCGACAGAACCTTCGAGGAAGGTTTGGAGGTCATAGTCCTGCTCGAGGGTTCGAAACGCGCTCGAGAGGTTTCTTTCGCCGGGTACTGCGACTCGCGGCGTTTTTGACCTTCGGGTCTTTCGACCAGAGCATCGCTCTCGGCAGTCATCGAGGAGGTCGAGGCCGCTTTCTCGAAGACGCTCATCATATTCTTTCGGAATTCCTCCCATTCAGCCCGGGAACTATGTTTCGTGGGGCAAGGGATTCTTTTTGGCGAAACAGAGGAAGAGGAAGACGGAGAAGGGGATCTTCGACGTCTCCTCTTCGAGTGCTTCGATCTCGAGGAGTGATGAGACCCACTCCGAGACCTGGAGCGCGAATGGTGACGAGGAGACGAATGTCTCGACTTCGTCGACGAAGAAGAAGCTTTAAAAGTCTTACCTTTCTCCAGCTTCCCCCTACGCTCCTTCAGGGCCTTAGCTGTCATGGACATACAGTCCTCGCATTCCGAACAATGGTGTTCAGCTCCCAAGCACCACAGACAAATTCTGTGAGGATCGGTCAACGACATCTTTTTCCCACAATCTCGACATTTTTTGAACCCGGATCGAGGAGTTGTCGGTTCCGACGAGGAAGCCATCGAGTACGGATCGAATAACTCGAGGTAAATAGGATTAATCTGACTAAGAACTGAGCAACGGTATTCCGAGGCACTGAGTAAGCGCGGAAAAACGGAACTGAACAACGGACGCTGCGCGCGGCCTTTATAGGCAGGATGACGTCGACACGGCGGCTGTCGAGGGACATCGACTCGGAGGACGTCGACGCGCAGCGCCCTCTAGAGAAAAAAATTTCCGAGGCCAGCAGAGCTGGAAGGAGATATCTAAGATGAGGAATACGTCGGAGGACACAATCCCTTCGAAGAACAAGTTACTTCTTACCTGGTAACGTTCTTTCGATGGGATGTTCCTCCGACGTATTCCTTATCTTTGATAGATCATCTCCAGCTTGCTGGCCTCAGAACATTTTTTCAGTAGAGGGCGCTGCGCGCCGATGTCCCTCGAGCCGATGTCCCTCGACAGCCTCCGTATCAGCGCTGACGTCATCACGCGTATAAATAGACTCGCGCAGCGTCCGTTGCTCAGTTCCGTTCTGACGTTAACAGTTGTTTTACATTAATTGGTTATTGACCTTGAAGGAGCGTAAGCTGCAACCACAAGGGAAGTATTACTGCAGGGATGGATGGGAGGGGTGATAAGGAATACGTCGGAGGAACATCCCATCGAAAGAACGTTTCCAGGTAAGAAGTAACTTGTTCTTCGAAGGGATTGTGTCCTCCGACGTATTCCTTATCTTTGATAGACTTCCATAGCAGTGGTGTGCAATTGGAGTTGGGAGTAAAAACGCCATGTTTCCCTTTAGGAATGAACAGAATGTAATACGGCTTTGCCAAACCTAGTCTCTTGACTAGAGGGGGAATCCAGGTTGTAAAATCTTGTGAATGTATGTGCGGACGACCATGTGGCAGCCGCACATATGTCTCGAACCGGAACCCCTCTTTGGAGGGCCGAAGAGGCTGCGATACCCCTGGTTGAATGAGCCCTAAGAATTTTGAGGAGGCTTTTTCCTGGCTAGTTTGTAACATTCCAGAATGGCCAAAATAATCCATCTGGAAATGGTCTGTTTTGTTATCGGTAGTCCCAATTTGTGCCCTGAGTAACCTACAAACAGTTGGTCTGCTTGCCTAATCATAGCAAGTCTGCTGATGTAAAAACTTAAAGCCCGCCTTGGGTCCAGCCTATGTAGCCTTTCTTCCTCTTTCCCCGGATGGGGAGGAGGATAGAATGAAGGTGAGGTAATTTTCTGAGTGATGTGGAATTCAGAAACCACCTTTGGGAGAAAATTAGGCTTCACCTGTAGGACAACTTTGTCTTTATGAAAAATTGTATGAAGGGGTTTACAAGATAGAGCTTGTAATTCGCCCACTCTTCTAGCAGATGTTAATTCTACTAACAAGACAGTTTTAAGGGTGAGAAATCTTAGCGAACAAGAGTCGCGTGGTTCGAAAGGAGTACCCATCAGGAAATTTAAGACTAAATTTAAGTCCCATAAAGGAACCTGGAACGGTCTTGGAGGGTAGACATTAGTTAATCCCTTCAGAAATTGTATTACTAAGGGTAATTTGAAATACAATGGCTCCTCTGCAGTGCGCTTGAAGATCGATAGCGCTGCGAGGTAGCCCTTGATAGTGCCAACTTGAAGGCCTGAATTTGCCAAGTAGAGTAGAAAGGATAACACCGTTGGTGTACCACATGAAATGGGGTCGATATTCTCTTCTCTACACCAGCTGCAAAATTTGTTCCAACGGCAGCGGTACAAAGACTTTGTTGCTGGCCTTCTGGCCGAAAGCAACACCTCCATGACGTCATAAGGGAGGTCCCAATCCTTGTATCTCAACCTTTCAGAAGCCAGGAGTGAAGGTTGAAGGTTCTGATGTCTGGATGGAGAACCTGACCTCCCTTCTGTGAGAGAAGATTCTCCTTGAGTGGAAGACGAATTGGAGGGCAGATGGACATGTCCAGAAGGTCAGGGTACCACGTTCTCCTGGCCCAGTCTGGGGCAATTAGGATCATGGTCCTCCGGAATCTTCTCAACCTCCTGATCATTTGAGGAATGACAGGGACTGGTGGAAACACGTACAGGAGTGGAAACTCCCAGTCCACTACGAACGCATCCCCTAGAGCTCCTCTCGGGGGAAATTCCCTTGAACAAAACAGATCGCACTTCCTGTTGGTACAGGTGGCAAACAGATCCACTTGAGGGATTCCCCAAAGGGTGCAGATCTCCTGAAGGACTTCCTGAGCTAGTTCCCACTCGTGGGAGACTGTGCCCTGCCTGCTCAGAGCGTCCGCCGTCAAGTTCTTCTCTCCGGCTAGGTGAACTGCCGATAGAGAGATTCCTTCTTAAATTGCCCAAAACCGGAGCTGCATGGCCTCTCTGCACAGTGGCAGTGATCCTACGCCTCCTCTTTTGTTGAGGTAGTGCATGGCCACTGTGTTGTCCATCATTATCAGGACATTTTTCCCCTGTACAGATGGCAGAAAAGCCTTCAGCGCTAGGCTGATTGCTCTCAGCTCTAACAGGTTGATATGTAGTCTGGACTCCGATGGAGACCAACGACCGCTGATGGTCAAGTCGTTGGTATGGGCTCCCCAACACATGAGTGAGGCATCTGTGACTACTGTTATCTCCTGCCATTGTTGCCAAAACAGTTCTCCCTTCAAGATGTTTTTCTGGCAGGCCCACCACTGAAGGTCTCGAGCCACCTTGTCCGGAACCTGAAGGAGGTCTGTCATTCTCCCTGAGAATTGCGACCACTGAGTTCTCAGTGCCCACTGAAGAGATCTCATTCTCAGGCGAGCCTCTGGCACAAGGAAGATGCAGGATGCCATGAGGCCTAGCAACCTCAAAAAGTCAAAAGCTGGGAGACGTTGGGCATTTTGAAACTTGGTGACCATCTGCAGGCGAGGCTTTTCCCAGGGAAGTGACCAGGACCGCTCCAATGAACTGGAGTCTCTGTGATGGTATCATCTGTGACTTCTTTAAATTGAGGGAGAAGTCCAGTTTTGTTACGCTCACCTGGCTCCCATAGAGGCGTCGGTCTGAACTGGACAGCTGCGGTCTCCACCAATGTGACGCGTAGGGCCGAGATGACGGACTGGACTGGCCCACCTAGCTTCGTTTGCTTGGCCCGTAAGAATATTCTTCTGCAAATGGAGAAAGGGGATTAACCACCCGTGGAGTTGAGCGTAAATCCCCCCACTCCCGCTGTTCTCCCCACAGATCACCTTTGATGTCCCCTCTTATAGTCTCACCTGATGGTTTGAAAAGAGGAGCTCTCCATCCTGCATTGAGCGCAGGGGCGCATTGATAACCAGTTGCTTCACTTGCTCGAAGGAATTGGTGAGTTCCAGAACAATATTGACTCCCGAAAAGTATGTAGTTCATAGGAGTTCACATGTCTGACTTTCACTCTTGTCCGATTCCTTGCAGTTTGCAGCTTGACCCCAGCGAAGAGTTCCTCGTGGTAGCTGACGAAGTTCAGGTAAGGATTTGGGTTATCCTACACAGTTCAATAAAATAAGGCCAGAATGTAACCTGTTGCTTGCTCCCTTATTCAGGTGTGGAGAGAAAATATGAAGTTCGGGGAATAATGCCTCCGGCGGTAAAATTAGGTAAGTCTATTGTGGTGAGAAGAGTTCCCCTTGTTTGTCCCTTTGTCTCACCTTGTTGTCCTTTTGTTCCCCTTAGGGGCCGGGGTACGGCGAGGATGCAATGGAGACTGCGCCGACCCGTGAAGAGGAATAGTACCCCTGGCGGTAATCAGGTAAGTCTATGGGGGTAGTTACTATTGCCTCTGTTTATTCCCTTGGCTCACCTTTGTTGTTCTTGTGTTCCCCTTAGGTGCCAGAGTGTGGCGGGAACGTGCAGAAGGATGCAGTGGATCGGGAGGATGCTGCGAAGGCCGGTGAGTTCATCGCGGTGCTGCAGTAGGTGAGGCGGCGTGCATAAAAGGCTTCTTTCTTCCAGCTTTATGGCGCGGTGGTTCTGGAATTCAAGTACGAATCGAAGGTTTTGCTCTTATTCTAACCTCTTCTCCTTCTGTTCCTCCCTTTTTCTAGGAGCTGCAGACTCGAGGCGGGCGTGGCAGAAGACTGGATGCAGGCTTGCAGACACGGTGTGCGTTACGCTGCTGGATGCAGAATAACGCAAAGCGTGTGCTGCTCTTCGGGCCGTGGTTTAAATAGCCTCCAAAGTAGTCCCAGGTATGTATTCCTCCCCAGCCCCACCCGAGTAAAAAATAGTCCACAGGTAAAATAGTCCCTTCCAAGCCTCATTTGGCTTGGAGCTCTGCAGCATGGTCTGCATAAGGTAAGCTTGCAGCATGGTCTGTATCAGGTAAGTTCTACTCTATGAGCCTGGCGCCTATGGCGCCAGGACTGACTCTCCATATGAGCCTGGCGCCATAGGCGCCAGGACCGCACCCAAACAGCCCCTAGCAGGGGTTTTTGGGCTTGCTCAAAATAACTTGATGCCTGCTTCCGGGGTTGCTGGACCTGGTCTGGTTCCCCGGGGGTAGGCATCATGACAAGTTTGTGAAGGAAGTGGCAGACATAATCTAGCTGAATCTGAGCTTGTTCCGGAGATACAGCTCTGATCAGCCAATCGTCCAGGTAGGGGTAGACGTAAATCCCTTCCCTCCTTAGACTTGCAGCCACTACCGACATTAGCTTGGTGAAGACCCTCGGGGCGGAGGTCAGCCCAAATGGCAGAACTCGAAATTGATAATGAGAGCCGCCAATTGTGAAACTCAGGTATTTCTTGTGTTTGAGATGGATTGGCACATGGAAATAAGCATCCTGGAGGTCCAGAGATACCAGCCAGTCCTGGAGCTGGAGGGCCTAAAGGATCTGAGAGAGAGTTACCATCTTGAACTTGTCCTTCCTGAGGAACTTGTTGAATTCTCGTAAATCCAAGATAGGTCTCAGTCCTCCATCTTTCTTCGGTATGAGAAAGTAGGGGGAGTACCAGCCCTTGTTCCTCTCCGCTACAGGTACCGGTTCTATGGCACCTTTCTCTAGCAGGTCTACAATTTCCTGCAAGAGGAGCGGATCTGGAACTTTCAGAGAGCTGTTTCCCGGTGGATGACTCCGAGGGATGCTTAGAAAAGGCAGGCAGTAACCTTGGGCAACTGTCTCCAATGCCCAAGCATCTGACGTAATAGCCTGCCATTCCGTCAGATGTTGAGTTAACCTGCCCCCCAACTGGTGTCTTGTGAGAAGAGTCCTCAGAGCGGTTTAGAGGCGGCTGATGCAGATGCCGAGGGTAAAGAGGCACCTGCTGCTGCTGCGACTTTTGTATTTTTAACCCGTCCACCTCGGGTGAATTTTTTCTGACCCCTTTCAACCGGCTGTCCTCTGCCTCTTCCGAATGCGTAATAGAAGCGAAAGGACTTACCTCTCCAAGAGGTTCCTGAGGGGCGATATGGTGTCTGACGGATTGCAGCTCCCAGGGATTTTCGCAGATCTATGAGTCGAAGGGATTTTCGACGATGGCGTCGAAGATGCGACCTTGCCTTTACTCGATGGTTCGTGCCGCTCTCGAGTAGCTTCTTTCGCCGGGTGCTGCGACTCGCAGCGTTTTGATTTTTCGGGTCTTTCACCTAGGGTATCACCCTCAGCAGTCTTCGAGGGGGTCGAGGCCGCTTTCTCGAAGACGCTAAGCATCTTTTTCCTGAATTCCTCCCACTCAGCCTGAGAGCTATGTTTTGTGGGGCAGGAGACCCTTTTCAGGGAAACGGAAGAAGAAGAAGACAAGAAAGGGGATCTTCGACATCTCTTTTTTGAATGCTTAGATCTCGAAGAGTGCTGGGAACTGCTTCAAGACCTAGAACGAGAATGTCTTTTTGTGATGGCGAGGAGACGAATGCCTCGACTCCGCCGAGGAAACTTTCGACGAAGTTTTAACTGCCTTACCTCTCTCGAGCTTCCCCTTACGCTCCTTCGAGGCTTTCGCCGTCATGGACATGCAGTCTTCGCACTCCGAACAATGGTGCTCGACTCCCAGGCACCACAAACAGATCCTGTGAGGATCCGTCAACGACATTTTCTTTCCACAGTCTCGACATTTTTTAAAATTTTTTGAAGCCGGACCGTGGAGTCGTCTGTTCCGATGAGGAAGCCATCGAGTACGAGTCGGTATTCTCGAGGAATAATGAAGTATATTTGACTGAAGAACTGAGCAACGATATTCCGAGGCACCACGAAGCATGGATGTTAGGCAGAAACCTGTGCAGTTCCCTTAGGGAACACTGCAAAAGATTTAGGACTAAAGGTGTTAGCAGTAAACCCACTTGGTAGCAGTCTGTACCACCCAGATTTACCTGGTAGCTGTGGCTGAGCAGTCAGACTTCTCTCAGAAGAGTTAGGCAGTATGCAAAGTATACACAATAGGCACTTAGACACACCAATACAAGCAAAAACTGACCAGAGCTTTGGTATCAAAGTATATAATTATTTATTTAAAAACACACTGTTTGAAACACTCCAGCACTCTTATTGTAAAATATTCTAAACACAGTTACTATTTTAATATATACACCCCTTTTTCCTTATCAGATAAGTCTTAGTAAAACCACTTATTTTCATACAGAGGTGAGCGCTTAACTAGATGGCACTCCAATAAGTTTGTGAAAAAGGGAGGGAAAAAGACAGAATATGGAAAGGTACACCACTCTTAGATTCAGGAACACTGTTAGCAAGGCAGAAGAGCAAAAGTCACTGGTGAGCCAAAGTCCAAAGGCTGGGCCCACTCTTAGAGAGAGCAGAGCACAAATGCGCCCAAGATCACACAGTTACACTAGGCTTAGAAAGTCTTGCAGAGAGTTCAAAAAGAGTTTAGAGAGGCTATGGAAAGTTTAGCCAGGGTGTCCCAGGCTAACCCAGGTTCGAAAGCCGGGGGCTAAATCTACCCCGTACAGTCGGTAGCAAGGGAAGCCAGGCGGGACACGGTACCTTAAGTGGGAAGGATCCTCCAGCGGTGGCAGTTGTTCCTGGCAGTGGGTGCAAGTCGCGTCGTCGTCCAGGGGAAGAGAAGATCTCGACTTGGAGGAAAGATGAAGGTCGTTGCACTGCCAGGGAAGAAACCAGCCGCAGAGTTTTCCGGTTAAAGGTGGTACCTTTTGTTCGCGGTCGTGGTAAAACGTGGTATCCCGGTTGCTGGGGTGCTTGGCACAGGCAAGGCGGCCACGAGGTACGTCGGGAAGGCGAAAAGACGGTGAAACTGGTTATCCCCACCAGTCAAAGGAAGAAGACTCTCCGGCGGGAGATGTCCTCTGTCGTTGGGAAAAGTGGTGAGACGGTCCAGCAGGGCTCCACCGGTGGTGTCGTCGTGGCAGGCCGGCTCAGCTTCTCCCTCGTCGGATTCTTAGGTCCTGTGGCGACTTCTGAAGTTCCAGTCCCCAAAGCCCTGCTTTTATGCAGAAAACCCCCATTCACTCAGCCTAGCTGTCACTCAAACATGCTAAGTGGTGAGCCGGCCGGCTCACCACTTGGGCCAATCAGGACAGAGTGCGACTTGAGTTGCCTAGGCAACTCAGTCCAGGGTGCCTAAATCCCCCTCCACCCCTCTTAAGTAGCCCAGACAGAGTGGCACCACTTTGGAGGGCTTCTGTGGAGAAGCCCGCCAAAAAGTGAAACAAAGGGCTCGACTTGGGTTGGAGTCACAGAAGAGAACACAAACGCCATTTTAGAATCAAGTTCTGGCAAAAAATACCAACCAGAGAATTAATATTAATTAAATAAACCGGCGGTATGTTCGAGGGTACCGTAAATAATTAAATAAAGATAGTAGCCTAAAACAATGGGAAATCCCATAGGAAAATATTTGCGGTTGAATATAAAAAGTAGTATCCACTGCCACCAGCCAAAACTCGATCAGGGGGGACGGAGACGTGCCCCCTCGACTAACAGACCCCGGGGCAATTGAATTGCCCCAGCCAGTACGTCCACAATATGATGGTTTGTACTGGTTCTGTTCAGAATTTGAGACTAGTAAAGTCAATGGTGACTTTACATGCCCTGGGAGACAGTAGTCAGTCCCAGGGTATGGAGTCTATACTGGTGGGTCACTACGACACCCCTGTGTTACTGCACTGAGGGTGCTGTGTAACACACATCACAAAAACACATGAAGCCCTATGGGGTAAAAGACCCCATAGCCCATTAAACACATCTAGATTCAAAGAAACACACTCAAATCATGCCCAAGAGTGAGGGTAAAAGAGTCTCACTCTTGGCAGGAGAAAAAAATAAACCCCAAAAATTCAGCAAAGCTGCTGGGGGACTCACTAGGTTAGGAAATTCAGCCTAAACAGAGAATTCTCCCTAACAGTGGAAAAACGGAACTGAGCAATGGACGCTGCGCGAGTCTATTTATACGCGTGATGACGTTGGCGCCGATACGGAGGCTGTCGAGGGACATCGGCTCGAGGGACGTCGACGCGCAGCGCCCTCTACTGAAAAAATGTTCCGAGGCCAGCAAGCTGGAGATGATCTATCAAAGATAAGGAATACGTCGGAGGACACAATCCCTTCGAAATACAGTTACAGGTAAGTAACTAAGAGCAGTAAAGTAGTATGAACGTGTCTGATATATATAAACAAAGAAAAAGTTGAAAGCAAATTACAGCTTTCTGGACGGCACTCTCCTCAGTAGTAAGAAGCACCCAGATACGTTAAAAAAGGATCTCCATCAAACGTCCTTTATTTAACAGATACAATGGACAAGTTGCTCAGGAGAGAACAAAACAACAACGCGTTTCACCCTTACGGGCTTCGTCAGATTGTAGACATAGATGACAGGCTTAGATGAAAAAGTCCTACTTTGCTTTCCATTGACCAAACTCCTTATTCACAATACATGTTTCTCTGAGTGACATCTTGGAATAGTCAAAATACATTCGGGAATACTGACAGATCTGATTGTTTTATGCTTTGCATGAAATGCATAGTTTTAAAAAATGCAGCGGCAAACTATCAGCAGTATTGATATTAAGATTGTTTTTTACATATATGAATTATTATTCTTTGCCAGAAGGAAAAGCCCAACGTAATTTACATTCAATATATCTACGTCATATATTGCACTTCCCGGATTGCTAAAAGTGGCTAATGCTTTTAGTAAGGTGCATAGTGCGTCATGCCTATATTGCACTTTCCATATTTATTAAAGTGCCTAATACTTTGAATAAAGTGTATTGTGCATTATGGCAGTGAATATTCCACATTTCCAAAGTGTCTAGTACCTTGAATAAAGTGCACCGTGCACTATAGCAGCCCTCATGTTAAAATAGCAGCAGTCATATCTAAACATGCTAGCATAGCAGCAACCATGCCTATACTTTAAATAAAGTGCATTATGGCAGCAAATATTCCACATTTTCAAAATGTCTAGTAATTTGAATAAAGTGCATAGTGCACTGTAGCAGCCATCTTTCAGCAGTATTCATCACTTAAACGACCCAATTGCCAAGATAAAGTGCCTAGTGCTCACAATATACAAAGCCATTTGATTATCCGCAGTATTCTCAATTTTCAAATATATAAGATGTTAATTATAAGGAAAGCCAAAAAAGAAGACATATTTTTCAATTGTTTTCAAGTGTTAAAAAAGCCTATGACAGATTGACAAAATGCAAACAAGGTTAAAAAATGTATACATGTTAAAAAGCTTCCTACATGTTAAGAAATGTAAAAACTATGATATGAAAAAAGGTGCATTAAAAAGGTATCACAAAGCTAAGAAGCAGTATTGTAATCTCATACTTTCAAACATAGCATCAATGGTGGGGGGCGTGGCCAGCAGCGCAATGGAGCGGACGGGAGTTCGATCGGCTCCGTGACCGCTGCAAATATCCTGTCTTTTATAGCCTGATTCCTGAGAGTTCTATACACTTCTGATACGTGCATCGATAGCTGACGCACTGGGGCACCATCGGATGCAAAATTCAGGAAAAACCGGAGCCCCAAGAGCGAACCCGAGGCGAGTGAAGAGCGAAGCGGAGAGTGCTCCCGCGCTCCCAAGATGGCTGCCACCGGCACGTAGTGCAGTTCGGGCCTTTCGGGCTGAGGGGAGCGACGGTACTGCAAGCAGACTTGACGGAAAACGCCAGATCATCTCTGCCCCCGTGGTAACAGCAGGGACGGGGTAGAGAGCTGGCCCACGAGGAGTCAACTCCCGTGAGGGATCGTGGCCCCGCCACTTGGGGGCCCTGTGACTCGACTGCCGAGCCGGGAGGACTCCCTTACCGTGACATCCAGCGAGCCTGGTGAGTGCCCCCAGGCACCAGCCCGAACCCACGCACTGGTAAACCCGAGGTGGAAGCCCCTCTCCGAGCCACACCTGCGGGAGACTTAGGATGAAGTACTTGTCTGACCGGGACTGCCGCGGTTCACGCTGAACTACCCGATCCACACCGCGCCTCGGTCCCTCCCGGGTGCACACAATCCCGCAAAACCCGCGGCCACTGGCACTAAATACCACTACAAAACCGGCAAAACTACCTCTCTCCAAGGATGGGCAAAGACAAATTGAAAAAAGCCTCTACGCAAAGCAAGATGGACCAATTTGCGGTGGCACAGGCCCAGGCCTCGCAGACCCACACCCACACCCACACGCCACAGACACCCCCGCCCCCGAGGAGGAGACCGCCCTCTCCCTGAGAGACGTGATGGCCGCCATTGCCAACTCCCGCTCCTCGATGGAGATGAAAATTCACATTATAGCGGCGGATGTCTCCTTTCTGCGCCATGACTTGCAGAAACTCTCCGCTCGTACGGGGGAGGCGGAACAACGCATCTCGGGGACTGAAGATAACATTAGAGGCATCAATCAACAACTCTCACAGACACTAAATCGTCTGAAAATGTTAGAGGCCCGTGTGGATGAGGGGGAAGGAAGATCGCGCTGCAACAATATACGCATCCTCGGCCTCCCGGAGGGGGAGGAAGGGCCCAGCATGGAGCTCTTCTTGGAACAATGGTTGGTGGACATCTATGCGCCTCACCCCTTCTCTAAGTTCTTCTCGGTGGAGAGAGCTCACAGAATGCCATCGGGCAGGCCCATACCAGGCGCACCGCCCAGAACGACCATAGCCAGATTCCTTAACTATCGGGACAGAGATGCACTCCTTCAAATGGCTCGCTCCAAGGGTACAATCACCCATAACGGCTCCCGAATCGCCTTTTTCCCAGATTACACCCGGGAGGTGCAGAGGGCGAGACAGTCGTTTGAACCGCTGAAGAGGCAACTATTCCACATGAAAGTAAGATACAGACTGCTATTTCCGGCCCAACTCAAGATCCACCACAAGGGAACCACAGTTCATTTCACGGATCCGAAGGAGGCCTGGAGATGGGCGGAAGCGCACATTGAAGGGGACTGGACGGCAAGACCGACGGATCGGGGAAGGAGACCCCGGCCTGGGCGGGTCGTCCCCCTCCCGGGGGGCACCCGGATGCCCAGGAACTAGTGATCCTGGAACAGGCGGCAAATCCCGCCAACTAAGGCGCGGGAAACCAACTTGCACTAAGAAGCGACGGAATACCGAACTGAGGAGAGACCAACGTCACACGTGAACCCTAAGAACCACAGAATATTTAAAGGCGGTAGGAGCTGCGGACCCGAGGGGACCCCCTCTGCTAGCCTGTCAGCCAGGACCCCAAGTTTGAGCTGACACTCTAGTTCCAAGTGTCAACGATGTTCGGGCGACAGGTACTTCGTGTTGGGGTGGAGTATAGGGAGGGGGGATGGGCGAGTTTATGTTGTTTTTGTTTTAGTATTAATACACGTTTATTACGCATTCACGAAATTAACTAATCACACCACCCAACACATAACAACTCCATGAAACAACCCATAATGTCTGCAAACCTGGTACTGTACACAAGAAATGGCGACCACACTGACCCACGCACCAACCCCTGAGCGCCCCAGATCTCTCAAAATAATTACATGGAACGTGAACGGGTTGGGGTCCGGAATTAAGCAACGCCTTGTCCTGCAATTCTTGAACAGTCATTCTCCCGACGTCGCCCTGATAAATGAGACACACTTAGCCGGGACCAGCTGCACTTTCTTTCGCAGAACCAACTACCGATTGGCCCTACATGCGGGATACACAATGAGATCCAGAGGGACTCTTATCCCGATACATAAATCCATCCCATTCACATCGATAACAGTTGAACAAGACCCGCGGGGTCGCTATGTGGTGGTCATAGGAACACTGGGACAAGAAACACTGGCCATTGCGTCAGTGAACTCCCCGCCAGGACTGGGAGAGGAACTCCTGGATGAGTTGGTCACCCTTATGGCAAAACACCAACCTGATACGTGGATTTTGGGGGGCGATTTTAATGACGTCATGTGCAATATAAAAGATCGCACTCACATCAGGGACCGCAACCCAAACACTCCCACCAAACTAGCAAAATTTGCGTCCGCCCTGAGCCTTCGGGATGTGTGGCGGCATCTCCACCCTGTAGACAACGCCTACTCGTTCCACTCCGGAGCACACGGGTCCATATCCAGACTGGACTACCTCTTCCTCCCAGGCACCGATATACATAGGGCGACCGCTGCAGACCTACTCTCCCGAGGCATCTCAGACCACTCACCCCTATTGGCGGTACTGCGCATACAAAGTGAAACCCCACCCCGATCATAGAGGCTGAACAGCTACTATCTGGGCTCCCCTGATCTTGTCGACCACCTCGCAGAAGTAACTAATGAATATTTTGAAATGAATACCTCTACGGTCGATGACCCAGTGGGAAGCATACAAAACGGTGCTGAGGGGGGAGGCGATCTCCTGGGTAGCAAGTAAGAAGAGGGAGCGACATCGGAAGTTGCTGGAGGCAGAAACTGATGTGGGCGATTGGGAAGCCAAATATGTTCGTGACCCAAGCCCGGAGACTCTCAGATCCCTTAAGGGTGCTAGAGAACGCCTTTGACATATCGAACTAGACAACGCCAGGCAAGCCCACCAAGACTCCAGGGCAAGGGTCTATGAACACTGGGACAAAGCTGGGAAAATGCTGGCCTGGCTCGAGAGAAGAGATGAGGGTCAACGCCACGTTAGAGAGATTATAACCCGCAGAATGGGAAATGCCACTCAGATAGGGGTATAGCACAGGCCTTCGCTGACTTTTATGCTACTCTGTACGCCGCCCCAGTGTCCCCTCTGGATCCCTCCCTACTAGACAACATCACCCTACCATTCCTATCGGAACAACAGAGGGCACAACTGGACTCGGCTCTCACCGAAGCGGAGATTGCTGAGGCTGTAGTCCAATTGCAGTCGGGGAAAACGCCGGGCCCCAACGGGTTCCCAGTCGAGACCTAGAAGAAACTGGGTGGGGAGAAACTGGCACCATACCTTCACAAAATGTTCCTCGGGGCCCGCGACCAGGGCGCTCTCCCGCCGGACCTGCGCAAAGCCATGATAGTCATTATTCCCAAACCAGGTAAACCACCCGAGCAATGTGCCTCCTATAGGCCTATCTCATTACTCAATAGCGAAACCAAAATCCTCGCCAAGATCCTGGCCAACCGGTTGCAAGCGGTAATTACCTCCCTGGTCCACCCGGACCAATGCAGGTTTATGCCACATAAATCGACACGTATGAATTTGCGGCGCCTCTACCTAATGCTGGAAAGGGCCCCTATCATAGACAAACCGCTTGCACTACTTGCCAGATTTTGAGAAGGCGTTCGACTCGGTTCGTTGGGACAGCCTCTGGGAAACTATGCGAAGAATGGGATTCGGGGACAACTTCCTGGAATGGGTACAACTTCTCTACACAGATCCACAAGCAGAAGTGAAGGTAAATGGGTGGCCCTCTGAGCTTTTCCCCCTGGGCAAGGGCACACGGCAGGGATGCCCCTTGTCCCCCCTTCTCTTCGCCCTCGCGATAGAGACACTCACCCTGTGGCTCTGCCAGAGCAAGGACCGGGTAGGATTCAGGTGGCCGGAGGGGCACGAAGACAGGGCGTCTCTGTACGCAGATGATCTCTTGGTATACTTGGGTGACCCGATATGAACCTGCCGCATAGTAACGCAAATGCTCATCCGATACGGTGAATTCAGTGGGCTGAGAATCAACTGGGACAAATCTATCCTTTTCCCGGCAAAGGGCGGTACACTGGCCATCCCCCATGAATGCCCATACAAGGTGGAACCAATCGGCTTCCGGTATCTTGGGATTTGGATATCGGAGGACCTGATGCGCTACGCAGCCCATAACCTCCAGCCGATCATGGACCGTTTTAAAGACGATGTCCACCACTGGAGGCTTCTCCCCCTGACACTAATGGGTAGAGCCGCCCTCTTTAAGATGATTACCCTGCCCAGATTCCTCTATGTACTACAAAACGCACCACTGGAGATTCACGACGCCGAATTTGACCGCCTTGACTCCCTCCTTAGAGAACTCATATGGGCAGGGGGACAGCCTCGTATTGCACTGGCTACACTCCAGAGATCGGTTTGGGAGTGGGGTATCGGCGTGCCCTGTGTCGAGCTTACTACTGGGCCTCCCAGCTGGCGGTGGTTAACGATCTACTACATGGGGACAGGGAACTCCCGCACATAAAGGTAGAAATTGCAGCCATCCACGACGCTGACCCATTACACCTGCTCTACCAGCCCCTCCACAGACCCCTAACCCAAACAATGGCAGCACATGTCTCAAGGGTCTGGAGACGGGCCCACGCCTATGTGGGATGGAAAGACAAGATCACCACGGCACAATGCCTGTGGCACAATAGTAACCTGGCCGAATTGGGGAAACTCAGTCCATGGCCCAAATGGGAGGAGGCTGGAATCACACAGATCGGGGATGTCCTGATTGATGGGGAAATCGCCTCCTTTGTAGCATTGCAGCAGAAATTCCAGCTTCCAGCAACCGAACACTATCACCATACTCAACTGACTCACGCCCTACGGACACACATCTAGTTGGACCCCGCTATTCCCAAATACACACCCATAGAACGCATAGAATGTATATTATACAATGCCATGTCCTCCTTTGCTACTCCGGAACTTCCTCGTCTTAAATCCAAATGGGAGGACGATGTGGGAGCCATAGACCCGGAAGACTGGATCCAGATCCTAATGCACCCCAGGGAATTTGCTATCTCCTCCATACTCCGCTTGGTCCAACTAAAAATCCTCCACAGAATATACTACCCGAGAACTATGATGCATGGCTGGAAACGAGCCCCAAACCTGAACTGCCTCCGATGTGGGGGAGAGATTGGAACATTCATACACATCCTCTAGGAATGTCCGCGAATCCAGACTTTCTGGGGGAAATGCTGCAATGAACTATCCAGGGTGCTAGGCCGCAATATAACAATGGACCCGAAGGTGTTGTTGTTGGCCTCTCCCGATGAGAACACTACTAATAAATGGGAAGGACTGCTCCTATCCACGGCCGCAGGACTGATGAAGCGGAACATTGCACAAAAATGGGGAGCCCCAGAGTTCCCAACTTTGGAACAATGGACAGACGATATGGACACACTTGCTATGTTAGAGCACAGAGTTTATAAAACAAGAGGCTGCCCGACCAAAGCTTCTAAGATTTGGGACAAATGGGTGGAGAGAGAATCCCAGTAACTTCATGATGCCCTAAGACACAAGACTGAATTGTAGATGGAATGGGCGACAAATAGAGATCATTTGACTCTTATTGTGCCTTCACTTACTGATTCGTTCCTTGAATGCGTATGTTTTGATTTTGTTTTTCTTTTGGTTCTCGTTGATTGTGTTGTTGTTTAAATTCAATAAAATGCAATATAAAAAATTTCCCACAAAAGTATAGAGTTCCTCGTCCTTGTTATGACTACCCAGATTTTCTGTCTGATAGTCAATGATATACTTGCATTCAGTTTGTCTCAGCTTAAGGTCTCGATTGCCTCCTCTCGGATGTGGTAAGATTTTTATCTATGCCAAAGTATTTAAACAATGAAATGTCTCCATTATACTTCTCTTCAAAATGCTTAGCAAGGGGGTAAGTTGGATCTTTATTTTTAATGCTCGAAGATGTTGCAATATTCGAAGTTTCACTTCTAACTTTGTACTGCCTATATACCAGAGGTTACAACTACATGTGATTGTGTGTTGATATGTTAGTTGTTGCACAAGTGATATGTTTATTAATAATCACTTTCCTTTGGATTCGTGGATGTACATAGTGTTTCAAAGATACCCCGTGTTTACAAGCCTTGCATTTTGTGCATTTGTAAAAACCACCCTGGTTGTTTATTAACCATTGACTTGTTGTCTGTGTCGTGAAGAGACTTGGTGACAACTCCGATTGTAGCGATTTCGCTTTTCTGAAAGTCACACTGGCATTTTTCTGAATGCATCCTCCAATATCTGGATCTCTTTGTAACAGCATCCAAAGTTTGGCCAGGATCTTCTGGATGTCTTTTGCCCCATTATTATAAGTTGTAATAAAGTGTATACTTTCAGATTTCGTTTCCTGTAATCTCTGTTCACTCTTCTCTTTGTTTTTTCTGAAAATATCTGCTTGGGTTTGTTTGGCACATTGATTGAATGCACTGTTGATAATCAACTTCTTGCAGCCTCTTGCCATAAAATTAGTCGCTGTTATTTTGGCATTCTTTTCAAATGTTTTGTTTTCGCTACAGTTTCTCTTCATTCTTAGAAATTCTCCATAAGGTATACTGTTCTTTAGACATTTCGGGTGTGCACTTTCCGCATGAAGTAATGCATTTGTGCTTGTTGCTTTCCTATAAATTTCTGTCGACAATACTTTGTTTCTTACCTTGCTCTTAATGTCCAGAAAAACCACCTCTATTGGATCATGTTGTTCGGTGAATTTAAGATTGATATCACATGCATTCAAGATGTTGAAAAAAAAGACATCCATTCCTGTTCACTGCCTTCCCACACTATAAACAAATCGTCAATATAACGACGCCATAAAGCCACCTTGTTGGTGTATGTAAATAGGGCTTCCTCAGAAAACAGCTTAGCTTCCCAAGCCCCCATAAAGATGTTCGCATATGTGGGTGCTACTGTCGTGCCCATAGCTGTTTCACACAATTGTTTATAATGTTGGCCGTCAAACATAAACGCATTGTGTGTAAGGTAGAAAAAAAGCATATCCAATAACATTTGTGAGTGGTCTCTGAAGCTTAATTATCTGGTAGATAAAAACCTTTTAATGGCTTCCATGCCTTCCTGATGTTTGATGCATGTATATAAAGAGACAACATACAAAGTTATTAATAGGTACCCTTGCTTCCATGGTATTTGATCGATTTGTTGGAGAAAATCTGATGTATCCTTAACATAGGATGGCAATGTCTGAACAAATGGAAACAAGAATTGGTCCAAATATTTCGCAGAGAGCCAATTGATGCAACTATTGGCCTCCCCGGCAGTTTTCTCTTACATTTGTGGATCTTGGGTAGAAAATGTATAATTGGCAAAATTGGAAAATCCTTTGTCAGGAAAGCCTTTTCTCGTACAGTCAAAAGGCCCATTGCATGCCATGTTGAAAGTTTCTGATCATACTCCATTTTCTATGACTTGTATGGATTAGTAAGTAATTTCTCATAGTTATTGATTTGTTTGAGCTGACGTATGGCTTCTCGCTTGGAATCCTGCGTATTCAGGATCACAATGTTTCCTCCTTTATCCGATGAGCGGATGACAATTGTCTCATCTTGTTTTAGATCATTTATGGCTGTCTGTTCTTCTGAGGTTATGTTGTGGTGTATTTTATTATTCACAGAAGCCAATTTTTTCAAATCATCTATGATTAGATCCTCAAAGAGATCAATATGTGCCATGTTGTTAGTTGGTGGAATAAATCTCGATTTTTTTCTTAAAAGGCGTGGTGCTGGCATGTTGGTAGGGAGATCTTCGGGTACGTCCGAAAGCCATTCTAAATCAGATGAGTTTAAGTTTGTTATCTCTTCGTCATTTTCTTGTAACGATGATAAAGAACATAATGTTGGTATGTCTCTGATATTTAATGCCAACGGTAATTCTGGTCCTGAGTGGCAAGATGTATCATTGTTGTTTACACCGGCAAAAAATGTTGCCAATCTGATTTTTCTAATAAACAGATGTAGATACACTCTGCATCAAGTATAATCAAAATTGGATGTCAGGCAAACTTTGATTTCTATGGCCGTTAGTGCTCTCTCTGATAGATTAACGACTTGTGCATACATACACAACGCTCACCGTAATCTTATTTCTGATGGTTGTATCTGCTTAGATTCACATGCTGTCCATAGGCCGACATCTAGTGGAAGCTGCAGAGTATTACAGTTTTTTTCGAAACTCGAAAAAAGGGACGTCGATAGGGCGTGCCAGTAATCCTACCCCTAGTGTGACGTCTACTGTACCCTTGATCCCTCATGCGTCGAGGTCCCTCAGATTGTTATTGTGCTGACATGAGGTAGCATTAGGTGTAGCGTGAGTACAGTTGTATCCAAGCAGATACGTATCAGACAAGCTCATAAGCATCCATGCGCCTTCTCTCTGAGGGGAGAAAGGGTGGGTCGCATGTGAATCTAAGCAGATTCAAGCATCAGAAGTATGATTACGGTGAGTAATGTATCCCTTCTGAGGCTTGTGGAATCTGCTTAGATCACATACTGTGCATAGATTAGCGAGCAGTATTAGAAGGAGGAGGAGGTGGGATGTGAGAAGGTTCATGAGCGAATACATGTCTTAAAACCGCTTGTCCCACTTGTGTATCCGTCTTGGAATGAGTAGTACTGAGTGAAATTATGTATTGAGCTCCATGTAGCTGCTTTGCAAATACTGTCTAAGGGGACATTTGCAATGAAAGCCAGGGTGGCTCCTGTGCCTCTTGTGGAGTGAGCCCTGGGCGTAAAAGGCAGTGTCTTATCTGATAGGGAATAGAACATTTGCATACATCTGCCTATCCACCTAGAGATGGCATTCTTTGAAATGTGGTCACCTTCTCTGACTGGCGCTATGGAGACAAAAAATTGATCCGTTTTTCTTAGCGGTCTGGAATTGTCTACATAGTAAAGGGCCGCTCTCCTCACATCTAGTGTATGGAGTTTTACCTCAGCTGAGCTGTTGGATTCCTGGTAGAAAGCCGGTAGTTCAATTGACTGGTTTACGTGAAATTTGGAGATGAATTTAGGGGAGAACCTAGGGTGAGTTAGTAAAACCAGCTTGTCTTTGTGTACAACAAAGAAAGGATGCTGCACTGACAATGCTTGTATTTCACTTACTCTTCTTATGGAATTGATAGACACTAAGAAGGTGGTTTTGTAAGTCAGGTGTTTTAGACTAGACTTGTGCATTGGCTCGAAAGGGGGTCCCATGAGCTTAGCGAGTACCACGTTGAGATCCCATCCCGGCGGTGGTTTAGAAATAGGAGGGTGGAGTCTCTTTACTACTTCCATGAATGCCTTGATGACAGGTACCTTCCACCATGAAACTTTATAATGGGAAGTGTTGTAGGCTGATAAAGCCGTCAGGTGGACCTTTAGGGAGTTGAATACTAACCCTGCATCTAACAAATGGAGCGTATAAGTTAGAATGTGGGAAGGAGTACATTCTATGGGGTTGTTTAGACTGGCACCAAATTACACATTTTCTCCATTTGTCAAAGTAACAGTGTCTAGTATTTGGTTTTCTTGATTCTTTCAAGATATCCATGTATTTCTCTGGCAGGTTAAGATGTCCGATCTCTATGACTTCAGGAGCCATACTGCCAAGTTCATTGAGTGAGGCTGCGGGTGCACTGTCAGTCCCTCGTGCTGAGTGAGTAGATTGTACGAGCACGGAAGTTTGATTGGATCGCACATCGCCAGGTTGAGCATATGTGAATACCATGGTTGTCTTGCCCACATAGGAGCAACTAGGATAAGCGTCATCGGTCCCTTGTGGATCTTGTTCACCACCTTCCTCATGAGAGGTGTTTGGGGGGGTGGGGAGCATAAGCAAATTCCCTGACCAGTTCATCCATAGGGTATTCCACTTGGAGTCTGGCTGGGGGAAGCTGGACGCGAAGTCTGGGCATTGACTGTTTTTGCTTATAGCGAATAAGTCTATTGTGGGGAAACCCCATAGAGATAAGAGGTGTTCTACGGCTCTTTTGTGTAGACGCCACTCGTGTTCCTCTGGTAGGGTATCCCTGCTCAATGAGTTTGCTAGACAGTTGAGTTCCCCTGGAACATGCTGTGACGATAGGAATATTTTCTGTTTGAGTGCCCATTTCCAAATTTGCTGCGCAAGCCTGGACAGATTTGGAGAATGTGTGCCCCCGTTTGTTGATGTAAAACATTGCTGTAGTGCGTCTTTCAGGACTTGCACGGATTAGTTCTTTTTAAATGGGATTTGAATGCCCGTAGGGCTTTGAATACTGCCAGAAGTTCTAGCAGATTGATGTGGTTTTGGGCTGCCGTGCAAGACCACAGACCCTGAGCTGTGTGGTGAAGGTAGTGAGCCCCCCACCCCGATAGAGAGGCATCTGTCATGACAATCGCATGTATCTCTGGATCGTAGAAGGGTTTGCCCTTCAATAGATTTTCCCTTATCCGCCAGCGAAGATTTTGTACAATTGTTGGCGAAGTGACCACTAGATCGTCCCACTGACCACTTGCCTGAAACCACTGT